>NC_083573.1:51574545-51901211 GCF_027579695.1 Neoarius graeffei
TCACACTGGCCTTTTTTTTTTTTTAATCTGTTCTGAAAATGAGATTTTGATGTGTCCCTACTGGCCTTGTGTCAGATATGGCAGAGACAGGTGCTATCCCAGAAGCCTTTGTTGTTAATTGTGTTAAGTCACCTATGAAAGTCTGAAGAGTTGAAGTCAATGAGCCAGGTGTCCCTTTGGTCCGTAATCTCACACCCCTTTTCTCTGAGCTATCGTTCTCCAAGTTATCTCTTAAGTGATCTCAAAGCTGCGGCTGATAACTGTTATCTCTGCTGTACTCCTCATGGGACCAAGCCTCAGGATAAAAGTTCTCAATGCACTGCTTTGTGCCTGTGAGGGCCTCTGGTGGCTCCTTAACCATCACTTTACTCAGGATGACATTCTGAAAATGACACAGTTTAAAAACTAAGCATTCCTAGAAAAGAAAGAAAGTAGGGCGGCAGGGTGGTGTAGTGGTTAGCGCTGTCGCCTCACAGCAATAAGGTCCAGGTTCAAGCCCAGTAGTCGATGAGGGCCTTTCTGTGTGGAGTTTGCATGTTCTCCCCGTGTCCGCGTGGGTTTCCTCCGGGTGCTCCGGTTTCCCCCACAGTCCAAAGACATGCAGGTTAGGTTAACTGGTGACTCTAAATGGAGCACTTGCATGTGACGTCACAGCCGATCCAGATTGTGACAGACGCCATCTTGTTGGTCAAACGCCATATTTCCACCTTCTGGTTCTACTTCTGCTTTTACTTCTACCTTTTCTTCTGGAAAACCCTACTATATACAATTCTACTACAACAGCTGCGGCTACAAGCTCTCCCTACCTGTGCACATTTTTTATGTTTTTTTGTGTGTATTTTTGCATGTTGTTTGTCTGTATCGGACTTCAATATCCACTACAACCGTATGGACTTACTGGACATTGGTTTCCAGCAGAAAATGACGGTTTGTAGCGATTTCCATCGCATGCACAACATTCCGGACGAGATAGCGAGACCAGCAGGGTCTCCGTGGATTGTTATCGGAAGCAAAGCGAAGGAGGCAGTGTCGGGAGCGGAAGCAAAAGCGAGGCTGCAGAGCCGGCCTGTTGACTAAGCTCAGAAAACAGCCACTCAAATCTCCACTGCCAAGCCTCTACCTCTCCAATGCCAGATCCATGGTAAACAAGACGGACGATTTGGAATTACAGCTGGAATTACCTTATTCTATTCTATAATCGGCTGGTCAGTGCTATACTCAATACTTAAGTGACTTACCCGTCCAATGAGGATTGTTATTTTCTTGTTTACAAGATGCCACATCTGAGGGCGGCTGACACATCCTGAATTTCTGTAAAGATAACTGTCCAGAGATTTATAAGCACGCAGTGCTTCACCACTGAACAGCGAGGGAAAGTTAATGAGGTAATTATACACGTCCGGGTATTCCGCTGGCAGTTCAAAATCCACTGACACGGTCGTGAAAACTACGTCCGGTAAGCCATAAGGGTCACTAATCTGTAGATCGTTTATTTTAGACATATATCTAGTTATCTGTTCATTAGAAAAATGAGCCGTGTAGTCCGTCGGTTGAAATTGATCCATTCTGTACACGAGTGCAGCAGTATTCAGCGGTGTTTTTTACCGACAAGATGGCGGCTGTGTACTTTCCGGTCACGTGACTGCAAGATCTCTATAGACCGTAGGTGTGAATGTGAGTGTGAATGGTTGTCTGTGTCTATGTGTCGGCCCTGTGATGACCTGGCGACTTGTCCAGGGTGTACCCCGCCTTTCACCCGTAGTCAGCTGGGATAGGCTCCAGCTTGCCTGCGACCCTGTAGAACAGGATAAAGCGGCTACAGATAATGAGATGAGAAAGAAAGTAAAAAAACATGGGCTTGTGTGAGAATGCCGGTCCTAAGCTTTACTGACAAAGTAGTAGCTTAACAACGCAGGGGGTGTATCATCAAAGCAGAAAGATCTTACCACTTTATGCTACTGTTTCAACGGGAATACTAGTTTATTAATTTTTTTTCTTCTTCTGGTTTTACATCACACAGTAAGACAAAATGAGCTCAGTTTGCTTTTATAATCAAATGCACGTACAGCGCAGTTAGGAATTGCCTTAAATAAAGAAATCTATTACAAACTTTCACTGTCCATGCTCATCCCACTTGGGGAGATTCTCTTCACTACACTTTCACCAGTTTAACTCCATTTTTATCCCCTGCTGGCCAAAGGGGGATTATGTCATGGCGATGTCCATCCCGGGAAGGGTACTCACCTTCTGAAATCAACTCCTCTCACAATTTTTTGAGGAATTTCAAGAAGCTTGACAGGATTCTTTGTTATATGTCGGTAATACGCATATTGTAATTTCGTTCAATTCAGTCACATTTTACCAAAGTTATGGCATAGTTGCCAACGGGGGATATTGTGCTCTCAGAGCACTCTTGGGTTTTTTGTTTTGTTTTTTTAACCTACTGTAAAAAAAAAAGAAGTCTTCCAATCAAAAAGTGTAGTGTAGGCTGCTAGATTGAAATGCTACTGAATGTAGATGATTGTGTGGATGGTTTCAGTTTGATTATATGGGGGTATTTGAGTATTCTGTCTGGGCTTTTAATAAGCAGAATCACACCTTCAGTCTTTTACTTTCTCCTGTCAGACATCTAATTAAACTTTATTTCACTGATGCATAGATGACTTCAGCTAATTTTCTGCACCACTGTCTACTCAATATACAAAACGTCTTCCATCCGTGGCATACACCAATGTCCTGCAGTACATACTGTATATCTTTTTTCTACCATGGTGTTCGTCAGTATTTTAATCTCATGTTCTCTGTCTGCTCCTCTCAGGTGGAAGGAAGTCCACTTAGGGTCATGCTGTGGGTCTGAGCGCTGTAGTTGGTGCTGAAATGCGGTTGGTTTTGGGGTTGCGGCCCCTCCTGGCCCTGACCCTTAGCCTCACTGGCCTGTTAATGCTGTCCGATGTTGCCACGCCCTTTCCCCAGGATCTGGAGCCAATCAGCATAGTCGGGAGTGAGTGTGAGTATTAAAAACTCATTCTTAGTTTTTTTAGGATTCTGTACTGTAAACACAGCTGGCTTTTTTTTTCTTTTTTTTCTTTCTTTTTTTAAGTAATTTAGTTACATGTTTCTCAGTTGTAGGCAGTTTTTCTACAGTTTGGTACAAGCTGCTTGGATGGAGTTAGAGAGATTAGATATTATATTGTATAAAACACATATCTTTGTCAGCATTTTACTTTTCTTTTAGATTTTTAATCTTTTTTTTTTTTTTTGCAAGGTCTGTGCTATTCACTAGTTTTCTTGTCAAAAGTAGCAAAAACAAGATGAATGGAATTTCATGTCCTGTGTTCCATAAATCCAAGAATATATGAAACATTCTCCAACACGGAAACGTTATCAGCTTGCCAAACAATCAGCACTTGGCAGGTAGGAACATTGTTCCCACGCCAAACATATAAATAACCAGGCGCTCCAGTTATAGCTGATCCAATCCCTGCATACATATCAGCTTATCAGTGATTTAAAATGAAAAAGGAACACTCACATGTAGGAAGATGGTTCAGTGAATTTTTTTTTTTTTTTTTTTAATTGACATTGACTATTGTGACCATTGCATGAGGCTTGCTCATTAAGGATACGTTCATATTGTTTAAAATGAGTATTTTTTTCCCTGTAAAGCTGCTTTGTGTCAATTTCTATTGTTGAAAGCGCTATACGAATGAAATTGACTTGACCTGATTTTATAAGCTAATGAAATTTGACAGTTTTAAGCTGTCAGGAGCAATATCTCTAATTCAGCTACAGAAGATCAAACTAGAAATCACAGAATATTTGGGATGAGGACCGTGCAAGAAAGTGTATCGAGGTTCTGTTTTGGAAGTGACTGATTACTGTACATGATGAGATGAAGACAGGCCTTGCCACTAATGCAGCCATAATACAAACAGAAGCACTGGGACACTGGCAAAAATAGCTGGGGTTAATAAAGCTGTTTAAGCAGACCAGACATATAATGAGACCCATTTATCAGCTGTTTGTATCAGTGTGTGTGCACATATACGCATGCGTGTCCTTGTGCGTGTGTTTGCTGCAGGCTCACAGGGGTAGCCATTACTTATAGTAATTCTCTGACCTGTACAGGGAGCGTGCTAAAATGTGTGCACTAATTAAAAGCTGCAGTTTACACCTTTTGGGGCTTTAGAGACCTCTCTGGTGGAAGAATATTACTGCATGAATATCAGATGTGTCTCCTGATTAATCTGGCGTTTGCGAGGATGGATGTAAGAAAACTAGTCCATGCATTAGGTGCTGTAGCTATCTATTGTTACGCATCCATATGCCTGCCATGTTAAAAGGGACAAGATGAGAAAGCAGGTCTATTGAGGTTTTTCACCCACGTGACCAAGTCATGTGAGGCTGCCGTTTTGGACGTCACGGCTCGAATCAGTTTGAATGCGAGGAAGGCGACAAACGAAAAACATAAAAGAAAAAGGAGCGAGATGTAGAAAACACATTCACTATCCAGCGACGTAGGGCATTTACAGGGCGAGCAGAGGGAGAGGTATTTGCAAAAATTGAGGTTAGCAGGCTTAGAGAACGACGTTTACCTGCTTCCACCAGGATTGTTCACTGAAGTACGGAAGTACACGAAGCCCTCGTCTTTACCTGACTTCGGCCCACATGATCTGTATACCTATGTCGTTAAAAACCCATCGCCATACACAGGTATTGATCTGAAAGCGTATAAGAGTTTGGATACCTACGAATATTTTGTGTCAGGCTGGGTAACATGCCTACATCAGCGGGTCGTCCCTGGAGCCGGTGGTCGCCATCTTATTACAGCTAAGGTTTGTTCACATTTTCATTTACTTTCGGTCCTCAGGATAAACAAAATGTTATTAAATGTCATTGAAATAACTTCTTAGTCTGTTGAGACATGGCCCGTTATAAATTTGCTGTTACCAGGCAATGACCAAGAACTGTATTATTAGGGTCGGTGTCTGTGTTGTAGCAGTGTACTAGCAGCTAGCTGTTAGCACTAGCTAATGTCAACAACATAGTAGCTAGTATGTTACTGTAGCAATGTTTACGTTCAGTCATTTGGATGACTGTTAAAACCTTTCAGTCTCAAGTTTTTCCTTTACTGTATTTACTAGTTTACTGTAATTATGATCTGGCAGCTATTTACACCAGATCCAGTGTAAATAGCTGCCAGAGTGCGCTCCGGCTTGCTCCCCCTCAAATTAAGGAGCGCGCTCCGGGAGCAAGCCGGAGCGCGCTCCTTAATTTGAGGGGGAGCAAGCCGGAGCGCGCTCCGGAACCTCAGCTGGAGCACTCCGAGAGCAAGCCGGAGCGCGCTGCTTAATTTGAGGGGGAGCAAGCCGGAGCGCGCTCTGGAACCTCAGCTGGAGCACTCCGAGAGCAAGCCGGAGCGCGCTGCTTAATTTGAGGGGGAGCAAGCCGGAGCGCGCTCCGGCAGCTATTTACACTGGATCCGGTGTAAATAGCTGCCGGATCATAATTACAGTAAACTAGTAAATACAGTAAAGGAAAAACTTGAGACTGAAAGGTTTTAACAGTCATCCAAATGACTGAACGTAAACATTGCTACAGTAACATACCAGCTATGATGTTGTTGACATTAGCTAGCTTGACCTTCAAAATGGCGTTCACCGGGGCGTCACGTGACCCTGTGACGTCAGGTGAAAAACCTCAATAGGCACATGCAGGTTAACCCTGATGAAAGTGGCTTTACTGTGATTAGAACGTTACTAAGACCTTGATTAAGAGTACAGATCTGAAGACAAAATTTTTAAACGCATGATTGTCTAAAATCAGAGTATAAATTTCATGTACAGTTGTTTCAATGTAAAACCACATATTCATCATATAAATGATGACCTGGTAGAATCTTAGCCAAAGAAACACTGATAGACATGGCATTATACAAGTATTAGCTTCACCGTGACGAACATAGAAGTCCAACTAAGTCA
Source organism: Neoarius graeffei (assembly GCF_027579695.1). NCBI lineage: Eukaryota > Metazoa > Chordata > Actinopteri > Siluriformes > Ariidae > Neoarius > Neoarius graeffei. The sequence goes on from NC_083573.1 coordinate 51,580,527, forward strand.
GCAGGAATCCATTACAAAAGCACAGACTGATCTTCTAAACTCAATAATATTTAAGTTATTACATGAAATCGAGTCGTATATGAGCTGATAGCCGACCAGACTAAGCGCATAATGCCGAGTTGTCTATAAGCCATGTATAACGAGATTGAGTTTTATTCTATCCACATTCACTGGATTTTGAGGAACGGAGCATTTTTTTTTTGCAAATTCAATAAATAAAAACTTTATACAAAACGTCCGACAAAATCATTTCCGCTTAGAATGTCAACAAACCAGTGAAATGATCGTAGCAACTTGTGAAAAATGCTATAATAATCTCATCTCATTATCTGTAGCCGCTTTATCCTGTTCTACAGGGTCGCAGGCAAGCTGGAGCCTATCCCAGCTGACTACGGGTGAAAGGCGGGGTACACCCTGGACAAGTCGCCAGGTCATCACAGGGCTGACACATAGACACAGACAACCATTCACACTCACATTCACACCTACGGTCAATTTAGAGTCACCAGTTAACCTAACCTGCATGTCTTTGGACTGTGGGGGAAACCGGAGCACCCGGAGGAAACCCACGCGGACACGGGGAGAACATGCAAACTCCGCACAGAAAGGCCCTCGCCGGCCACGGGGCTCGAACCCAGACCTTCTTGCTGTGAGGCGACAGCGCTAACCACTACACCACCGTGCCGCCCCTGCTATAATAATAATTCTTGAAAATAAAAAAAAGATATGTTCTCACCATCAAATACTTTTATTCCATATTTTGTTGCCTTTTTTTTTTGTATTTTTTGGGGGTTTGTTTTCGAGTAGAGTTTTCGTCCTTGGTTGGTTCAGTAACACGTGCTGCTGTTTTCTTCTTCTTTAGGTTTTTTTGTGATTGGCAAACCAAGTTAAAGGTGCTTTACTGCCACTGACTGGGCTGGAGTGTGGAACAGGATTTTTTTTTTTTTTGTGGGGGGGGGGGGGGGGACTATATTCTTTTCGCTATTTCTGTTTCTTTTAAATACTTGATATATCTGACTTGATGCACTTTGCCATTTTGTTTTTCTTTGCCCATAGTATATGAGCTGATATCCTAGGAATAGAGTAGCCAATCAGAGCGCGCGATTGCTCATACCCGGTGAATGTGGATAGAACAATTAAGAATATACAAGTATTCATGACAGTGTGAATAAAATGCCTTAAATGATGCATGTCATAGACTTCTTAATATTACAGATACACTATTGAAATATAAACTTTACTGTCCACATCACTGACAGGATGGGATACAGTTAGTAAGCACTACATCAGGGGTGTCAAACTCATTTTAACGAACAGGCCACATTGCACTTGGGCTGCATCCAAATTCTCAGTATGTACTAACCACAGTTAAGTATCTATTACCTAACGGTAACTGTAGTACTTTCTATGAATATGCAAGCGAGTAGTAAGGACACAATTCAGTCATACTGTATCGCCAATACTCTGTCTTACCTGTCCTCTAACCCGAATGGTCATAGATGACATACCGTAAAATTTAAAAAATATATACATTTCTGTAACAGCAGAACATGTTTCGGCAGTTCCTCATATGTTTGTATACCGCTGTAACAATGGCTTCACTTCAGACAGCCATCTTTCTATTTTCCCCAGGGGAGTTCTTCTTCTTTGGTTATTTGGAGGCTCCAGCTGAATTATGGGAAGGCGTGATGTAGTGTAGTGTGGTTCATTTGCATACTACAGATGTAGTAGATCATCCACACACCATTCAACTACTTGTTAAATGCCTACTGAGTATTCAGACAACCTGCATACTGTGTTTTGCATACTAATAGATAGCATGGAAGTATGCGTATTCGGATGCAGCCAAAGTCCGATGTCAAGCAGGACAGGACCAGAATATTCATTTCGGTTGACCAATAAGACATCGAAGACTCCTCTTAAATGTTTATTTATTATGTTTTTTGTCTAAACATAACCTTTATATGTCCCTTTATATGTCTTTTGGAAAGGGACATGCAGTATTTTGTCAGTAGCTTCGTTTGTGGTCCTGAGATTATTGCCGTTATTGACGGAGGCTAGCTTTTTTTTTTTTAAATAAACTGTTTAATTCAGGTATGCTCCAAAAGATGATTTTACACAGAATCTAAATTCATTTGAGGGCCCAGATTAGAAGCTTTATTGAACAGAACTCAGCCCGCAGGGCGAGTGATTGATACACTTGCACTAGATGAAAGATTTGGTGTAACGTTGGCTGTGAGACTATCAAGTCAATCAGACAACTGACAGCGTACTTAACCATCTTAGGGCTTATTGCATTGCAGCACAAAGTGGGGTTTATGGCTAAGCCTGATGCTGTGAACCCTGTGAAGCACCAACCTTCAGGTGAATGCTGATTGATTCAGTCAGCGAGGTGTTTCTAGTTGCATACTCTGAAATGTTTTGACATGCTTTTGTGACCAGTCTTCTGCAAGTTTTATTTCATGCAGGAATTAACAGTAGTATTGCCTCAAATACATGTCACATTTAAACAGTAACATTTTAAATATCGTGTAACCAATAATTGTGTTTATTATTTGATGACATCTAGTACTTTTCACTTTTAGGGTGTTCACACGGCACATATTTGTATCGATGCTGCACCGATGTATTTTGTTGCGATATATCTTACACCGGTGTAAATTTTGCGCAGCGTTCACACGTCACAAACCTGCTTACTAGAGAGAAGCGTGTTAGCACCGGTGCTGCCCCACTTGCGGTCACACGGCAGTTTCTGCGACCGTGCAATAGTAGCAAAAACTTTATTACTATCATTTCCTTTGATAGTAATAAAGTTTTGATATCATCTCCTATCATTATTACTATCATTTGCGATAGTAATAATGCGGAAATTAAATATGCACATGCATGAAAATGTACTTCCTTTTCCTGGTTGTCATGGCATCACCAAGCGCCGGGAAAACAACGTGGATGAAGACACCAGTGTTGCCAGATATTGCTGATGTTTTCCATCCCAAAATATGTTCAAATCCGCCAAAATGCACTTAAAACTGCCCAATCTGGCAACATTGGAAGACACGTAGTTCTGTTGTTGTTGATATTCGCCATTTTGGCAGCGCAAAATACCAGGATGCAAATTATGCAATGCCCGTATGTAATCAACTCTCCTCACGCGTAGCGAGTCTACCCCTGTAGCGTTCAGACGTCCCATTTTATATCGGTGCTGCCCCGCAAACTAGCATTTACTCCGGAGTAAATTTCTTAAACCACCTCCCGAGCAGGGTTAGATTTGCACCGGTTTAAGCAGCTTTCAGGGGCTACACCGGTATAACTTTGTACCATGTGAACGCTCTACCGGGGCAGCCCCGGTGCTACACCGGAGTAAAAGTTGCCATGTGAACACCCCTTTTGTTAAAGAAACAAAATCCATATATGTGGGGTGTCATAGCTCAGCTGGCTAAGGCGCCATACCATAAATCCGGGGACCCGGGTTCGATTCCGACCCGAGGTCATTTCCCGATCCCTCCCCATCTCTCTCTCCCGCTCACTTCCTGTCTCTACACTGTCCTATCCAATAAAGGTGAAAAAAGGCCAAGAAAATATCTTTAAAAAAAAAAAATCCATATATGTTATGAAAGAAATTGATGAATGCCTTTCAAAAATCAGTTTAGGTTTGTCTAATGCTGTTCGTTTCTGAAGGGGGTGTTTTTTATAAAATAAAACCGATAAAACTCTCACATCCAGACAGCTATACATTAACAATACAAGTGGTCATGTTTTCCCCCCTGCTTTTCCTGGGGAAATGATTGCATTATTGTATCACACATTTATTCACAGAAAACTAAAGGTGTTGTGGCAAAGTGTGTGGCTATGACTTTAATGCAGGAGTGAACACAACACTTTTTTTTTTTTTTTAATCTAATAGACTTGGCGTACGTGTTGTAAACCATAGCAACACAATCTATAAAAATTCTATAGCCACTGGAGCCAAATTTGACTCAACAACTCTGAATGAATATTTCAGGCTTTCTAGGATGAACCCAGTTGATATTTAGAATATTTTTACTCTGCTGACTATGCAAAGCCACTTCTTTAGTTTTTTAACACACATCAATTCATGCTATTTAACCTCTCTCTTCTGAAAAACAACAAAAGAAAGCGTGCTGATTTAACTCTGAGACATGAGATAGAAAGGCTGATTTTTAAGCACAGATTTAAGTGTCTGCCACGACAGGGAGCCTCGATAACCACAGTCTCCATGTAACTACACATCGTCCAGTGGGACGTGGTTGAATGATTTCTTTGAGGTCGTTTTTTTTTTTGGGGGGGGGGGCTGTATGTTTTTGTGCAGAAGAGAGAATAATGGCTGTACTGTGATCAGTGGTGAGCATGCTGAGATCAGATGATGTTTACTGTGCAAACATGAGAGGGAAATTTGCAGTTAAACTGCTGCAGTTAAATCCCGAGCTGTGTCTTTTCTCAATGTCATTGTGAGTCGAACCTAGCACCGCCTGTAGCTGCAGTGTTCCTGTCTGTGGAGTTTTTATATGCTGAAATTATAGATAACCAAACTTTATCACGACGGTAACCCTTAGTATTGTTGATAGAAAAATCGGTAGGGCATTGTATAACAATGTGATCACACAATGCCACAGTGTTCTTGTTTAGGATACACAGCGTTCTGCTTCCGTGCATGGTAAATGGCATGGGTGAAAATGTGATGCTGAGAAGGCCCTAACTCACCTTTCACGGCCCAGCACTGCTGGCTAAATGAAGTCATCACTTTGCGCTGAAAGATTGGACGCACAGACTGAATTTACTCTGCCCAGAAGGGCCTGAGGCTTTCTCAGACCTCACTGTTAAATAATGAATAAAGGATATCCTGAATGAGAAATTGCTTTTCTTTGAGCCTGAGTGTTCTCAAGAGGATTATTTTTAATAAAGCTCTGCTGAGTGGACGGAGTATTAATATAATAGACTATAGACTTGCATCTTGCGTAATTAGTTTTGGCTAATATGAATGAAAGCTTTTACTTGTTTGTTCTAAACATATCAGGTATGCCTGTTATAGAAAAGTATTGATTACTCCTGAGAGCTCTTAGTTCTGCTTTCTTAATCTCTCTCTCTCTCTCTCTGTGTGTGTGTGTGTGTGTGTGTCGTTTTCTATAAATCTCCCTCTATACCTCTCATGCTCTACAGACTCCTACCTGTACCCTGGTTTCCAGGGTAACATGTCAGATAATGACACGGCGAGGCTTGGTCTGGACTTCCAGAGAATGTTGCGCATAAACCACATGCTATACATCGCTGCCAGGTCAGTCTGTCATCACCAATACCACTGACTTCATGCTGCTTTCTATCTTTTGGCCATTAATGAGTTTGACCTTTCTTAACTCAAAACCCACGATCTTCCTGAAGGTGGCACTCACATCTGTACTTAATCTGAGAGACATGTGGTGATCCGATAGTCTTAGCCCATTTCATTCCAAATGTTTCCTCGGCACTACGAGTCCGAGTTCTCCTCCGTAGGGAGCTCTGCGTTGGAAACGGTAGTGAACATATATGTTTTTGTTTGATACTGATAGGATACAACAATCAGCGGGTGATCAGCTGATCAATTAGATCCAATTAGATAAAAATATTTAAAAGATAACATAATCACTAATGGATCCATTAACCTTATGAACCTGAATGGTGCAAATTGCGTCCAAATTCACATCCCTTACTCTTGTTTGAAGAGCTCAAACTTCTGCAAAGTAATATCGTTACTAATTTCTTCATCCATTTTCACACTGCTGATTCTCAGTAGAATAAGTCATGAAATTCCTATTGCTTCAGGGTTCTCCAATTATCAAAAATAAAAGGGGGGGGGGACAAAGTCCCCCTGAAGCTGACGGACTTTGGGCTTTTTTGACAGTGAAACTGGCCAGTAAATGGATAGGAAATGCTAAATCATTGTTAAAATCATTTTACAAACAATTAACACATTCTTACTATACATATCATCTTTATTGTCAACGTGAGACTCATTTGACATTTCAGTTGAGACTGATGCGCCTCTTGCGCATCCCTGAATTAATTATATTTTTTTGTGTGTGTGAAAAATAAATGAACTTCCATGCATAAACAAAATACCCAATTACAATAAATGCATACCATTTTTTACAATACACAATGTTAATTAGGTAAAACCACTCCAATCCATGCACGAGCTGGTGCGTGTGCCCGAGACTGGCACTACAAAGCCACCCCGGCCTCTGTAGTTCGGGTCCTTTGACTCAGGAACCCGAAAGTCCTGCAGTAAACAAACAGTGAAGCAGCGGGAAAATGCAGCTCTCGCCTACACGATCACAGATACGAAAAATAAAAGACCTGAACTTAACTAGTGTATGTGTGCTGTTATATGATTACTGTAACTGTGTATGGTCAGAAAAGACGATAGATAAGCGTAACCGTTGCACAATAACGCTACAAGCAACCTGCGTGTGCACCCAAAAAGTTATTTAGCTGCTGGCTAGCTGCAGCTTGTAGCTTCCAACGTTACTATGTGTCAGTATAGTGTAATGTGGTGCGGTGTAGTGTAATGCAGGGATGGACCTCAATCTGCACAGCTCTCTGTCACAATCTGTACAGTATGTAGCCGGCCGGATATTTTTCTATTGCAATCGTGTGGCCACTTCAGGTAGCCCCGTATGCATTCGTTTAATGGTCTTCTGCGTGTTAAATAGTTACAAAATTATAATAAAGCAAATACTTTATGATTTATTTGGTGTATACTGATGGAGTTATATTTTATTTATTTATTTAGGCCAAGGGAAGGGTGGCGGGCCAGAATTATAACGTGGCGGTGCACCACTTTAAAAGCGCCCATGGAGAACACTGTGCTTCACAACGTACCACATATCAAAACAAACAGCAGACCTCATCCTTTCTAATGATACGAGCTGTTTCTCTGTGCAACAAAGGCTACGTTCACACTGCAGGCTGAAGTGACTCAAATCCGATCTTTTCGCCCATATGTGACCTGTATCCGATCTTTTATTGACAATATGAACGACACAGATCCGATTTTTTCAAATCCGACCCAGGCCGTTTGGATATGTGGTCCTAATTCCGATTCCTATCCGCTCTTTTCATATGCGACTTCAGTCTGAACCGCCAGGTCGCATTCATCCGACTTACACGTCATCAACAAGCCACAAACGTCACTATTCTGCGCTGAAGTAGGCGGCGGGTCTCTCAAAGTTACAACAACATGGCGCATAATCACGGGCGCAGATAGAGGGTGGGACTCGTCCCACCCAGATTTAAATTCACCTCGTTCGGTCCCCCCCACTTATAGGGAGGAAAAAACGTCTATGCTGTCTTTCTTTGCATAAGGCAAACCTCACGGAAAAATCAAAAGACTAATTACCATTCGGTTTATTGAGGTGCACAGCAGTGTATACATAGTTGCAACAACTCACATAAAACAAAGACTGATATTCGGTTGGTTGAGCTGCGCAGACTGCACAGGTTGCGAGCTTGAGCTTGGTTGCTATAGTAACCCACAACAAGTTTGACAGGCATGTTGGGGTTGGTTTGCTGGCAGCTTTGTCCCCCCCCAGTTTTTTGTCCCTCCCAGTTCAAAAAACGTATCTGCGCCCCTGCGCATGACATCAATGCGAGGGACGCTTCGGGCTGTGAAGGTTCTGAATCTTCTCAATGGAAGGACGCAGAGGTTAGGGAGCTGATTTCCATTTGGGGGGATACAGCTATTCAAGCTAGATTGGATGGGTCATACCACAACCGGGCGGTTTTACTTCCATAAACACTGGCCATGCTCACTGCGTGTGACGTCGTCGTATCCTGCAATGCGCATGCGGAACACTTTTAGGTCGCTTTTCGTTCATACTGAAGATCACATACAAGTCGCATATATTTGTTAATGTGAACGACCTCACAAAAAAATCGGATTTCACAAAAAAATCGGAATTGAGCATTAAGCCTTGCAGTGTGAACGTAGCGAAAGTGTTGTTCAATAATCTATTCTGAATTCACAGTGAATAAAACAATGACATTTATTTCCCATTAGGCACTAATTATACATTTTTTAAGTCATCAAGTAACCCAGCTTTATGGTTCTGATATTGCCAGATTCCACACAATCTCCTCTACACAATTATGAAACAGTATCTCTATTTTACATGAATTACATTAATAGCATTTAGCAGACACTTTTATCCAGAGCAGCATACAACATGCCCAGAGCAGCCTGGAGAACAGTTGGGGTTTAGGTGCCTTGCTCAAGGACACTTCAGCCATTCCTGCAGGTCCAGGGAATCGAACCAGTGACCTTTTGGTCCCAAAGCTGCTTCTCGAATCATTAGGCCATGGCTTCCAGTGTTTTATGGTGAAATGCATGTAAAAACATAACAATTTCAGAAGACTCAATCTATAAGACCTCACTGTGGAGGTTTTGACAGCCGGTATCTGATTATAAACTGAATCGATGAGGCTTTTTTCACTATAGTTACAACCCTGATTTCAAAAAAGTTGGGTCAAAGTACAAATTGTAAATAAAAACGGAATGCAATAATTTACAAATCTCAAAAACTGATATTGTATTCACAATAGAACATAGACAACATATCAAATGTCGAAAGTAAGACATTTTGAAATTTCATGCCAAATATTGGCTCATTTGAAATTTCATGACAGCAACACATCTCAAAAAAGTTGGGATGGGGCAATAAGAGGCTGGAAAAGTTAAAGGTACAAAAAAGGAACAGCTGGAGGACCAAATTGCAACTCATTAGGTCAATTGGCAATTGGTCATTAACATGACTGGGTATAAAAAGAGCATCTTGGAGTGGCAGTGGCTCTCAGAAGTAAAGATGGGAAGAGGATCACCAATCCCCCTAATTCTGCGCCGACAAATAGTGGAGCAATATCAGAAAGGAGTTCAACAGTGTAAAATTGCAAAGAGTTTGAACATATCATCATCTGCAGTGCATAATATCATCAAAAGATTCAGAGAATCTGGAAGAATCTCTGTGCGTAAGGGTCAAGGCCGGAAAACCATACTGGGTGCCCGTGATCTTCGGGCCCTTAGACGGCACTGCATCACATACAGGCATGCTTCTGTATTGGAAATCACAAAATGGGCTCAGGAATATTTCCAGAGAACATTATCTGTGAACACAATTCACCGTGCCATCCGCCATTGCCAGCTAAAACTCTATAGTTCAAAGAAGAAGCCGTATCTAAACATGATCCAGAAGCGCAGACGTCTTCTCTGGGCCAAGGCTCATTTAAAATGGACTGTGGCAAAGTGGAAAACTGTTCTGTGGTCAGACGAATCAAAATTTGAAGTTCTTTATGGAAATCAGGGACGCCGTGTCATTCAGACTAAAGAGGAGAAGGACAACCCAAGTTATCAGCGCTCAGTTCAGAAGCCTGCATCTCTGATGGTATGGGGTTGCATTAGTGCGTGTGGCATGGGCAGCTTACACATCTGGAAAGACACCATCAATGCTGAAAGGTATATCCAGGCTCTAGAGCAACATATGCTCCCATCCAGACGACGTCTCTTTCAGGGAAGACCTTGCATTTTCCAACATGACAATGCCAAACCACATACTGCATCAATTACAGCATCATGGCTGCGTAGAAGAAGGGTCCGGGTACTGAACTGGCCAGCCTGCAGTCCAGATCTTTCATCCATAGAAACATCTGGCGCATCATAAAACGGAAGATACGACAAAAAAGACCTAAGACAGTTGAGCAACTAGAATCCTACATTAGACAAGAATGGGTTAACATTCCTATCCCTAAACTTGAGCAACTTGTCTCCTCAGTCCCCAGACGTTTACAGACTGTTGTAAAGAGAAAAGGGGATGTCTCACAGTGGTAAACTTGGTCTTGTCCCAACTTTTTTGAGATGTGTTGTTGTCATGAAATTTAAAATCACCTAATTTTTCTCTTTAAATGATACATTTTCTCAGTTTAAACATTTGATATGTCATCTATGTTCTATTCGGAATAAAATATGGAATTCTGAAACTTCCACATCATTGCATTCTGTTTTTATTTACAATTTGTACTTTGTCCCAACTTTTTTGGAATCAAGGTTTTATATTACAACAACTTGATGAAAGCATGATATTCACTGCAAAGCACACTTAGCTAGGAATGTTTTTAGACAGACTGATTGTTTTTACCACTGTGGTTATTTTAATCCCCCGTTGGCAGAAAGGCCCGAAGGGGGATTATGTCGTGGCGATGTTCGTCCGTCCATCCCAGGAAAGGGTACTCACCTTCTGAAATCAACTCCTCACAGGTTGTGGAGGAATTTCACGAAACTTCACAAGAGGCATTGTTGTATGTCGATAATACGCAGATTGTAATTTTATTACTGTAAATTCGGTCACATTTTACCAGAGTTACAGCCCTTTATTAGCAAAATTTATAATTTGACAATTTCATGTGTGTTTTCCTTCTGACATCAACTCCTCTCTCGATTTTTGGACAAATTTCTCGAAGCTTGACAAAAGGCCTTGTTATATGACAGTAATACGCATATTGTGATTTAAATTTCGTTTGTGAAAATTTTACCAGAGTTTTGACCCTTGATTGAATAACTTGTACTTTGACAGTTTCATGAGGGTGCACGTTCTTCTGAAATCAACTCCTCTCACAATCTGTGGAGGAATTTCACCAAACTTGGCAAAAGGCTTTGTTATATGACAGTTATACGCATATCGAAATTTCGTTTAATTTGGGCAAATTTTACCAGAGTTACGCCCTTGATTATTAACAAACTTGTACTTTGGCAATTTCATTAAGGTGTGCTTGCTTTCTGAAATCAACTTCCCTCACAATTTTTGGAGGAATTTCATGTCATTTGGCAAAAAGTTTTGTTATTCCCTGCTGGCTGAAAGGCCCGAAGGGGGATTATGTCGTGGCGATTTCTGTCTGTTCCGGGAAGGGTGCTCACCTTCTGAAATCAACTCCTCTCATAATTTTTGGAGGAATTTCATGAAACGTGACAGGATTCTTTGTTACATGTCGATAATACCATTTTACCAGAGTTATGGTATAGTTGCCAGCGGGGGATATTATGCTCTCAGAGCACTTTTGTTTTTTTTTAACTGCCAAGGCATAATTAAAATATTTTAATTTGCTTATAATTTTTTTTAAGTTAAAATTGTATAATGATATATATAACGCCTTTTCTGGAGCTTCTTGCATCATAGCTTATGTTAAAGTAGATGAGCTCAGTTCACTGTGGCAAACAGTGATAAATCTCACACTCCAGGTTTTTGCAGATCTGTGTTCATTGATAAGCGCCTTATCCCTCTCTCGCGCATATACACCCATCTCCGATAAGGGCTGCATGATTGAGGCTAATCAGTCTTATTCAGCTGAGGTGACTGACAGAGGACCTTGCTCACGCCGTCTTCTTTCCTTCTGGGTCTTTGATTCCGTCGTGTTATGTGTTGCAGGGATCACGTGTTTGTCGTCAATCTTAGTGCTTCGACTGAGCAAATCTTCCCTCAGCAGGTAAGCATCTCTCTCTCTCTCTCTCTCTCTCTCTTTTTTTCGACAGCTTGTGATGTAATGAGCTGCACCGTGTGGCCTGCAGCACTCTGAAACGAACAGGGCTAATGCTCCCCCTCTCAGCATCCACGCAATGGCTCAGAGCACTTAGCTGCCCCCAGCTCTTCCCCTCCTCTATATCTCATCCCATTTCTCCACTTGTTTGGAACATTAAGGGATTCTAAGGTAGCGGTGTATTTACTGTGAAAGGACAGCGAAGCCAGTAGGAGCGTCTGTCCTGTCCTTTTATGATAACAGCAAGCCAGTTATCGTGCCATGTTTCTGTTTCCTGAAAGCCTGAGCAGAGTTACTCCCAGTTCAGCTTTGTCTCTCTGCAGGCAATTTCTGTATTAAGACAGAAATCATCCAATTAGCGCAATTTAATGTAGTCCTGCTTGGAAGCGCATTGAATCAGCTAGAAAAATCACATTTGTCAAAAGTAATTTGACTTATGGAACCAGTAGAGAGGGACATATTAAAATGAGCTACCTTAAAACATCTAATATCTTTTGCCAAATAAAAGATTCATGGAGTTATTACCAATTTAAGGCACTTCTTCATAGCAGTAGATTAGGAGGACTGTTTTGAACACTTGCCTAAAATAGATAATCCTTTGCCAGACTGTTTTTGATTCTGTCTGATCAAATACAAATATATAATATGAAAATACTTGCAGATCTGCTTTGTGAAATACTCTTTTGATTTATTTAGGACGTGAGCTTCTGTAGGTTTCTTTTCTTACACTCTAGGATGGTTGCATTCCATGTGCATCCACATCACTGTATCAGCATTATGTATAGAAAGCTACAACCATTATTTAGTGGAACATGAAAAACTAAAATGAGGATAAAATTGATGCAGCTTAGCATGTTAAAACTACTGCTGTCTGAGTAGTCTTATTTGAACGTTTTGTCCCATCGGTTTCTCACCATGTTCCTGTCCCATCCATTCCATCCATCCGTTATCCGTAACCGCTTATCCTGGACAGGGTCACAGGCGAGCTGGAGCCTATCCCAGCTGACCATGGGCAAGAGACAAGGTACACCCTGGACAAGTCGCCAGGTCATCGCAGGGCTGACACACACAGACACAAACACACTCACACCTACGATCAATTTAGAGCCACCAATTAGCCTAACTTGCATGTGTTTGGACTGTGGAGGAAACCCACGCAGACACGGGAAGAACATGTAAACTCCACACAGAAAGGCCCCTGTCGCCCACTGGGCTCGAACCCAGAACCTTCTTGCTGTTAGGCGACAGTGCCAACCAATACACCACCATGCCGTCCCATGGTTAGTTGTCTCTCTTAGTTTATTGTTTAAAGATGGGTGACAGGTATGCGTGTGTGTATGTTGGGGGCGGGGCTAGCGCTTCTCCCTAGGGGTGGAGAGAAAGAAGAAGAACTCATCTCATTATCTCTAGCCGCTTTATCCTGTTCTACAGGGTCACAGGCAAGCTGGAGCCTATCCCAGCTGACTACGGGCGAAAGGCGGGGTACACCCTGGACAAGTCGCCAGGTCATCACAGGGCTGACACATAGACACCGACAACCATTCACACTCACATTCACACCTACGCTCAATTTAGAGTCACCAGTTAACCTAACCTGCATGTCTTTGGACTGTGGGGGAAACCGGAGCACCCGGAGGAAACCCACGCGGACACGGGGAGAACATGCAAACTCCACACAGAAAGGCCCTCGCCGGCCACGGGGCTCGAACCCGGACCTTCTTGCTGTGAGGCGACAGTGCTAACCACTACACCACCGTGCCGCCCGAAGAAGAACACATTCCAGTTTTTCAAACAAATGACATAACCCAGCACCCTGCCAACACATGCACACCACAGCTTGTTAACGGTTTTTATGGATCTCACTCTTTTCCTCTCCGACATCTCCACTTGTATTCTATCTCACTGTCTCAGTGTTTGTTTTCTAAATGTATTGATGTAAATAAGATTTTTTGTTGTTGTTGTTGCCGCCAATGTTATGAGCAGGATCGGATTAGAGAGACATGCTTGACTGACACGTTCCTTCATATGTTCCGGTTTTGACAGAAACTGACGTGGAAGACAAAGGATGTAGAGAAATGCACAGTGAGGGGCAAGAACAGCGTGAGTATTAAAACAATCTTCCTTATTTTAAAGGATATTCAGGGGGTTTTTTTGTGTGTGTGTGTCCTTGTTCTCCCAGTCTGTTTTCCCACCTTGTTTGCTCTGTGTCTCACTCTCTTTTCCACCCTTTCCTTCGTTTGCTTTCTTTCCCAGTGGACACTGCTCCTGTAGTGCAGATTGCTTGTTAGTGTCTGCACCACAGGTGTCTGTTATAAAGAGGCACACATACAGAGAGAGAGAGAGAGAGAGAGAGAGAGCACTTGAATGATTTCAAGAGATATGGGAGCTTCCCTAACACTGCACAGCGATTATTGTAAAAGTGTGTGCGTGTTTTTTCATGTTATTCTACTTTGAGATACTAAAAGTCTTTTGCCTTTCACAGGACGAGTGCTACAATTATATCAAAGTGCTGGTGCCTCGTAATGATGAAACACTGTTTGCATGTGGGACCAACGCGTTCAACCCCACCTGTCGTAACTACAAGGTAGAATAAGCTTCTCGCCTCACACACACATGCACGCTGACACACACTCGTTAATGCCTTCAGCTCCATCTGTTACTAGTGGAAGGTATAGCAGCATCCCTGTCAGAACCAACAGCCTGCACGCTCTCTCTCTCTCTCTCTCTCTCTCTCTCTCTCTCTCTCTCTCTCTCTCTCTCTCACTGTCTCTCACACACACACACACACACACACAAGCATTCTCTTCAAAACTTAATGCTTAAAAAGACATCAGGTTTAATAAGGTCAAATCTTAAATCACTTGTAACGCTCAGTCGAGTGCAGCAGGGTTTTTTTTTTAATAGCAGTTGGCACTACTACAGACAGCTTTGGGTGTTGATAGTGGAAATGTCCCAGTGTGAGATCAGTGCGTCTAGGATTGAGGCTGTCTCTAGTTCCTTAGTGTCAGTATGAGCAGAACCATACATTGTCCTGATGAATGACTTGCACAGCATGCCAAGTGCTTCTAAAAATCTTAACAGCTGTCTGTTCTGCGTCTACAGACTTTACGCACATTTTAGAAAATTTTCTTTGAGCTCATGGTTGTCGCATGATTCATAGTTTGCACTCTGTATGGTCTCGCAGATTAGATACACAGTATGCCGTGTATGAGAGTGCACGTATCTGTGCTGTCCAGACCTGGAGCAATGTGCCTGTGGTGTGTATTATAGATGTGAATAAAGTTCGAAGAGGTCATGTGGGAGTCAGTAAGATGACGCTTGTTACCCGTTTCTTTCTGTTTCAGACTCTGAGGAGAGCCTGATTTATATTTCTCACCTTGGGGCACATCGCAATCTCTCTCTCTCTCTCTCCTCTCACTTTTAACCCTCTCGTGATTTTTGCTATGGAAAATGTATGCCTGCGAGCTCCTGCAGACAAGGGAATTAGTCAGTGAGAGTAAATCAAACCTCTTGGTTCCCTATCCCCTCCTGCACTGGGGGAAAAAAAGATTCTTTCCTAGAAGCACATGGCTGAGAGGTTCCAGAGTGATGATTATGGCATGATTGGAAAGAGGATCAAGGTAAAGTCATGAAGAGATTCTGATGATGTTGTTATAGGAAGAGTATTTGGGTGTGGTTGAAGGTACGTTTTGATTAGTTGTAAATGGTTCTTTTGAAGGAGAACTGAAGTCATTTTTTTAAACTTGCTTTATTTCTTAATTAACGTGTTATTCAATTATGTTTTCGGTTTTAGTAGCCTTATATCGTGACTCGTATTGGCAACGAATTGCAATTAAATATTATACTTATCGGCCTATTCGGTTTTTAGCCATGTTGAATTTAGTTCGTTTGGTCCACGGCAGGCGTCGCTTATCTGCGTGATCTTCACGAAACTTGCGCGAGACTTTGAAACGTGAAGTGACAGCCAGGTGCCAGTGCCGCCATTTTGAAAACTGTTTTCCAAACGAAATATTGCACAAAAACGAGTTTAAATGACGATTACTGCCTACTTTTTTCAAACTTTCCTGATCGCTATCAAAACAAACAAAACTTCCGGCTTGATTACATCAGCATTCGGAAGGAGGCGCGCGCGTCTTTTGACAACGTTGGCAGATGTCGGTCACTTTGATTTCCGCTGTACGTTTTACGTCCGTCCTACGATGTCTCGCACAGGTCTCAACGAATCTCATTTACGGCCATTGCTTTGACATATGGACTGATATATTACATAGCATATTTCAAACACTCATAACTTTCTATAGCAGTGACAAAATAGCGATCAAAAATGCATTCGTATATTTAATAAAATGAGATATAGAATTTTGATAATAAAAAATTTGCCTTCAGTTCGGCTATTTTTGGTGGAAGTTAGTGGAAACTAGGCGTTTTGGAAATTCAAGCAAAGACAGCCACTTTTTAGTGTACTTTAGATCATAGCTTATTTGCTGCAGAGACTCGTCTGTAACTTTGCATTAAAGATCAGCAGCACATCACTTTATGGAAGGTTTGGTTATTTGCAATGGTACACTAGCCATCAAAGACAGAGAATGGAGCATTTGGCTTGCATTTGGTCTGTTTCTGCCAACTGCTTCAAAAGTTATATTTGTTGTGAAGTAGACAGTCTGGAAGACTCAAAGTTGGATGTTACGTTATCTCAGAAGGTAGCGGAATGTCTTCAACAAAGGGTCAGTTGTAGCAATGAAAACCTCTAGTTTTTGATTGTAGTCAAATAACGTCTCCGCTATCAAAATTCTGCTTCAGTATAACACGGGTTAAAATCAGAATCTAACAAGTGGTCCCTCCAGAGTTACGCCCACCAGTTTAGAAGGCCTGAATGCTAATACAGCATGAAACATAGGCATTTATATGATTGACAGGCCAGTAGAGGTGCCTGTTTTGTTTTTCTCTGATGAGTTGTGTGTTGGTGATCTATCAAGATTTTATATATTAAATATTTTCTGGGTTTTTTTTTTTTTATTTTCCCCTGAGAAGATATTTTATTGACAGCTTTGGAAATGTGAGAAGAACTTCACCAAAACATGCCTTGAAAAAGTCTTCTGACTCTACCGTTTAACTGGTCTTGGGATGGGTAAGTGGAAAACAGCCGGACAGTGAACAAAGTACAGGGTTTCGGAGAGTTCAAGGAAACGGTTCAAGATGGGAAAAAGATTTCAGAGAAGTTTTGGAGGAGATTTAAGGATGTTTTGGTGAGACTGAGTGCAGAAGATTAGTGGGCCAGTCAGAGGTGCATGCGTAGGGGTTGTTTGCTCACAGCTGTAGGTGTGAGTAGAGCTAACAAGGCCAAGCAACTCATCTTGTTAGTCTCAACCTGAGACATCTTACTGATAGCTGCAGCAGTGTGACTTTCACACTATAGGTCAACACTCGCTTTTTGCTATTTTTTTCCCCGTGATCTGTACTTTATTGCTGAGAGAGTAAAACGGCTGATATTTGGAGTAAAACTGAGATTCGAGCCTGTTGTGTCTGCTGGGAGTTGGCCCCTACAGCCTCACTAATGCTGCTGTGAGACTGTGAGTAAAAGTGGAAAGCAGTGGAATGTAACAAAAGCGAATTCAGAAGTTTGATTTAAATCATGAAATACAAAAGATATGCTCTGGAGCATGGACTGAAATTCACACACATCACATCACATTATCTCTAGCCGCTTTATCCTTCTACAGGGTCGCAGGCAAGCTGGAGCCTATCCCAGCTGACTATGGGCGAAAGGCGGGGTACACCCTGGACAAGTCGCCAGGTCATCACAGGGCTGACACATAGACACAGACAACCATTCACACTCACATTCACACCTACGGTCAATTTAGAGTCACCAGTTAACCTAACCTGCATGTCTTTGGACTGTGGGGGAAACCGGAGCATGGACTGAAATTTGCATTGAAAATCGAAAAACACTGCAGTGAAATGGCTTCAAAAAAAAACTCTGGATGAAAAATGATATGGACGTGTATGTGGTGTTTTATGATGGTGTTTCTCTCTCTCTCTCCCTCAGATGGCCACTCTGGAGCAGGTTGGAGAGGAGGTGGTTGGTCAGGCGAGGTGCCCTTTTGAATCGCGCCAATCCAACGTTGGCCTGTTCGCTGGTGAGTTGGCTGAGTCGAGACCATCAGGAGAGGAAACCTGATCTCACCTTTAATCTTGCCAATATTCTACTGACATTTCACAAAGTTCAGCTGCTGCTTCCATGATGCCAGCACACATACAGTCTCAAGAAGCATGCAGGCAGTGAAAGCTTGTATGTGTGATGAATATTAGGTACGTTTGGCCTTTAAAGCTTCCATGCTTTTCCCACGCAGGTGGTGATTTTTACTCTGCAACAATGACAGACTTTTTAGCTAGTGATGCCGTGATCTACCGAAGTTTGGGGGAAAGTAGTCCAGTCCTGCGAACCGTGAAGTACGACTCGAAATGGCTGCGAGGTTAGACACAGCACTGTTTCAAAATCTCTTCGTTCTTACTGATAAAATGGGAATGTTTGGTGAAAAATGTTTTTTGTTTAATATGCATGTTGTGTTCTTTCAGAGCCTCATTTTCTTCATGCCATCGAGTATGGGAACTACGTGTACTTCTTCTTCAGTGAGATTGCAGTGGAGTACACTACTCTTGGCAAGGTGAGAACCATACAATTCAGCTTGATGATTCCACACTCGTACACACTGTGGGTAGCTGTGAGCAGCGGATGGAATTTGGCCCTGCGTGGTTCAATAAGCTTCTCAGCGCATTGTTTGCAGATACTATTACACTACTGGACTGACTCACCTTTGACTGGTTATTCTCCTCCTCCTTTTTCTAGGTGGTGTTTTCCAGAGTGGGTCGAGTGTGTAAGAATGATAATGGAGGTTCTCCAAGGGTTCTAGAGCGGTACTGGACGTCGTTCCTGAAAGCTCGGCTGAACTGTTCTGTTCCGGGTGATTCGTTCTTCTACTTTGATGTTCTGCAATCCTTAACAAATGTGATGCAGATTAACCACAGACCTGCTGTGCTGGGAGTTTTCACCACACAGGCCAACAGGTGACAACACACTATGAGCTCAGCTTTCCTCTCCTCTCCTCTCCTCAATGATGGGGTGGTGTGATGCCATTACTACCCCAAAGTTGATTGTTTTCCTATACCAGCATGTTGTGAAATGTTTTATTCCGCTTATACCACAGCAATTTGCCAGTAATCACAGTTTTTATTGATAAAAAAATGACATCATGCTTTTTATCCATTTAATATTATCTTTATTGTTGTGGAACATACACAAAACCAGTTCATTCCTATTATTACGTAGTAACAGATATAAATGGTCGCTCATTCACCAGCCTCTTTTTATTAGCGCATCTGGCCATAAGGTTGATGAGTTCTTGCCATGGCGTGGCGTTCATCTTCCATCCGTCACCCACAATTCAGTTAAACTGTATCTCCTCCGTCAATTCCCCATGGATTTCCATTCCGATTGTTTTGTTTTGAAAGAACTCATCGCTCCACACAACACTTGGTTGTTGTTTTGCGTTAATGAGTTAGTAATTAGGCCAAATGAGCAAATTTCCAAGGCTTCTCACTAGAATTTTATCTCCTCTCTTTCTCACCCGACTCCAGTTCTGATCGATGTTTTGAGTAGATCTTCCCTTGAGGAACAAAACTTGGTTGTTTGTTGATTTTCCTGTTGTAAGCAAATTGTTTGCAACTTTTGTTTATTTTCAGTAAAATCGTATTCCCTCCCTCAGTTCTCAAAGGATTTCGGTTCTGATTGTTTTATTTGAAAGATCTAGTCCTTCTGTACAACACTTGGTAATTGTATTGTCAATTTTTTGCTAACGAACTGCTAATTCGGTCACCTTAACGAGTTTTTGGACTTCTCATTAGAATTGTATCTCCTTTCGCAGTTCTCACCCAATTTCAGTTCTGATCGATGTTTTGGGTAGATCTTCCCTCGGGAAACAAAACTTGGTCGTTGGTTGGTTGATTTTCTTGTTGTAAACAATTTGTTTACAGCTTTGTTTATTTTCAGTTAAATCGCGTCTCCTCCTTCAGTTCTCAATGGATTTCAGTTCTGATTGTTTTATTTGAAAGAACTAGACCTTCTGCACAAAACTTGGTCACTGCATTGTCAGTTTTTTGGCTAACAAATTAGTAATTAGGTCAACTTAACATTGTATCTCTTCTCTCATTTATCATGCGAATTCAGTTCTGATTGATGTTTTGGGTCGATCTTCCCTTGGGGAACAAAATTTAGTCCTTTGTTGATTTCCCTGTTGTAAACAATTTGTCATGGAGCTTGCTCCTCTCTCACATTGTCACATTTCAGTTCTGTTTGACGTTTTGGTAGTCGTGGCTGTTTTGATGGCGGGCCAGATGAGCTACTACGAACTTGAGGTTCTAATTTTCTTTTACTGATCTTTTAATGAAACAATAAGACAAAAAAAAGACCATTACAAAGCGCTGGTGGGCGGCACGGTGGTGTAGTGGTTAGCGCTGTCGCCTCACAATAAGAAGGTCCGGGTTCGAGCCCCGTGGCCGGCGAGGGCCTTTCTGTGTGGAGTTTGCATGTTCTCCTCGTGTCCGCGTGGGTTTCCTCCGGGTGCTCCGGTTTCCCCCACAGTCCAAAGACATGCAGGTTAGGTTAACTGGTGACTCTAAATTGACCGTAGGTGTGAATGTGAGTGTAAATGGTTGTCTGTGTCTATGTGTCAGCCCTGTGATGACCTGGCGACTTGTCCAGGGTGTACCCCGCCTTTCGCCCATAGTCAGCTGGGATAGGCTCCAGCTTGTCTGCAACCCTGTAGAACAGGATAAAGCGGCTACAGATAATGAGATGAGATGAGACAAAGCGCTGGTACTGTAGACTCCTTCCAAAAATGTTAAATAAATGTCCCCTCAAAGAAGCTGACAACTTATCAATGATTACACTCGTATTTTAATCCAGTTATGTGGCGCGTCAACCATACCGGTGTAATTTACTACTATAGGAGCATTAACATATAAACAAGTGTATTAATATAACTGGTGATTTGCCTTGCAGCTGGCTCTACTGTCAGAGCTGCTGTTCTCGAAAATTAATCAGAACTGTGAATCCAACAGTGCTGTAAATTAAATGTCTGGTTTTTCATCACAAAAAGCCATTGAGCCATGTTCCCATAGTTTAATTCTTGTTTGTAGTTGGCGTTAAGTAGACACATCTTATTAGCCCTCTTTAAAAATTTTTTCTTTTCATCAGTATCACTGGCTCTGCCGTCTGTGCCTTCTACATGGATGACATCGAGCGAGTGTTTAATGGCAAGTTTAAAGAACAGAAGACCAGCGAGTCGGCCTGGACCCCCGTACCTGATGAGCAAGTGCCCAAACCCAGGTATGTCTCGTTGTAGGGGGAATGGGTCACGGCACCACTTTCAGCTTCCTCTCTTATTTTCCACGTGTACGTGATTACAGATGAAAACTAATACGCCGAGAAATGGCTCAAATGTTCAGCACAATTGATTATCTTCATAATTCTGACTGGAATTTTATGTTCAGACAGGACATTGATAGTCTGCTCACGTTCTGAATGTTGTTCAAACAAGAATAGAAAAAAAAGCTGATTAGATTTAGTTGTTTATTTCAGACTTCAGGCATAAGATTAGGTGTGTTTGATGTGTGAGGAAAGAAATTGGTATGGCTGTGTGAGTCTTAGACTCGCAAAACTGACTGGTCAGTCGATTATGTTCTGTGAATGGTGCGTACGCTTCCTCTGATTAATGCTCAGTTTCTAAATAGCACTCGGAGTCTGGCTGTCACACCTAGAACCTGTGATCTTGGCATGTCTGGTCGCTTTAGCTCCAGTTTCTCTGAAAGTAAATCAGCAGCTTTGATTTAATGACTGCTGAAAGAGATACTGGAATTCCAAAGGCTTCTGTGCCTGTGTGTGTCAAGACATTTCTGCTGAACGCGTTGTAGCTAAATCTCAGCATCTGTTTGCTTGTGTGGCTCTAGGCCAGGTTCCTGTGCAGGAGATGGTTCTGCAGCAGTGTACAAATCCTCCACTTCTTTCCCTGATGAGACTCTCACTTTCATCAAGTCCTATCCACTCATGGATGAGGCTGTACCATCAGTGAACGGGCGTCCATGCTTCATGAGAACTACAAGCAGGTACATCGGTGCACAAAAAATTCATAGCACTATCCATGTCACAGCCAATAGGACAATTGACAGGTTGCTTGAGCAAGCTGTAGAATGCCTGCTGGGTATAACCACACTTTCTCCATCACATCTGTCTCTTGCAATATTTTTTCAAACAGTTTATTCCTCTCTGTCAAACTTTCTGTGCCTTCTTCTCCCCCCCCCCCCCCCCCCTCTCTCTCTCACACTCTGTTGATCATTCTCACAATCACATCTGTCTCAGGCTATCCTGAGAGACATCATGTCTAAACACTACTCAAGAGTAAACACAGACACCTGTGCTGTTGAATACCATCGGATGCACCAGCGGTTCTGCTGCATGTTTACTAATGAAGCCGTTTCCTATCTATAGATTTAAATTGACCCAGATAGCCGTGGACACGGCCGCTGGGCCTTACAAGAACCACACGGTCCTGTTCCTGGGCTCGGAAAATGGGCACGTTCAGAAGATCCTTGCTAGCATGCACCCGAACTCCACCTACAGCAGCCAACTCCTGGAGGACATCGATGTGTACAACCCAAACAAGTAAGCTTGCTCTCTCTCTCTTTCGCTCTCTCTCTCTCCCCCTCTGGAGGAGTGAGGAAGTGTGCACTATGGGAGTACACACTTGGTGAGCTCTGCCACTGAATAATTCTGTTTGCACCTCACAGGGCTACAGCTTCTCCCTGGAAATGACACGAGCGCTTTACTTATTTGCTTTACTGGGTTTTTTATTCTCACTCTGACAGCTCTGTAGCACACAGCAATTATTACAGCTCTGAGAAACACCCACGTGCCAGAGCTGAAGCATTACACACGCATTACAAAGAGCTTTGTTCCCAGTGCCCCCCCAATCATATCTCTCTCTCTGTCTTGCGCTCTCTCTCTCTCTCTCTCCTGTATCTCTCACTCTGACATCTGAGGAGTGATGGAGTGTACACTATGGGAGTAAAGACTGTGTGTGCTCCAACACTGATTAATTCTGTTTGTGTCTCACTGGGCCACAACGCCTCCAGAACCCACTAGACACACATGGTGGTCTAGAATTCAGTTTATTGTGTATGTCTCTCTTTTACACACACACACACACACACACACACACACACACACACGTGCACACAAATTTCCTTACTTTCATCTGTACCCGCTGAGACATCTTATTAAGACACCGAGCTCCGTCCTATAGTAAACAGGCTGAAATGTAAGCACTAGTTTTATCCTCTCGGGATGTTTCTGGTGAGATACATTAGTTGCCTGATAAAGTAAATCATCCTGAGTGGTCTCATATACCGGTATGGAGCAGCTCAAAAGTGACTATAGTATACTGCACCAGTCAAGAACTTTGCACACTGTGTGCTGGTTTAATGTATAAGCTTGCACTTTCATTTGTGATAAGCAAGTTAAACTATTTCAGGAAACTGATTTTCTGCGGGGTTTCTTTCTCCTCTCCCCCCTTAACGTGGCATATTTCCAAGCGAAACAGGCTCAGCGTTTCTGTTCAGTGACAGCTGGGGGTGGAAGGAGGGGAGGGTGAAGCATGTCATGATACTGACTGGTTAATATTCTTTCTTTCACGCTGACGCATGCATTGTGATGTGATGGAAAATCAGAGATGTTTTGAGATGGACTGACGGAAGATGTTCAAAAAAAGAACATATTTGTCTTTTATGTGTTTGATTAATCATGT
Source organism: Neoarius graeffei (assembly GCF_027579695.1). Lineage (NCBI taxonomy): Eukaryota > Metazoa > Chordata > Actinopteri > Siluriformes > Ariidae > Neoarius > Neoarius graeffei. Next base: position 51,603,962 of record NC_083573.1, read on the forward strand.
ACAATAATGCCAGGAAGACTAACTATCAAGGTTTTTAAAAAAAGTTAGTTTGATTTCAGGTTGTTCTTACAGTATGAACGCCCTTCTCACCTCTTGTTAGATGCAATGTACGTGGGGAAGACCGGAGGATTCTGGGACTGGAGCTGGATAAAGACCATCACTCCCTGTTTGTGGCCTTCTCTAGCTGTGTGGTACGTGTGCCTCTGAGCCGGTGTGCTGACTACGGAACCTGCAAGACGTGAGTAACTCTGTGCTTAATACCACAGCACTGCTGTATCCTTGAAGCTGATTGGTCAAAAGATGGTTCACTTTCCATCGCAATGGCTCTGCCAATAGTTTCAGCTGTAATACAAATTATAGGTTTATATTAATGTGCTAGTTCTAGTACTTTAGGATTTATAAGGTAACAATTAATTGGAAGGGAATTGTGTGGCAGACGCTCTACATACAGTACGAGTCAACATCGTCATGGCAATGTCTGTCCGTCCATTCCAGGAACGGGTGCTCACCTTCTGAAATCAACTCCTCTCACAATTTTTGGAGGAATTTCACGAAACTTGACAAAAGGCATTGTTGTATGCCAGTAATACGCATATTATAATTTCATTAAATTCAGTCACATTTTACCAGAGTAACAGCCCATGGGTAGCAAAATTATAATTTGACACTTTCATGAGAGCGCGTTTTCCTTCTGAAATCAACTCCTCTCACAATTTTTGGACAAATTTCTTGAAGCTTGGCAAAAGGCCTTGTTATATGATGGTAATACACATATTGTGAGTATCCCCTACCCAAACGTCCGTCTGGTCACATTTTCATTTTCGGGTCATATATTTAAAACTACTGAAAATATCTTCATGAAACTTTGTATGCATATCGAGCAACATGTGAACTGGTGCCTTTTGCTATTTTGGATTTTTGAAAAGAAAAAAAAAGTATATTTCAAATTTTTACATAAATAGATTTTGACTTAGTTTCGCAGAGCAATGTTCGTTTCCGGAGCATATATCCAAAACTATTCATGATACGGATTTGAAACTTGGTATACATGTTAACAAGGTGATGTAGATGTGCCTTTTCATACTAAGAAATTTGAGAATTTTTTTTATTTTTCTTGTTTCCTTGGAAACAATTTCAGACTTAGTCTCTCAGGGGTCTTAGGGGTAGGTTTTGTTTCCAGAGCAGAACTTGAAAACTATGAGTGGTATGGTCTTGAAAGTTGGTATATGTGTTGATTAAGTAATGTATATGTGCCTTTTGATACTAAGAAATGTGAGAAATTTAAATTTTTATCTCACCTGGACCAAAGGTCCGGTGGACTTGTGCCATGGGCTGCTGAGGTCAGTGTAAAGAGGTAGGGTTGGTTTCCTGCAGCAGAACTTGAAAAATATGACAAATAATATCTTGAAACTTGGTATATAGGGCGGGGGATATAGATGACTCTGTCTTCTTGTTTAATTTCGTTTATGAAAATTTTACCAGAGTTTTGACCCTTGATTAAATACAGTGGTGCTTGAAAGTTTGTGAACCCTTTAGAATTTTCTATATTTCTGCATAAATATGACCTAAAACATCATCCGATTTTCACACAAGTCCTAAAAGTAGATAAAGAGAACCCAGTTAAACAAATGAGACAAAAATATTATACTTGGTCATTTATTTATTGAGGAAAATGATCCAATATTACATATCTGTGAGTGGCAAAAGTATGTGAACCTCTAGGATTAGCAGTTAATTTGAAGGTGAAATTAGAGTCAGGTGTTTTCAATCAATGGGATGACAATCAGGTGTGAGTGGGCACCCTGTTTTATTTAAAGAACAGGGATCTATCAAAGTCTGATCTTCGCAACACATGTTTGTGGAAGTGTATCATGGCACGAACAAAGGAGATTTCTGAGGACCTCAGAAAAAGTGTTGCTGATGCTCATCAGGCTGGAAAACATTACAAAACCATCTCTAAAGAGTTTGGACTCCACCAATCCACAGACAGACAGACTGTGTACAAATGGAGGAAACTCAAGACCATTGTTACCCTCCCCAGGAGTGGGCGACCAACAAAGATCACTCCAAGAGCAAGGCGTGTAATAGTCGGCGAGGTCACAAAGGACCCCAGGGTAACTTCTAAGCAACTGAAGGCCTCTCTCACATTGGCTAATGTTAATGTTCATGAGTCCACCATCAGGAAAACACTGAACAACAATGGTGTGCATGGCAGGGCTGCAAGGAGAAAGCCACTGCTCTCCAAAAAGAACATTGCTGCTTGTCTACAGTCTGTTAAAGATCATGTGGACAAGCCAGAAGGCTATTGGACAAATGTTTTGTGGACGGATGAGACCAAAATAGAATTTTTGATTTAAATGAGAAGCGTTATGTTTGGAGAAAGGAAAACGCTGCATTCCAGCATAAGAACCTTATCCCATCTGTGAAACATGGTGGTGGTAGTATCATGGTTTGGGCCTGTTTTGCTGCATCTGGGCCAGGATGGCTTGCCATCATTGATGGAACAATGAATTCTGAATTATACCAGCGAATTCTAAAGGAAAATGTCAGGACATCTGTCCATGAACTGAATCTCAAGAGAAGGTGGGTCACGCAGCAAGACAACGACCCTAAGCACACAAGTCGTTCTACCAAAGAATGGTTAAAGAAGAATAAAGTGAATGTTTTGGAATGGCCAAGTCAAAGTCCTGACTTTAATCCAATCAAAATGTTGTGGAAGGACCTGAAGTGAGTAGTTCATGTGAGGAAACCCACCAACATCCCAGAGTTGAAGCTGTTCTGTATGGAGGAACGGGCTAAAATTCCTCCAAGCCGGTGTGCAGGACTGATCAACAGTTACCGCAAACGTTTAGTTGCAGTTATCGCTGCACAAGAGGGTCACACCAGATACTGAAAGCAAAGGTTCACATACTTTTGCCACTCACAGATATGTAATATTGGATCATTTTCTTCAATAAATAAACGAGCAAGTATAATATTTCTGTCTCATTTGTTTAACTGGGTTCTCTTTCTCTACTTTTAGGACTTGTGTGAAAATCCGATGATGTTTTAGGTCATATTTATGCAGAAATATAGAAAATTCTAAAGGGTTCACAAACTTTCAAGCACCACTGTAACTTGTACTCTGACAATTTCATGAGGGCGTATGTTCTGAAATCAACTCCGGTCACAATTTGTGGAGGAATTTGACCAAACTTGGCAAAAGGCTTTGTTATATGACAGTTATACGCATACTGAAATTTCATTTAATTTGGAAAAAATTTTTACCAGAGTTATGCCCTTGATTATTAACAAACTTGTACTATGGCAATTTCATCAAGGTGTGCTTGCTTTCTGAAATCAACTTCCCTCACAATTTTTGGAGGAATTTCATGTCATTTGGCAAAAAGTTTTTTTTTTTTTTTTATCCCCCGCTGGCTGAAAGGCCCGAAGGGGGATTATGTCGTGGCGATGTCCATCCATCTGTCCGTCCGTCCATCCTGGGAAAGGTACTGACCTTCTGAAATCAACTTCTCTCACAATCTTTGGAGAAATTTCACAAAACTTGGCAGGATTCTTTGTTATATGTCGGTAATACGCATATTTTAATTTCGTTCAATTCAGTCGCATTTTACGAGTTATGGCATAGTTGCCAGCAGGGGATATTGTGCTCTCAGAGCACTCTTGTCTACATTGTAGAACAATACTGAAGACATCAAAACAATGAAATAACATATGGAACATCTATGGAAATATGTGGTATACAAAAAAAAAAGTTTCATATTTTCGATTCTTCAAATAGTCACCATTTCCCTTGATGACGCTTTGCACACTATTGGTATTATCTTAACCTGCTTCATGAGGTCATCACCTGGAATGCTTTTCAATTAAAAATACAGTAAATAGCCCTATTTCACAACTGTAGTAATTCTTATTAAGTCAAGAACCGCTTAACTAAGCAAAGAGAAACGATATCATGACTTTAAGACATGACGTGTCTTTTAATTAATGAAAATAAAGAAGAAACATTGAATTAGAAGGTGTGTCCAAACGTTTGACTGGCACTGAAGATATTCTCAGGCTAATAGTAAACAGATTCAAATATGTGTTGTTGTTTGACAGAGAAAAGCATGTAATTGTTGATATGAATCTTTCTGCAAGGAGATGTTTAACATTCATGGAAAGAGTCTTGGGTGTCAGCACTTTGTAAGTTTTTCCTCATGGGATAGTCTTCAGGGCGGAGGAGTTTGCGATTTCTGGCTTCTTCGTAAAATGACAAGCTGGGCATTTTTGTCATTAATTTCAGCAGAGAGTAAAAAAGGAGAGGCTGGTGAGGGAGCTGGGGAGCTGGTGATAGTCTGAGCCTGAGATAAAGTGAAAAGTTGTGGTATGTAGTATGAATGGTGACAATCATGCCAATCAGTACCTCTTAAACACTACTAAAACTTTTATAGACGCATATTTACCATTACAGATGCTTGTCCCTGAGGCTGACAGGAAAAACTGAGGGTGATAATTCTGCACTTTTGCTGAGACAAGCACTTAAACACAGATAAGCTAGGCCATATGTAGGAGAGCGGGCGAGCACTGCAGCTGTCTGTGTGCTGTGTTCTGACTCACTGATGGAAATGGGGACGTGTTTCCTCCACAGTGTGATAAATGTCCCTCTCCACCAAGAAGCCACCAGCCAAACTGCTGACACTCAAACAGGAACCATCTGATTGGCAAAAAGCCAGTAACAGCCAGACCAGCGAGGCTGTGATTATTCCCCCCCCCCCTTTTTTTCTTCTCCCTCTGTAAATAGTGGACAAGAAAGCTGATAGGCTCTGTTTCACTTCATAGTGATCCCCAAATCCTATCATGGGATTTGACCAAGAAGAGGGCGCACCATGGCTGGGATTATGGGCCGGTAATCGCTCCTGCCTCCCATTCCTCATTTCAGCCTTTTCACGCACATGCTTTGCTTTGTAGAGAAAGTGTGCTCGAAACTACAGGTCTTGGTCATGAGTTCACTGTGGAGAAAGCAGAGTAGAGATCTATTCACTTCGTGCACTGTGTGAGGAGGAAAAAGTATCCCTGTTTATTTACTTTAAGTCTGGATTATAGTAGCACACTGCTTATATGGTGGTGCTTTGTTCCATTTTTGGCACTTCAATTAAGCACCAGCTGCATGTGAAATGTAAATAACAGCATTAAAGTAGGCATACCAGTGGAAAGCACTCGAGAGCTCATTCAGCTCAAAATGCTATCTATCTGAAATCTTTCCAAAGATGAGTAATTTTACTGGAAGCTTGTTTGTGTTGTTTATCCCCATTTGAAAGTCAGAGTACATAAATGTTAGGATAGGGCACTGAATTGGTGGAAAGTTTGAGAAAAATAAACAGCTGAGCTTAGAGAAACAGAAGGCACAGCAGATACAAGAGAAGTTATCGATCAGAGGAACAGAAGAAATCATTGTGTTGGTATAGTTTGTTTTTCGAGACGCCTTCATTTTGTTACTCTGTCACACAGCCTCCCACTCAATCACTTTCTCCCAAACCACATACTGCAGAATACCCACACACATTTTCCTCTCTCTCTCTCTCTCTCTCTCTCTCTCTCTCTCTCTCTCTCTCTTTCTCTCTCTCTGGCTGTCTTATGACTTCTGCCATGTCACAGATTCTCAGTTGGGTTTTGGCAGCCATAGCATACCTGTCAATCATATACACTGAAGGCGCGCACACACACACATACACTCACATCTGGCTCTCAGGCACTTTTTCTGACAGTCCCTCCATCTCTGTCTTTCCCTTGACACCTCTTTCCCTCTGCCTTCTCTCTTTCTCTCTCTCTCTCCTTCCTGCTTTATTCTGTGGCTGATGACTGGCCAATCTCTCGGACATGTCACACACAGCCTCGGTCAATTAGCTGGGTAGAGCCTTTGTGATGCATGATGATGAAAATTTGGGGTGAGAAATATAGACCATTTTCCACCCATCTGTTGTGAATTAACTGTGTATGTGTATGTATTTTAGGAGCTGTTTGTCCTCACGTGACCCTTACTGTATCTGGCTGAAGACGGGGAGTTGTGCCACTGTGGCGCCAGGACTAAAGTGAGTTACAGAATACAGCATCCTGCTGTTAGTCTCTTTATTCTAACCAAGTTACAGCAAATTAAAACGTTCCAGTATGCTGCTGTACATGGGTCACAGATGAAACAGATTTGAAGCAGGACAGCCATATTTAATGTTATTATAAAGCAAAGATGTAAAAAGAGATTCAATTGATAAGTGGGAAACAAGCTGAATAGAATTATTAAAGGAATGGTTCTGTTTTTCTGCTTGGAATATTTAGGAAAGGGATTTATTCTTGTTATACCTACAGTCTTTATCCATTGGGATCAATCAAAAAGCCTTTACGTTTTTGGGTTAGTTAGTTAGTTAGCTAGCTAGCTGCCTGTCTGTCTGTCTGTCTGCTGAACCAAACCAGTTTTTATTATTATTTGAATTGTAGAGTGTAGAATTGAATGGTAATATAAATGTCCTTACTTCTGAGGTAAAACCAGAATGAGTAATTAAATAATATTGGCTGGCATTGAGTGGTATATCAGATATATTCCATTCAGCTGGTATGATATTGAGCGAGTCGAAGACAAGTTCAATATTACATTGCTTTCCCCAGAGCGCTTTTGCGTGTCAGGGCCAACACGCTTTAATTTCATGCCGATGCACTTTAAATTTGCCGATACACTTTTTTTTTTTTTGCTCCAACTCTCACTGAAAAATCACGTCAGATTCCTATCTTGTGATGTCTGGGGCATATTTTGAAGGAAAATCAGTGTTTTGGGCCGGTTTGCTGCCATGACACACTCGGGCAGACCGGAAATACCCCTGGGAAATCCTCAATCACAGCAAATGCCCTCAATCACTTTGCTGCTGCACTGGTACCATGACGCTTCAGTGCATGGGCAAGATCTTGGTTTATGTTTTTTGTGTGGTGGGTATACATCTCCATATTTCAATCATGCCGAAAACAGGCACAAATGGCACTCAGCAACCCACAGCTAAATGAGAATAGGACGGAAAAGCCAGAAAGAGAAGAGGAAAGAAGTGAAACCGAAGACGTTGTTGACACAGTAGATTGTTAAGGTGCTTAAAAGTGTTTGAAGTATTAACTAGGCCTGAGTATAAACGTGCTACTCAAGATTGAGGCATTTGTGCCGATACATTGTTGTCAGATGATGACTTTATTTATTGCTCATGTGAACCCCATGCTGCAAACCACAGCATCACAGACCTCCACTTGTTGTAGCAACCTTTTCAACCATGTTAACAATAAAAAGTGACCGTGTTAGAACCACCATAAAATGCTCCTAAAAGTCACCAGATGCCACCAAATGGACTCCCTTTTTTCAAAATTTTCAGTCCTGTGGGCTGCACAGGGTTAGCTGTAGCTACCCAAAAGTTAGGGTTTTATTTTAATCCTGGGGAGAACACTGATATCATGCTAGCTGAATGGAATATATCTGATATACCACGAAAAAAAGCCATTATTATTATTATTATTATTATTAATTAGTTTAAAATTATTATTATTATTATTATACACTCTTCCGGGTTTTCGATGTCTGTTGGTATGTTTCTCTTGTAAAAATGTGTTAAGAATATCTAATGAAGTTTTGGTAGTCTTTCAGGTGTTCAACACATCTTTCCTTTTCCCAGCGAACAAAGAAATGCTCCTGCATATGCGCAGCAGAAAACTTTCTAATTGAATATTCGCATCAGCTCCGACATATGATGTCATGTTGTTTTGACAACCATGCAATATTATAAACCATACTCAACGCTCATTCTCCATTGGGTAGTGTGACGTAGTACACGTAGGATAAGCGATATGCTAACAATATTGCATGCTATCAAACCAAATGAATGAAACCTGCTAGAAGGGAATAGAATACATGTTTTTATTCCATCAAAAAAGTGTCCTGTATGTATAATAATGAAATATGTTTCATGCTTTTTTTTTTTTTTAATTTGAAAAATAACATTTAGACACAATTGGACAAAAAGATCAGTATCACATATAATTGGCAGGAATATGAGCCATACGTTTTAGAATGATAATGTAGGAATATGTAACGACATTTAAAATGTGCATCACCTTTTCTCATAATAATTAATTTAAATGTATGAAGGTGTATGTGTTCTAATGTCTGTGTTTTTTGGTTGTGTTTTATTGATGCCTTAATGGAAAAGTGCTGTGCTGTGTTTTCATTCAGTGCTCTGGCTGCATGCCTGCTCAGCTTTTAATTCATTTAATCTAAAAATAATATGCTTCATTGAATCAATATTAATTATATACCGACATCTTGCACAATTTTGGTCTCCTGCTCAGAGCTTGTCAAAACGTTGTGGAGGCACAGTTTACAGCCATCCATCTTGTTCGGAGGCAAGCATGCCTTCCAGTAGCAGGCTGAAGGAAATGAAAAGGTGTGAGGCATGCCTGCACCTACGCAGGGTTATCGATCACACCCAGCCTGATGTCATTTATTTGTTCACACAGGACCAAACCTGTAGTACACAAGCTTCTATTGACCAACCATAACTTTCAGCCAGGGGAGGAGGGAGAAGCCTCAATCAATCTCACGCTCTGTCTGTATGCACAGAATCGAAAGTAATGTTCAGCTCTATGGCTTTCAGCCACCGTGCCTGTCTATGCCAAAGCAGCACCTCAGAGAATGAAACAGAAAGTGAGAGAAAGAGATAGTGAGAAAGAGAAAACTGTTAGCTGTTAGCTCTACCACCCAGCAGGCCTTTAGCACCTTTGCACCACTAAAACATGGCTGCTACTCTAAATCACTGCGAGTGCTTATTTTCTCATCACAAATTTGGCTGTAAATTGCTGTGCGGAGTTAGTCACGGCATGTTGCAGGCTTGGGTATGCTATCCAAATATGAGTCTTGATCTCTTTAAATAGCGCTGCAGAATTAATGCCTCGAGGTCACGTGACTATCTGTGTGTGATATTTACTGTAGGTCCCTCTGGCCTGCTGCTAATGAAATGTGTGGAATGTATTAATGGAAGGTCCATAAAGTCTTTGGTATGCAAACTAACTCGACACCTCATTAACTTTGTTTGGGAAAAATCAGTGCATGGTGTCAGTCAGTTGGAGCTGTTGATAGTTTGTTTCTATCAAGGGTAAAAACTTATTCCTAATATTATGCTACAGACAGTTAATTCCATCTAAGGGCCCGGTCCCAGAACACTGATAACTATAACTATACCTTAACTACAACAATGACTATACCTGGATTTAGTTCCAGTCTGGAGCAGTCATACCATGACTACAGTGGTGCTTGAAAGTTTGTGAACCCTTTAGAATTTTCTATATTTCTGCATAAATATGACCTAAAACATCATCAGATGTTCACACAAGTCCTAAAAGTAGATAAAGAGAACCCAGTTAAACAAATGAGACAAAAATATTATACTTGGTCATTTATTTAGTGAGGAAAATGATCCAATATTGCATATCTGTGAGTGGCAAAAGTATGTGAACCTCTAGGATTAGCAGTTAATTTGAAGGTGAAATTAGAGTCAGGTGTTTTCAATCAATGGGATGACAATCAGGTGTGAGTGGGCACCCTGTTTTATTTAAAGAACAGGGATCTATCAAAGTTTGAGCTTCACAACACATGTTTGTGGAAGTGTATCATGGCACGAACAAAGGAGATTTCTGAGGACCTCAGAAAAAGCGTTGTTGATGCTCATCAGACTGGAAAAGGTTACAAAACCATCTCTAAAGAGTTTGGACTCCACCAATCCACAGTCAGACAGATTGTGTACAAATGGAGGAAATTCAAGACCATTGTTACCCTCCCCAGGAGTGGTCAACTAACAAAGATCACTCCAAGAGCAAGGCATGTAATAGTTGGCGAGGTCACAAAGGACCCCAGGGTAACTTCTAAGCAACTGAAGGCCTCTCCCACATTGGCTAATGTTAATGTTCATGAGTCCACCATCAGGAGAACACTAAACAACAATGGTGTGCATGGCAGGGTTGCAAGGAGAAAGCCATTGCTCTCCAAAAAGAACATTGCTGCTCTTCTGCAGTTTGCTAAAGATCACATGGACAAACCAGAAGGCTATTGGAAAAAAGTTTTGTGGACGGATGAGACCAAAATAGAACTTTTTGGTTGAAATGAGAAGCGTTATGTTTGGAGAAAGGAAGACACTGCATTCCAGCATAAGAACCTTATCCCATCTGTGAAACATGGTGGTGGTGGTAGTATCATGGTTTGGGCCTGTTTTGCTGTTTCTGGGCCAGGACGGCTTGCCGTCATTGATGGAACAATGAATTCTGAATTACACCAGCGAATTCTAAAGGAAAATGTCAGGACATCTGTCCATGAACTGAATCTCAAGAGAAGGTGGGTCATGCAGCAAGACAACGACCCTAAGCACACAAGTCGTTCTACCAAATAATGGTTAAAGAAGAATAAAGTTAATGTTTTGGAATGGCCAATTCAAAGTCCTGACCTTAATCCAATCAAAATGTTGTGGAAGGACCTGAAGCGAGCAGTTCATGTGAGGAAACCCACCGACATCCCAGAGTTGAAGCTGTTCTGTACGGAGGAATGGGCTAAAATTCCTCCAAGCCGGTGTGCAGGACTGATCAACAGTTACCGGAAACGTTTAGTTGCAGTTATTGCTGCTCAAGGGGGTCACACCAGATACTGAAAGCAAAGGTTCACAAACTTTTGTAATATTGCCACTCTCAGATATGTAATATTGGATAATTTTCCTCAATAAATAAATGACCAAGTATAATATTTTTGTCTCATTTGTTTAACTGGGTTCTCTTAATTTACTTTTAGGACTTGGTTGAAAATCTGATGATGTTTTAGGCCATATTTATGCAGAACTATAGAAAATTCTAAAGAGTTCACAAACTTTCAAGCACCACTGTATCATCACGATTATAATATCGGTTGGTCCTAACACTCAGGGAAATAAATGCACACAACCGCGCCACCATGGCGCGGGAAGGACTTTAACTTAACTTTAACTTAGGAATAGTCATGGAAGGTTTTTCCAAATACTAGTGCATTATTCCGGGTCATACTGTACAGCTTGGACTTCAAAACAACCCATGTACATACTCCGGTGCTTGATAAAATACAGATAGGTCACGGACTACGGAAGCATAATAAAAACGGATACAAAATACGGAGTGGTTATGGATTTTAATACGGATTCTAATAATTTACTGGTTGGTCACAGACATTTCAGTATATTACTAATCGGTTATGGATTTCATACAGATGATGCATCATGGATTAAAAAAATTAAGAAGTCTAAAACAATAGAACGTTTGGACTGCCAAAGTTCATAATTAAAATAGCTTGTGTGCATTTATATGTTTACTTTATTCATTTACTATTGATGTTTCACGGAAAATCACATATCCGTGAATAAAAGATCCGTATTATTTTTTTTTTTTCCGTGAATCTGTATTCCATGACTTCATGATGCAACAAGGATGTACAAAGATGCCCGAGAAAAATAGCACATAGTCAGACAACGTCACATGCAAACATGATTGGTCAGATGTTTTTTCAGATCAGGTCCAGGCCTGGAAAAATCGCTCCAGAAGCAATCTCACCGATACGGATAAACCCAGGTCTGGGCTATAGGTATCGTTATTGGTCTGGTGTGACCACCAACAACATAAACTGCAGGGGACTGATTTATTTATAGTTATCTTTATAGTTGTTATAGTTATTGGTGTTGTGAGACCAGACCTTAAACTGCTTGCCTGGGTTTCAACTTGAACTCATTCTTTTTATCCTTCTTCTAAAATACCTTTGATGCTGACAAAAGCCTACTTGTGCACCTCTGCTGTGCAGCACAATCTGCATGGTGTCATGGGTAAGATAAGTGACGGTGCTTTGGACTAAATTGAAAGCCGGCCATGACAGTCGGTGAGCACAGGGCAGTCTGACTTGAGCGATTCCAGACTCAGGCCTCCAGTCAGCCAGGCGAATCATTCATCAGGGTTAGCAGGACAGTGTCCTCTGTACATTAATGATGAGCTGCTTCCGCGCTGACACAACATGGATATTTATGCTCCCAGTGAAAAGCCTGCACAGCTTTGTCCAATCATTTCCAGCACTGGTCATTACAGGGGGAGAGAAAATAGTCCACCCTCACCCCTTTTCACCTGCTGACTTATGGGTAATTTATGTCCTTGACCGGTCAAGCTGTGGTTTAATAGCATCATTTCTCAGAGGAGGAATCTGGAGAAAGGGTTCTGGTGTAAGGCTTTGGTTGGTTAAAAAGTGATTGTGTGTGTGTGTGCACGCTGAATTAATTTGAGCTAAATGTTAAGTCTTTATTGCATGCCGCAGGTGTTAATTTATCACCAGGACAGTGTGGTTGAAGCATCCCTTGTACTCTTACAATGTTATTAGTGCAGCGTAGATAATACTTAACATCTAGGCAATATCAGTTATCTCTGATATGAATGAGGTTTTTGCTCTAGCGTAGCCCAGATGTGGATTACTACAGCTCATCACTGCTGAAGTCTAAACCACTGGTCTGAAGTCAGTGTGCTGTCTGAGTAATGACCTTTTGGGCATTCAGACTTTGCTTTGATTTCCCAGTCTTCCATACAGTATTATTTGAAGAGGTGTTGTTTGCTGAACCACAACTGGCTCAATCTCGAGCAAACTCTTTAGGGATCTGCTAAAGATAGCAGTTTACACTTCTAGCTTTATGGGGGGGGTTATGTCTTTTGAAAACCTTTGGCTCGCGCTCAACAGTGTTACTCAGGCACACAACATCCGAGGCTGAGATAATCCCCATCTGAATACATTTCCATGGTCCTGCCCCCCACGTCTCCCCCACCTGTAGAGGGATCTTGATCCACTTTTCCATGCACAACATTTTAAACTCATTAGTATGCTAAGGTCTGTTAAAATATATATAATTCCTCCTTCTCTGTGATTATAGCTTCTTTCTAAACCTCCTAGCAGATACAATCAGGTCTTGGCCTAAAATGTCAGCAGAATAAATGATGCCATTAATCTTCACAAGTGCCCCTGAACCAGCAGCCACAAAATGGCTCGAAAGCATCACTGATCTGCCTGCATGTATCACAGTGGGGTTGGGGTGCTTATCTCTGACCAAAAATGCTGATGGTGTGCAAAAATTTTGGTTCGCATGATGCTAATTGTAACATTAATGATGCGAAATTCTCGGGATAGGCTTGGGGTTTTTTTTTTTTCGAAGCAGCTTGTTGTTATGAAAGCAGAGTTTAAAAAGTGGAGTTTAACAGCTGATTATGAAACTTGACAGCCACAATAATCGGCTGAACTGTGTAAATCTCAAACTGTGATCTTTGCAGTCTTTTTCTCAGTGTGCTCAAGTGTCCATTTCCTAGCACATTTGTGCAACCGTTTCAGACACATGATGCTATTTGTTATGGCCCTACTTTGCATAATGGTATTTTTAAGCGCTTATGCATTTTCAGATCCATTACTTGATTTGTTAAGGTCAATAACCATCTGTTTCTTTTGTGTTGAAAGGTTTCTCTCAAAATAATGGATGACAAAGGGGCTTTACATGTGTGTAATCTCATATTTATACGCCAGCAGAAACAGAACTTGGCAAGGAATAGCACTCGTTCCCAGTGTGGTTTTTCATTTAGCGTTTATTAAAGAAAAATAATCAGGTGTGTGTGAGAGAGCGAGAGAGATGCTCACACTGAATCCATACTTGTGTCTGAATATTATGCATACACTCGTGTAGCTGACAGGCTGCCACACATTATAAGGGAGTATCGTATCATTCTCTCTGTTTCTCCGCCTCGCTCTCTGAGGTTAATGGAAATGGGGGATGTAAATTGTGTCGAGGGAAGAGGGCAGACAGATTGAATATTGAGGACATGAGTTCTTTGTATCAGTTGAAAGAGTGTTGCTGCTGTATATCCTGCACTACTTGCACTATTTTATTTCCTTTTTCGTCTGTGTGCGCCGTGTCCTCGTTTGAAAGGGAATGGTGCAGTGGTTTATCAAGTCTGTGCTCCTCCAGTAGACACTCTGCAATTTAACTGCTACTAGGGCTAGGTAATACGATGATACAATATTGGTACTGTGATGTGTGTTACTGTAGCCCTAAAGGTGTTCTCCTCTATCCCTGCTTGAGTCATCACCTCTAAATTATGAATCAGGATGTAAAGTAAATCAAAGCATGAATAAAGTAAATGAAAGCATAATTCACAGCATTTGATGGACCAGCACCCTAAATCCAGTTGACGCTTTAGTGCCGAGTCGGCTATAAGCCATGTACGACGAGATTGAGTGGAATAACTGTTTTATTCCATCCACATTCACTGGATTTTGAAAAATAGAGTATTTTTATTTTTTGAAAATTTGAAAAATAAAAACTTGATACAAAACGTCTGACAAAATCATTTCCACTTAGAATGTAAACAAACCAGTGAAAGGATAGTAGGAATATGTGAAAAACGCTATAATAATAATTTTTGGAAAATAAATAAAAAGATACATTATCATCATCAAATACTTTAATTCCATATTTTATTGCTTTTTTTTGGGGGGGGGGGGGGGGGGGGGTTCTTTAGAATTTTTTTGGCAAACCAACTTGAAGGTGCATTACCACCACTGACTGGGCTGGAGTGTGGAACAGGAGATGGGAGGGGAACCTATATTCTTTCAGCTATTTCCATTTCTTTTAAATATTTGATAACAATTTTTGGGGTTTTGTTTTTGAGTAGAGTTTTTATTTCATCCTCAGTTGGTTCAGCAACACGCTCTGCCATTTTGTTTTTCTCTACTCATGGTATTGAGGTATTTCACCTGACGTCACGGTCACGTGACGCCCCGGTGTCTGCCATTTTGAACGTCAAGCTACATACTAACGCTGCAGACAGAGAGGGAGAACCAGCTTGAAAAAAAACGAGTTACAGACACCTAGAATAGATTAATTTGTCAGTAAGCACTCTATAAATAACCATGGTGTTTGCTTGTTGTGCTGTGGGCTGCCACAACAGACAGGGACAGCGTGCAGGACGCTCCTTTTACCGGTTTCTAGTGATGGGAATTTCGGCTCTTTTTCGGGAGCCAGCTCTTTTGGCTCTTCTTACTATAAGGAGCCGGCTCTTTCGGCTCCCAAACGGCTCCTGAGATTTTATTTTTGATTTAATTGCTGCAATTAACTAGTTAATTAATTACATTATTTATATTTTATCAATAGGATGTTTTCCATTTTATTTTTTAGTTTTTGTAGCCATTGTAAAGCTTTGTAAAGTATAGCAGTGTAACAATGTTCTAGCTATAGAAATAAAACTTACCAATTAATAAATTATTTTCTCACAAACATAATGCAAAACTGTGTTATATTACCAATATAAAATACACAGCTGATTTTCCCCTCCTCAGGTGCCTCACAGACTCCTCTCCCCTGCGCTCCACAGCTTTAAGCATTACACCAATTTTCGTATTTTCGCAGCTGTGAATGACATCAAACCCCCCCCAACCAAAAAAAGTAGGCGTACACCATGCTACTTTTTTTCCTTTGAATGGTAATAGACAACACAAAGACGCAATCGGACAGCAACTTTTTTTGTGAAAGTCTCTCTCTCTCTGAGGCACCTAAGGACAAAAAAAAAATTCGGCTCCCCAACTCGGCTCCCACCGAAGAGCCGGCTCCCGTCGTTCACTTCAAAGAGCCGGCTCTTTGAACCAGATCGTTCGCGACCGACACATCACTACCGGTTTCCTACTGACCCAGACAAGAGGGATTACAGCTGTGAAAAGACAGGATTGGGAGCCAACAGAGTACTCCAGACTTTGCAGTGATCATTTCATTTCAGGTTAGTTTATCAGTTAACGCAATTTTGATAAAATACATAGCAAAAAGTAAATGGGTCAGTGTTTGTTAACCCATCTGAGCAGTGAAACAAGGCAGTGTTAATTTGTCTAGGGTTGCATGTAGCAGACATCAGACATAAAACGCAATAACAGAGGCTAGAAAGAAACGGGACACAGAAATAAACAGGGAAATTAAGTAAAAAGAAAGAAAGAGGGAAAAAAAAAGAGCGCGGATCTCCAAACACATGAGAAGCCTCTCTTACGCACATCACGCAGACTCCACACACGCATCGCGTCTGAAGTCATAACTCATCAGGGGAAATCGTGTCCGCATTGGCATGTTCAAAAAACAACCTCGCGTCAACAATGATACCACACGCAAGGAAAAAAAAAAAAAAGTCAGGCTACTCAACAACCAACCTGGCTGCAGCAGTCGTTGTCATGTAAACACAACACTTCGGATATGCAAATGCTTCCCGTTACACACGATTGCTATGTCAATAAACATCATTTTGCCAATATTTTAGAGACCCCCCAACATTTCCCAAATCATGTTTTCAAAAGATCTCATGTCTGTTTCAGGGGATCTCGGATCCCCCGAGTAACAAGACAGTGTTGTGAACATAGCCTACCTTGTACCGTTTCAAACTGCTGGGGTCATCCTTCATCAAACTGTTGACTTCTGTCAACAACCTTGGCTCCATACCAAGGCTGGGTACAGTGTTTGTGATAAAAGACAGATCCAATTTAACACGAATCACAGCTTACTTTCTTGTTAAAATGTGCAAAGGTCTCCACCATCTCATACCGCCTTGCACTGAAGGACTTAAGCGTGCCGTCCAAAATGGCTGCATCACGTGACTTGGTCACGTGGGTGAAATACCTCAATATGAGCTGATGGCCTAGTAGTAGAGTAGCCAATCAGAGCACATGATTGCTCATGTCCAGTGAATGATGATAGAATATATATGGTGGTGGTGGTAGTGGTTAGCACCATCACCTCACAGCAAGAAGGTTCTGGGTTCTAGCCCAGCGGCCGATGGGGGCCTTTCTGTGTGGAGTTTGCATGTTCTCCCCGTGTCCGTGTGGAGTTTCCCTCACAGTCCAAAGACGTGGTTAGGTTAACATGGGGTGGCCTTGCGTTGAGGTGCCCTTGAGCGAGGCACCTTCCCCCCAACTGCTCCCTGGGTGCTGTTAGCATGGCTGCCCACTGCTCTGGGTGTGTGTGTGTGTGTGTGTGTACTCATTGCTTGCGTGTGTTCACTGCTTCAGATGGGTTAAATGCAGAGAGGAATTTCACAAGTGAACGTGTGATGAATAAAGTTGTTTTTTATATAACAACTTTATTCATCACACATTCACTTTGTGTGTGTTTTTATACACACGCAAACAACAACAACAAAACACTATAAGGAAACCATTTGCTGCTATAACAGTTTCCACTCTTCTGGGAAGGCTTTACACTACATTATGGAACGTAGCTGTGGGGATTTACATATACAGACAAAGATGGGGTTGAGGTCAGGGCTCTGTAGAACTGTCGAGTTCTTCTACTCCAACCCTGGCAAACTATATCATGGATCTCGATTTTGTGCACAGGGACATTGTCATGCTGAAACAGGTTTGAGCCCCTTAGTTCCAGTGAAGGGAAATGTTACAGCATACAAAGACATTCTAGACAATTGTGTGATTCAGACTTTGTGGCAGTAGTTTGGGGAAAACCAGCATATAGTGTATAGCCCTATAGTGTAATGACTTTCATACTACATCAGTCTATACTAATTAAGTACCATATTTGATTATGTTCTTCATGGTATCTTCAGTAATTGTTTTACTTTCATGCTTCTCAAGAACCTTCTTAAAGTGTGTTTCCTGGCTAGAGCTGGGAGATATGAAAATATAATAGTGATATTGTCATAAATTATGTCATGATGTACATGGAGCCTATCCCAGCTGACTATGGGCGAGAGGCGGGGTACACCCTGGACAAGTCAACAGGTTATCGCAGGGCTGACACATAGAGACAAACAACCATTCACAGTCACATTCACACCTACGGTCAATTTAGAGCCACCAATTAGCCTAACCTGCATGTCTTTGGACTGTGGGGGAAACCGGAGCACCCGGGGAGAACATGTCAACTCCACACAGAAAGGCCCCTGTAAGTCACTGGGCTCAAACCCAGAACCTTCTTGCTGTGAGATGACAGTGCTAACCACTACATCACTGTGCCGCCATCTTGAAATATCGTGATATGATATTTTTGTCTGTTCCTGGTTATACCTTGTTTGCTTCTTATGATTTGTACCTGATGGTGATTTTCTCTAAATGCAACACCTTTAGCCTATTTAGCACTACTGCTGCATGTGTCAATGTTTTTAATATGTTGTCTCTTGTAATATTATGGCTCTCCTCCTGTTCCAAGTGAGGTAACCTATGCAGGTTTTGGTGATTTTGTTCTTTTTGGGCTGTTGTGGTCTTTGCATCACTATTTTAGATGCTTGATCTAATGCAGCTGATCAGAGGTGGCCCTAGAAAAGTGAAAATCTTCTTTCTTCTGTAATGGAGAATGTGGAATGATGATGAGGGAGGTGCAGTACTCATCGTCCTCAGCCTGCAGAAACATTGCAGCAATAGAGCAGTCAGGCAAAGCAGTGAAGACTATTTTAGGATTTTCAGCATAATCCTAAGCTTGAGTGCACTGTGAGTCATATGGACAGTGTGAAATTAACTATTGAGTAGTCTCACAGGGCCAGCCATGTTCTCTATACTGCAGGAAAAAAGGCATCTTGGCAAGTGAAAATATCTTGAAGATAGTCAAATTTATCTAGCATTCCCTATTATAATATTGCATCAAACCAAATGTAAGATTATTAAACCTACTTTTAGGTATTTGTACCGATTTCAAGCTTTACATTTTCTTGTTCTATCAGCAGATAATTTTGCTTAAAATTCTAGAAAAAAAAAAGAGCAAAATTATTTGCCAGTGAAACAAGGCTTGGTGGCACAGTGGTGTCGTGGTTAGCACTGTCTCCTCAGAGCAAGAAGGTTCTGGGTTTGAGTCCAGTGGCCGACAGGGGCCTTTCTGTGTGGAGTTTGCATGTTCTCCCCGTGTCTGTGTGGGTTTCCTCCGGGTGCTCCGGTTTCCCCCACAGTCCAAAGACATGCAGGTTAGGCTAATTGGTGGCTCTAAATTGACCGTACAGTGCCTTGAAAAAGTATTCATACCCCTTGAACTTTTTCACATTTTTCCACCTTACAATCACGAACTTAAAAGTTTTTTATTGAGATTTTATGTGATAGACCAACACAGAGTAGCACATAATTGTGAAGCAAAACGAAAATGCTAAATGGTCTTCAAAATTTTAAACAAATAAAAATCTGAAAAATGTGATGTGCATTAGTATTCAGCCCCCCTGCGTCAATACTTTGTAGAGCCACCTTTTGCTGCAATTACAGCTGCAAGTCTTTTGTGGTATGTCTCTACCAGCTTTGCACATCTAGACACTGAAATTTCTGCCCATTCTTCTTTGCAAAATAGCTCAAGCTCAGCCAGATTGGATGGAGAGTGTCTGTGAACAGCAATTTTCAAGTCTTGCCACAGATGCTCAATGGGATTTAGGTCTGAACTTTGACTGGGCCATTCTAACACATGAATATTCTTTGATCTAAACCATTCCATTGTAGCTCTGGCTGTATGTTTAGGGTCATTGTCTTGCTGGAAGGTGAATCTCCTTCCCAGTCTCAAGTCTTTTGCAGCCTCCAACAGGTTTTCTTCCAGGATTGCCCTGTATTTAGCTCCATCCATCTTCCCATCAACTCTGACCAGCTTCCCTGTCCCTGCTGAAGAAAAGCATCCCCATAGCATGATGCTGCCACCACCATGTTTCACAGTGGGGATGGTGTGTGCAGGGTGATGAGCAGTGTTAGTTTTCCGCCACACATAGCGCTTTGCATTTAGGCCAAAAAGTTCAACTTTGGTCTCATCTGACCAAAGCACCTTCTTCCACATGTTTGCTGTGTCCCCTACATGGCTTCTGGCAAACTGCAAACGGGACTTCTTATGCCTGTCTTTCAACAATGGCTTTCTTCTTGCCACTCTTCCAAAAAGGCCAGATTTGTGGAGTGTACGACTTATAGTTGTCCTGTGCACAGATTCTCCCACCTGAGCTGTGGATTTCTGCAGGTCCTCCAGAGTGATCATGGGCCTCTTGGCTGCTTCTCTGACCAGTGCTCTCCTTGCTCGCTCTGTCAGTTTAGGTGGACGGCCATGTCTTGGTAGGTTTGCAGTTGTGCCATACTTTTTCCATTTTTGGATGATGGATTGAACAGTGCTTCTTGAGATGTTCAGAGCTTGGGATATTTTTTGTATAACCTAACCCTGCTTTAAACTTCTCCAGAACTTTATCCCTGACCTGTCTGGTGAGTTCTTTGGTCTTCATGATGCTGTTTGTTCTTCAGTGTTCTCTAACAAACCACTGAGGCCTTCACAGAACAAGTGTATTTATGCTGAGAGTAAATTACACACAGTAGGACTCTATTAACTAATTAGATGACTTCTGAAGGCAATTGATTGCACTGGATTGTATTTAGAGGTATCAGAGGACAGGGGGCTGAATACTAATGCACACCACATTTTTTCAGATTTTTATTTGTTTAAAATTTTGAAGACCATTTATCATTTTCATTTCACTTCACAATTATGTGCTACTCTGTGTTGGTCTATCATATAAAATCTCAATAAAAATATTTTAAGTTAGTAATTGTAAGGTGGAAAAATGTGAAAAAGTTCAAGGGGTATGAATACTTTTTCAAGGCACTGTAGGTGTGAATGTGAGTGTGAATGGTTGTGTCTCTCTATGTGTCCGCCCTGTGATGATCTGGCGACTTGTCCAGGGTGTACCCCACCTCTCACCCATAGTCAGCTGGGATAGGCTCCAGCTTGCACGCAACCCTGCACAGGATAAGCAGCTACAGATAATGGATGGATGGAAACAAGGCTTTTCAAGCTAAAAATTGGTTTTAAAAGAAGCTCGCTGTAGGCTTTATCATATCTATTTTGATTGGTAATTTAATACTATGAAATCCTATCTAAATATGACTATATTCAAGGTGTAGCCACTTGCTAAGATGTAATTTCTTTTGCACATCATAACGCATTTGGAGACACTCGTGAGAAGGGTGGGTGGGGACATAGTGTGCATGGGATAGAGTTTCAAAGCTAATCCAATGAATGGTCCATGAAAGCAGCGTACAGAGTGGGTGTGGTGACTAACAACAAATGTACAGTACCATGAATATGAGCCATGTCGAATATGTCATGAACCAAGACCCAGATAAGCCTATACACTATATGGCCAGGTGTTTGTGGACACCTGACCATAATATTCAGATGTGTTTGTTGAGCATCCAATTCCAGATTTAGTTTCCTTTTGCTGTTATAACAACCTCCACTCCTCTAGGACCGTGAGTTGGCCTAGTAGTTAGCATTTTCACCTCTCGATCAGGAGATCACAAGTTCTACTCGCGGTCGGGCTATACCAAAGACCATCATAAAAATGGTATTTACTGCCATCTGGCAAGACACACTGCAATACAGATGCGAGTGGGGAGTCAAACTCTTGCGGTTACTAGAGGACTGGCCCCCCATTGTAACCCTAGCTATGTAATAGATGAGAGCCCAAGGGCTACAGAAATGGAGATTGGTGCTGCCATATAGTGCGGGAAGGACTTTAGACTTTTTTTTAGATTCCTCTAGGATGGCTTTCCACTGGATTTTGGAGTGTGGCTGTGGGGATTTGCTCATTCAGCCTCAAGAGCATTAGTGAGGTCACTGGTGTTTGGTGAGGAAGTCTGGGCTGAAGTGAGTGTTCCAGTTCATCCCAAGGGTGTTCAGTGGGCTTGAGGTTAGGGCTCTGTGTGGGTCACTCAAGGTCTTCGATATCAGCCTTGGCAATTCATGTCTTTATGGATCTCATTTTGTGCACTGGGGCATTGTCATGCTGGAACAGGTTTATGCCTCTTAGTTCAAGTGACGGAAAATTGTAATGCTACAGCAAACAAATACATCCTATACGATTATGTGCTTCCAACTTTGTGGCAACAGTTTCGGGAAGAACCACATATGTTCAGGTGCCCACAAACTTTTGGTCATATATAGTGTATGTCTGTGTTGTTTGTGTAGAAATCATTATCTGCTGCAACACACAAATGATCCAGTGAAATGTCCATTTTCAGGACTTGCTTACTGCAGTGTTACACCCCCAGTCAACAAGAAAATGAAATGGGGTTTAGAGGGAAATCCTGTGTGTATAGCATTGTTTAAAATATTAAGGCAATAATGTATGTATTTTGGGGGGGAATTACTATTATTTACAAATAGTTGCAATTAAAATGATTTTTGTTCAAAGATAGTTTTCCTATTATCTATGTTCCTTTTGTTCAAGTAAAAATTTTGAGGTGTGTGTGATGTACTTGTATGCGTTCATTTTGCTCCTTTTTATGATGGATTTCAATAATTCTGGGGAGTGCTTTTTTTTTTGAAGGACTGACATGTATTCTCATTATAAATCCTCAGTAGAAACCTCAGAAGACTCTGCAACTCAAATCAATCCTAATTGCTCAAAGCAATAAAATGAGGTGACTGCTTAAATGGCAATGAGAAATTGTGAAACTGCAAAACACCAAGTAAAAGACTTTTGAGCATTTGTATCAGTTCCAGCATCAAATCAATATGCTTAGTATCCAGCCCTCTTTATCCAGAGTCTGAGTGAGTGCTTTACCTGGGGCGTTATGCATTTATTTTAGAAGGACCAGAAATCCGTTACCACTGATTTTACTTTTTGAGCTCTTGTGCACCAATATCAATGGAATAATGTTCTGTTCAGTTGGGCGAGTTGACACCAGGCAAGGGCCAGATTTTAGAAGGGCTAAAGTTTCAAAATTGCACAATTCAGTTGATTCTTGTGGTTGTCAAAATGAACTGCTAAATGACATTAACAACAAGCTGTTTGTAAGCATTGCGAGAAAGAAGCCCTTCCTGAGAATCTCATTCAAGCTACAGTATATGAACTTCACCAAGTGTCGTTAGAATTCCAGCTGTGCTGTGGCCAGATAAGACCAAAATCAAACTTCTTGGTCATGCACATCAACAGCATAATGCTTGGCATCAAAGATGGATTTCATGCAAGGAAAAGCACCTAATACCCACTGTAAAACATGGATCAGTGTTGTTTTGGGGCTGTTGTGTACCTAGTGCTTTAGAGGCTCTTCTGAAAATTAATCACCATGAATTCTGCCAAGTACCATGATATTTCATTCCAAAACCTGCTTGCCTCTGGTAGAAGGTACAGGCTTGGCCAAAGCCAAACACTTCCAAAGCAACACAGAAGTGGTAAAAGAAACATAAAATCACTGTTTTGCAATGACTATCTCAATCTCTGAAGTTGGACTGAAAACCCGTGGTCTGAATTGAGGCTTTCACATATACAAACACCTAAGATTATTAAGGGGTTTAAAATGTTCTGCATGGAGGAATGGACCAAAATCCCTCCACAAGTGTCTCCAATCTTGCTAGATATGGTCAGACATACATGACGTACAGGTTATACAATGCTATGCAACGTAGGTTTGAGCTTGAAATGTTACTTTATGTATAATAAGTATATTATTTTTGTAATGATTATACTTTTGCTCATTTTCCTGAAGGATCTCATTAATTCTCATGGGCACTGTATATCATTATTTATGCATGAGAATGTGCCCATGTAAAAACTCCATAACTTATTAGATTATGATTTTTGCCTTGTGCGGTTAAACAATTATCAAGCTCGTGTAATGAATACTTTCCATCCATTAGCATGCTCACTACCTCGCAAGCAAGCATCGGAAATTAGAGCTTTGCCACGTGGAACAGGTTTTTCTTTGTGTGCTCCATGAATCTCAGTGAGAAGACTTTTCAGATGTTCCCGTTGAGTGTTCCGATACAGCACAGGTGTTCTCGCAGCCTGACAAATGCAGTGTGACTAGGTTGGAAATAATTGCTGCTAATTGCAATTAATAGTTACAGTCACAATACCATACTAAATAATTGCAGTTGTAATCTGTGTATTAGTCGAGCAGCTCCAGGGAGCATGTGCGTCCTCTTAAATTTTCCTTGATTTATGAGTGTTTCTTCTCATAATTCCTGCCACCGTGAGAATAAGATGGCTTCTGCAGCATAACAGATGATGGAATGTATCCATGCCTTGTCTGCCATTCATTTGCCCAGCTGCCTCTGCCAAAAGAGTCAACCTTGAAAAGACAGCAAACAAATTGCATTTCCCTTTTAGTGCTTTTCGAGCTCAGACAGATAGACAACAGGTCTGTTGTCCTGTACTCGACAGCACAGGCAATTAAGGCTGTGGAGAAAGAAAGGGATGATGCAGGTAATAATTATGTTCTTTTCTCCTGTTTGTCTCTCTCCTTTTTAGATCAGGATTTGAGCAGGATGTTGAGAATGGCTACTCGCAGTATCCTGAAAGCTGTCATGGTGAGTACAAAACCCCCAATGTCCTGACATTGCTCGTACATAGCCTTTGTATACGTTTAACCTAAATGAATTTAGTCCCTGTTCAGATATTTGATGTCTGTCAAGACCTGTGTGGCTACATTTACATCTGTAGTGTGAACAGCAGTGTGTCCCTGACATCCAAAAAAACACTTCAACAGTGTTGCCAGGTTCACACTTAAAGTGGAATCGAGCACTTTTAATCTGTCCAGCCAGGCAGTTGATGCATAATATAACATGATAAAGGTGTGTGTGTGTGTGTGTGTGTGTGTGTGTGTGTGTGTGTGTGTGTGTGTGAGAGAGAGAGAGAGAACATATTACACAGTGGTGCCAAGATACGAAGTTCATCTTTGAGTGGTTAACATGTTTCATGAGTGAGTGCAGCGTGTTGCTACTTCCAGTGATTTCCTGCTGACTTGACGCGTGTTGTCAAAATGGCAAACCGGTTTAAAATTAAAATTCTTTTAACTTGAGTATTTTTTGTGGATGTCTATATAATATAAAGAACATTACATGGTGGTGGGAAGATGAAGTTTATCTTCTTGTGTTGAAAAATACATTCACCACTCAAATATAAATTTCATATCTTTGTGCTTCTCTCTCTCTCTCTCTCTCTCTGATTTATATATACAGTTGTGTTCAAAATAATAGCAGTCCAACATGACTAACCAGATCAATCACTGTTTTTGGTAGAAATTATATTACTACATGGCAAATTATTTACCAGTAGGTGTAGTAGAGTCATAGAAAACCAACAGACCCAACATTCATGATATGCATGCTCCCGAGTCTGTGTAATTGAATAATTAAGTGAAAGGGGCGTGTTCAAAATAATAGCAGTGTGGAGTTCAGTTACTGAGGTCATTCATTCTGTGAAAAAACAGGTGTCAATCAGGTGGCCCTAATTTAAGGATGAAGCCAGCACATGTTGTACATCCATTTCTCTCTGAAAACCTGAGAAACATGGGTCGTTCCAGACATTGTTCAGAAGAACAGCGTGCTTTGATTAAAATGTTGATTGGAGAGGGGAAAACGTATAAAGAAGTGCAGAAAATGATAGGCTGCTCAGCTAAAATGATCTCCAGTGCTTTAAAATGGACAGCAAAACCAGAGAGACGTGAAAGAAAATGGAAAACTACCGTTCGAATGGATCAAAGAATAGCCAGAATGGCAAAGACTCAGCCAATGATCAGCTCCAGGGTGATCAAAGACAGTCTGAAGTTACCTGTGAGTACTGTGACAATTAGAAGATGCCTGTGTGAAGCTAATCTATCGGCAAGAAGCTCCCGCAAAGTCCCACTGTTTAAAAAAAAAAAAAGACATGCTGAAGACGATACAATTTGCCAAAGAACACATTGGCTGGCCTAAAGAGAAATGGAGAAACATTTTGTGGACTGATGAAAGTAAGATTGTTCTTTCTGGGTCCAAGGGCTGCAGACAGTTTGTCAGACAACCCCCAAACACTGAATTCAAGCCACAGTACACTCTGAAGACAGTGAAGCATGGTGCATCATGATATGGGAATGTTTCTCTTACTATGGTGTCGGGCCTATTTATCGCATACCAGGGATCATGGATCAGTTTGTGTATATCAAAATACTTGAAAAAGTCATGTTGCCTTGTGCTGAAGAGGAAATGCCCTTGAAATGGGTGTTTCAACAAGACGACCCCAAACACACCAGTAAGCGAGTAGCATCTTGGTTCCAGATTAACAAAATTAAAGTTATGGAGTGGCTAGCCCAATCCCCGGACCTTAATCTGATAGAAAACTTGTGGGGTGACATCAAAAGTGCTGTTTCTGAGGCAAAACCAAGAAATGCAGAGGAATTGTGGAATGTTGTCAAATCATCCTGGGCTGGAATACCTGTTCACAGGTGCCAGAAGTTGGTCGACTCCATGCAACACAGATGTGAAGCAGTTCTCAGAAACCGTGGTTATACAACGAAATATTAGTTTAGTGATTCACAGGAATGCTAAATCCTAAAGATTTTTATGCCTCCGCCACCGTAAGGTGCAGGAGGCATTATGTTTTCGGGTTGTCCGTCTGTCTGTGCGTCCGTGCATCCGTCCCGAAACCTTGTGAACGCGATATCTCAAAGGCTAATGAAAGGAATTTCACCAAACTTTCACCGTTTGTGCGCTTTGGGACAAACATGAACTGATTAGATTTTGAGATCTAATGTGAGATCTAATGTGAGATCTAATTGTGAGGTCAAATGTCTGTCTGAAAACCTTGTGAACACAATATCTCCAAGGCGAATGAAAGGAATTTCACCAGACTTTCACCATTTGTGCATTTGGGGACAAAGATAAACTGATTAGATTTTGAGATCAAAAGGTCTAAGGTCAAGGTCACTGTGAGGTCAAATGTCTGTCCAAAGACCTTGTGAACACAATGTCTCCAAGGCTGATGCAAGTAATTTCACCAGGTCACGATTACTGTGAGGTCAAATGTCCATCCACAAATCACAACTTAAGGCGTGTAGTCTACCGGGCGGAGGCATCCCCATTGACGCCGTTGGCGCCGAGTTCTATTTAGTTTCAGTTTATACAGTAAATATTTGAGTTTGTAATGAAAAATGCAGAGACTGCTATTTTTTTTGAACAGCCCAATATTAGGCAGCACAGTGGTGTAGTGGTTAGCGCTGTCGCCTCACAGCAAGAAGGTCCGGGTTCGAGCCCCGTGGCCGGCGAGGGCCTTTCTGTGTGGAGTTTGCATGTTCTCCCCGTGTCCGCGTGGGTTTCCTCCGGGTGCTCCGGTTTCCCCCACAGTCCAAAGACATGCAGGTTAGGTTAACTGGTGACTCTAAATTGACCGTAGGTGTGAATGTGAGTGTGAATGGTTGTCTGTGTCTATGTGTCAGCCCTGTGATGACCTGGCGACTTGTCCAGGGTGTACCCCGCCTTTCGCCCGTAGTCAGCTGGGATAGGCTCCAGCTTGCCTGCGACCCTGTAGAACAGGATAAAGCGGCTAGAAATAATGAGATGAGATGAGCCCAATGTTAATTTTTCTTCATTTTCTGTAAAGTAATTAAAATATTGATACATTTTTCTTCATGTTTTGATGTAGAATATAATGTGTAGTGTTCCCAATGCATGGAAATAAAAACTATTATAAGTATTTTGAGCTTTACTCACGTTTTTAAACACACTGCTATTATTTTGAACACGACTGTGTGTGTGTGTGTGTGTGTATATATATATATGTGTATGTATGTGTGTGTGTGTGTGTATATATATATGTGTATGTATGTATGTTATTCCACGAAATCGAGTCGTACATGAGCTGATAGCTGACAAGGCGCATAGCACCGAGTTGGCTATAAGCCATGTACGACAAGATTGAGTGGAACAACTCTTTTGTTCTATCCACATTCACTGAATTTTGAGAAACATCCATCCATCCATCCATCCATTATCCGTAACCACTTATCCTGTGCAGGGTCGCAGGCAAGCTAGAGCCTATCCCAGCTGACTATGGGTGAGAGGCGGGGTGCACCCTGGACAAGTCGCCAGATCATCGCAGGGCTGACACATAGAGAGACACAACCATTCACACTCACACCTACGGTCAATTTTGAGCCACCAATTAGCCTAACCTGCATGTCTTTGGACTGTGGGGGAAACCGGAGCACCTGGAAGAAACCCACGTAGACATGGGGGGAACATGCAAACTCTACACAGAAAGGCCTTTGCCAGCCACTGGGATCAAACCCAGAACCTTCTTGCTGTGAGGCGACAGTGCTAACCACTACACTACCATGCTGCCATTTTGAGAAAGGGAGCATTTTTATTTTATTTTTTGCAAATTCGATTAATAAAATCTTTATACAAAATGTCCAACAAAATCATTTCCGCTTGGAATGTAAACAAACCAGCAAACTGGCAGTAGCAATTTGTGGAAAATGCTGTAATAATAATTCTTGAAAAATAAAGATATGTTCTTACCATCAAATACTTTTATTCCATATTTTGTTACTTTTTTTGTCTTTTTTGGGGTTTTGTTTTCAAGTAGAATTTTTATTTAATCCTCAGTTGGTTCAGCAACACACGCTGCCATTTTGTTTTTCTCTACCCATGGTATATGAGCTGATAGCCTAGTAGTAGAGTAGCCAATCAGAGCACACGATTGTTCATATCCAGTGTATGTGGATAGAAAATATATAGTCCAGGCTTGAGAATTTTCTCATTTAAATCACTGTTTTAATATATGCATACCAGGTACATAAAGTCTTCTCTCATATGCATGCTAAACATCGCTCTTTTACTATGTAAGCACAGGCTTGTGTCTGTGACTTGGTGTAATCATTATCACAGCTATTCAATTTTAGCATCTTCGTAAAATAAGTATTTTAGGGAATACTTTTTTTATGTTACTATATTAATGAATACTGTATGAGCTTGCCATTAAATATTATAGTACATTCTGCAATGATGTAATGATGTTAGGCTCTAAAACAAGGTTTGGAAGCTGGAGATTGTGAGTTTGGCAGTACTTTCTGCATTAAACCATCAGACGGCACTGTTATAGAAAAAAATTTTGTACAGCTGGACAGACTTGTTATTGTTAAAGCCTTTGAGAGCACAAAAGTCTGCAGACATGAGCTTGAAACTGCTGTCTGTCCACTGTTATTATATATTACGCTGTATTACACTATATAATAATATATATGAGAATGGTTATTATATATTTGGTATTTGACAATATATTTAAGTTTATAGTCAGGTGCACTGTAAAGAGAGTTAGAGCTATTGTGAGGGACTGATATTTGTTTTTTTTTTTTATCCTTGATGGCACATACTTAAAGTGCCATTCCACCATTGGATGTATTCTTTGGCATAAAATACAATATATTTTATGACAACATGACTAGACAGAGAAATCCTTTAGCTTCAAAATGATATATCAAACATAATTTTTTGACAACGACAAGTATATTAATTTTGCGACCAAAGTCACCTACCCTTTTAATTTCCGCGCGGTAGTGAAACGTGATGTCATCTGCAGGTTCCCCTTCTTGTGTACCACGTGTCGGTTTATTTTTAGACCAGGAAACCCCCAAAGTGAGAGAGTCATTTCTCCTTGTATATGGGGGCCAAAAAAATTGCGAAAAATTTTGAGCTAATCTTTCAGTTAGCTAGATTTATTGGTATTAGCTAGATTTATTGGTATTATTTTTATCGCGTTCTATCCCCCATTGCTGATAATATGTGCCACGTCACGTGGTACACAAGAAGGGGAACCTGCCGATGACATCACGCGCGGAAATTAAAAGGGTAGGTGACTTTGGTCGCAAAATTAATATACTTGTTGTTGTCAAAAAATTGTTTGATATATCATTTTGAAGCTAAAAGATTTCTCTATCTAGTGATACCATTTATATATGTTGTCAAAATATATTGTATTTTATGCCAAAGAATACATCCAATGGTGGAATGGCACTTTAAGCGGTTTGTTTTAATCACCACTTCTCTGTCTATTTATTTGTGACTGTTGAAAGCCTTTGAAACATGATTAGATGAGCAAAAATGGCATAAAATTGCCATACAGTTAGAACATTTGTAGATGGTATGATACATTTCGCTTTTATGGACCAATCTGAGCACCTGAGGATTTAATTATGAATAACAGGGAAAGGCATAGCATTTTAATGGCTAAATATGAACAGTTTGAGTTTTTCGTTGATGTTGACTAGTTTTGGGTCTAGTTTTACAGTGATATGGGGTGCTTTGGACATATTTGGCAACCCTGTTGCTGACGAAATATGATCAGTGGTCAGTGGCGATGCATCCCAGACACACAAATTCCTGATGTAAACAGCTGTCCCTCTCAGCTGTCCACTTATGACTGGACCACCTGAGTCAGATACTAATAAGAAGTCTGAAACTAAACAGACCCAAGAAACCACACAAATATTCCAGAAATCTAGCTGTGGTTAAAGAAGATTAAATAACTCTTGTTAATATGTTTTTTTTTTTTTTTCCTTTCGTCATAGATGTCTTGGCAACCACACGAAAGCAGAACCCTGCACTGGATTCAGCATATGGTCAGTTACTTCCCTCTCTGCTCTAGATCACACAAGCCATGTCTTCAGTTAACACTTACATATATTCATCATTCTGTTCATCATCTGCTGTTAGCTTTTTACTCCTCACTCTTTCAGATATGTACATGCATTTCAGCTCCGTTGGTGTATTCAAAAAGATACCAGGTTCCTTCATTTATTGAGATAACGTCTCCATATTGCTTGTGCGTTTCTTATTTTGTTTGGCAGCACTCCAAGGTTGACTGCACAAATGGTAGATGTATTACAGCATATTACTTTAATACAGGTGTGAGTCAATTTACCCCACTCTCACCTCTGAAATCATCCCACAACTCGCTGTAGCTATGCTCTCGCATCATTCCAGATCAATATGTACAAACGCAGAAATGGGCATCAGGGAGCTTAATGCCTATAAAACGAGGCTGCAGGACTGAGACCCGCTACTGTAGTTCAGCTGGAGCGCATGCTGATTTTTCAACTTGACTAGTGAATACAATCAGTGGATGGTGTGTCGTCATGGGTGTGGGAAAGTGCACTGAGCAATAATCAACTAATAGTATTTGACACAATTTTGTGTGTGTGTGGGGGGGAATGCTGCAGCATGTGTCCGCTGAGTTTTCAGTGCAGACACATTGGCGCATGGGTCATGGCCTCAGAGTTATTGTCCCGAAGCACATCAACAGCATATTCTGACAGACAGACAGCACTGCTGCTGTCTACCGACTTAACTTCATTCACCTCAACAAACCACACACACACACAAATACACAGTCGACTCTCTTATTCTGTTGGACAGCTGAGGATTCCGGCCCCGGCACTCACATTCTGCACAAAAAAGCTGTTCTGCATTCATGAAGCGTGTTGCAGTTTCTCTGTAACTGTGATAAAAAAAAAAAAAAGATACAGTCCAGGTGTCCACCTCTGTGCTGTAGTGTCAGGCAGCGTGAGTGAGGTGGAGAAGGGGGTACACTATGGGAATTCCTCCACCGATTAATTTTGTTCATCTCTCATGCAGTCATGGCTATCTGGAGCTCCATAAAACAACAGGTGATTTGTTTAGTTTACTGGGTGTTTGTTTATTCTCATTCTGTGACCGCTTATAGCACAGAGCAATTATTTTTAATGCAGAGAAACACCACCTTACTAAACTGAAGAACGAAGGGGCATAAACATATAAAGCAAATCGCTTGTCATCTTTCATTTTGTAGCTAGCAGTTGGTCGCTAGGACTGTCCACATATAAAACGTTTCACTCGTTGTCCATTGTTTCTAGGCTCTGGGTGCCTAGAAATTGTGTATATTCCGTCCCCAGATGTTTCCGAGTGAAACTAACAGTCGCTGGCTAGTTCGCTACAAGACCATAAATATATTTATGGTCTTGTAGTGAACTAACAAACAGCTAGCGACAAACAGTTGCTGGCTAGTTTGCTACAAGACTATAAATATATTTATGGTCTTGTAGTGAATTAGCCAGTAACTGACTGTTTCACTCGGAAACATCTGGGGGCGGAATATACACAATTTCTAGGCAACCAGAGCCTAGAAACGATGGGCAACTAGTGAAACATTTTATATGTGGACAGCCCTAGCGACCAACTATACACACTAGTGTATGCATGTCGACAGAGCTACACTTCAATAGTGACATCTCATCTCATTATCTCTAGCCGCTTTATCCTGTTCTACAGGGTTGCAGGCAAGCTGGAGCCTATCCCAGCTGACTACGGGCGAAAGGCGGGGTACACCCTGGACAAGTCGCCAGGTCATCACAGGGCTGACACATAGACACAGACAACCATTCACACTCACATTCACACCTACGGTCAATTTAGAGTCACCAGTTAACCTAACCTGCATGTCTTTGGACTGTGGGGGAAACCGGAGCACC
Source organism: Neoarius graeffei (assembly GCF_027579695.1). Lineage (NCBI taxonomy): Eukaryota > Metazoa > Chordata > Actinopteri > Siluriformes > Ariidae > Neoarius > Neoarius graeffei. Next base: position 51,636,297 of record NC_083573.1, read on the forward strand.
CGGAGGAAACCCACGCGGACACGGGGAGAACATGCAAACTCCACACAGAAAGGCCCTCGCCGGCCACGGGGCTCGAACCCAGGACCTTCTTGCTGTGAGGCGACAGCGCTAACCACTACACCACCGTGCCGCCCAGTAGTGACATTTTACCCACATTTAATTTTGTTTAGTTCACAGATAGTACAATTTATAGATCAAAGCTATAACTTTTTCTAGTTTCTGTAACACTTTAAGGCTGTCTGGTAAGTTACTTGTTGAGATAACTCGTTTGCACAATAGCTGGCTAGATCACTTTACTTGCAGCAAGAAACAAACTTACTGCATGCTTCCCATCAAAAAGTCAAGCCAATCTTTATTTTAAAAAATTCTAATCGGCTCACCAGAATTACAAATCAGAAGTCTGATCAGAAGCTAAATAATCGCATTTTGACGTGGTTGAAGTGATAGGAATCAAAATCATCGACGTTGGCTCCTTGTGGTTAATGTTTTGGGAACTCAGTGTTGGCGTCATTTATCAGTCAACAGTATCATTCGGTTCCACTGGCAGTCACCTGAATCAAGTTGCCTTGAAGTTGAGATTAGTTTAACTCGGTACCCACCCACTCCATATCGCCAACAGTTGTTTCACCTTCATCGCTACAAGACGTCGAATTTCATTGACATTCCATGGTGTCTGGTCACCACATCACTGCTAATCTGTTCTTGTGTGTGCCCCTTTACACTCTCAGACCTCTGTTCCCTACTCTCTCTCTCTCTCTCTCTCTCTCTCTCTCTCTCTCTCTCTCTCTGTGTTCCCCACACACACATCTAGAACCTCCAAATGTACTGGAACAGCAAAACTTTTTTTTTTTGCTATACACTAAAAACATTGTGGTTTGAGATTTAAAGGCTGGATATGAGATGATGGATCAGAATTCAGTTTTGTTTCCTGATATTTACATCAAGATGCGTTAACTTAGAACCTTTGAACCCACCCATTTTTCAAGTGGTAAAAAATGTTGGAACATGTGACTGACGGGTGTTTTGGGGAAGTGGTAGTTTAAAGTGAATGTAATGCCTTATTGTAATGCTTTAAAATGAATATATCTCATTAGTAACAACCAAAATGAATTAATAAAGCAGGGGGAAAAATAACATTATTCATTATTTTATTATCAAGCACAAAACTATAAATAAATCACAGTGTCCAGATCCCAGAAAAAGGCAGCCTTGCATGACGTTACACATGGAACCCTGGTTATCTGAGTCATTTTGGTTCATCTGACTCCATGCTTATTTACTTGCTGAAATTGGATATTGTTTTTGGAATCTTCCAAAAATAACTATGGGAAAGCGCTGCGCTGTGTTTGGTTGTTCAAATCCATATACAACAGAACATTCAGTTCACGAATTTCCAAGAAATGACACTAAGCTAAAGCGACAGTGGGTGAAGTTTGTGCAAACGAAGCAGGCAGATTTCGTGTCACCTACTAATAATAAAATCTGATTATCAAGTGTTCACCACCACAAGAACGACCACATGGGAATTGCTGGAGCAAAACAGAAGCCCATGTATTTAATAAATAACATTCGATCTGACATTGGGACAGTTCGTCAATTCCCCTGTTATTGCCCACTTCATATTTTCTTTCAGTAATTACACTGAATAAGTGTACGTTTTAAAGATTATATTTCTGCATTTATTAAGGTACATGTAAATATTTTCCTTATATTTTGCAGTGGCCAGCTTAGAATAAAAAATCACAAATCAATCTGTTTCCAATTCTCTCTGGCTGGTGGTGCGCTGGGCGGCACGGTGGTGTAGTGGTTAGCGCTGTCGCCTCACAGCAAGAAGGTCCTGGGTTCGAGCCCCGGGGTCGGCGAGGGCCTTTCTGTGCGGAGTTTGCATGTTCTCCCCGTGTCCGCGTGGGCCGGGTGCTCCGGTTTCCCCCGCGGTCCAAAGACATGCAGGTTAGGTTAACTGGTGACTCTAAATTGACCGTAGGTGTGAATGTGAGTGTGAATGGTTGTCTGTGTCTATGTGTCAGCCCTGTGATGACCTGGCGACTTGTCCAGGGTGTACCCCGCCTTTCGCCCGTAGTCAGCTGGGATAGGCTCCAGCTTGCCTGCGACCCTGTAGAAGGATAAAGCGGCTAGAGATAATGAGAGAGAGAGAGAGAATGGTGGTGCACTATCGGCAGTGAGTGGGACTGTCGTGAACTGGCAGTTTCTCGTCTTGAGGGCTCGAAAAGATAAGCATTTACTCCGGAATATCCTTGATAATCATCCGCCCTCCAGCCGACATATAAGAATCCCAATCACTATCAGAATTCTCTCCAAAACGTGATTCCATATCGAGACTGGTCTAACCACTGCTGCTCACGGGAACGAAATTGATGCCTGGATTGTTACATGTGTGACGTCATGCACCCCTTCGGGATCTTCCGGTTCAGTCTTGGCAGATTTCTTGAAAATTTGCTAATCTTGTTGATTTTCCATTAATTTATGGCCTTTTGGATCAGCTATGATTCGAAAACACATGGTCAATCAACATAATGATTGTTTCTTTGTGCAAGGAAAAAATGTGGTTTAGGGACATTAATTTTTAAGATGCTGGATTCCTGATCAAAAGGTTGCGGGTTCAAATCTCAACACCACCAAGGTGCCACTGCTGAGCCCTTTAACGAGGCCGTTAACCCTCAACTGCTCAGTTATATAAATTAGAAGTCACTCTGGATAAGGGCATCTGCCAAAGGCCATAAATGTAAATGTTTCTTGTTCACCAGGTGTGCAATGTTAAATTTACTATTTAATCAATTCATAGCTTGTCTACTGTTCATTTGCGCCTTGGTTTCACGTGTGAAGACTACATTTGTTGTTCAAAATGATAAATGAACTTGAAGACCAAAGAGCTGTCTATGGAAGAAAAGTAAACTATTTTGAAGCTGAGAATAGAGGGGAAACTCTATCAGAGTCATTGCACAAGCACTGGACATAGCCAAATTAACAATTTGGGATGTCCTGAAAAAGAAAGAACCCACTGGTGGACTAACAACCAGATCGCCAAAGAAAACAATAGCAGCTGATGACAGAAACATTGTGTGAGCTGTGAAGAAAAACCCACGAACAACAGTCAGTGACCTCACCAATAGCCTCCACAGGGCAGGGGTGAGGGTATCACAATCTACACTTTGAAGAAGACTTTGAGAGCAGAAATGTAGAGGTCATACCATAAAATGCCAGCCGTTCATCAACAGTAAGAATCAGAAGGCCAAATAGGAATTTGCAAAGAAATAATGAGATGAGCCACAAAAGTTCTGGAACCTTTACTAAAATGATGGAAAAGCCAAAGTGTGGAGAGGAAAAAAGATCTGCTCATGATTCAAACCATATGAGCTCATCAGTCAAGCACAGTAGAGGTAGTGTCATGGCTTGGGCTTACATGCCTGCTTCTGGAATGGGCTCATTAATCTTTATTGATGATGTAACTCATGATGGTAGCAGCAGAATGAGTTCAGAAGTCTGGAGAAACATTGTCTTCCAGTTTACAGAGAAATGCATCCAGTCTAATGGGGAGGAACTTCATCATGCAGCAAGACAATGACCCAAAACACACAGCAAAAACAACAAACGACTTCATCGGGGTAAAGGGGGAAGACTGACCAAGTCAGTCACTAGATCTTAACCCAATTGAACATGTATTTCACCTCCTGAAGAGTAGAATGAAGCGAGAAATCCCACAAAACAAAGAACTCAAAGAAGCTGCCTGGAAATTATCACAAAAGAAGACTGCAACCTTTTACTTTTAAAGGTGCGCTTCCACCAAAAACGTTTAATACTAATAATTTTGAAATACCATAGTTTACTCTGAGTTGCATATGCATGCTGCATGTGAAAATGTAATTCTACTCCCATTCCCTGTATTAGCTTATGAAAGAAAATAGTCGGAAAAACGAGCGGATCTGAAAAAGCCCTATGAACTTACGTCACTTCGAAAATTAGTATTCATGGCCTCGCCCACCTTGGCTTGCGACCGCCCATGGGAAGAAAGTTCGGATTTAAGCGTGAGGAGAGATAGCAGAGCCCATCTTGTCAGTAGCTAACGAAGAGGACCTAACAGCAAGTTGAAAACATGTCTGAACAAGTTCGTGCCTGTGTTACTTGTGGCAGTAACACATCAACGTTGCATGTTTGGGGAGGCTGGGACCTCCCCTGCGCGAGTTACGAGCGTTCAAAGTCGGGCTGGAGTCGCCGACAGAAACGAAACCTAAGCGGAGCACCACGGCTCGCCTCGGGGCGAATTACGTCCTGAGGTGCGGGGCTAGCCCGCCCTGGCAGTGCTGGTTCATTGGGAAGAGGGCAGAGGTCTCTGGCTGCCAAGTTTGGGGAGGCTGGGACCTCCCCTGCCTGAGTTATGAGCGTCCAAAGTCGGGCTGGAGCCACCGATAGAAACGAAACCTAAGCGGAGCGCCGTAGCTCGCCTCGGGGTGAATTACGTCCCGAGGCGCGGGACTAGCCGGCCCTGGCAGCACTGGTTTATTGGGGAGAGGGCAGAGGTCTCTGGCTGCCAAGTTTGGGGAGGCTGGGACCTCCCCTGGCCGAGTTACGAGCGTCCAAAGTCGGGCTGGAGCCGCCGACAGAAACGAAACCTAAGCAGATCAACGTTGCAAGATAGAAGAGGTGTAGAAGAAATGGTTGGAATTTATCTTTGGAACACCACCAGCGAAGTATAATGCAATGTTAGTACTGTGTTCTGATCATTTCAACCACAGTGACTTTTCAAACTTTGGTGCCTTCAGTAGTGGTTTTGCTTCGAGGTTGTTTTTAATACTTGGATCTGTCGACCACCAGCTCACAAGCTGTAAGTAAAACATGAACTTTTTGTTCGAAGGTTTTTGTTACAAAATAGCATGTTCATATTCTCCACGTTAGCATGCATGACATGGTCACAAGCTAGGCAGGGATGAGAGTTTTCCGCTTTTCGGTGGATTTCCACTTTTTCTGAGTAAAAAACAACCTTTTTATATTATGCCAAATCCGTTGAGAATTTTTTTTTATTAATTTCGGGGGGTTGGGGTATGTTCCTTCATGCTGTTCAAACTTTATTAACTCCAACGATGTTTACACATTATTTGTAAGTCGCCATCTTTAGTCTCATTTAAATCTCATTGAATGTGATGTAAAATTCGTGTTATCTACATTGTTATTGGTCAAAACATCGATGTCGAGACCATAATAGCCAATCAAAACAGTTTTTACAAAGACACCCACATCCACTTGTTCTGACCCACTGGAGGTAGCGTCACAGTGCTGTTAGCCAATCAGAGGTAACACATTTACTGATTGCTGTTAGCCAATCAGAGGTAACACGTTTACATGTCATGAATATTAATGAGTAAGAGCTGAAATCCTGTCGTTCTCCCGCCACCCACTCCTCCACCATACTAGAACAGCCTGAAACCGGAGAACCACAGCATTTTTTTTCACCAAAACCGGCTTACAGGGCATTCATTCATACTAGAGACCACCGCACAATTAATGAAAAAACGATGCAATGAGACCTTTAAGACCCGCTGTTCCAATACTTATGCTCACCAAACGTTGGCTGGTATGCCACTAAATGTACGATGCTCCAAGTTGTTTAACACATCTACATGTAAACACTGGCAAAGGAAAGCTGAAATTATGATCCATCATGTCATGTTCATCTTTTGATTTCAAACCCAAATGTCTTCCGTGTATAGCAAAAACAAAAGAACTGTCCTTTGATTGGCCTTGGTGCCAGGGGCGTAGCCATCATTTTAGAAGTGAGGGGGACAAATTGTTCAGAGGTCTATTGAGTGATTTATCATCCTCTCGCATTCAATTGCACCTCTCCTTAGCAGCTAAAGAACCACATAACCACAAACAGCACAGCACCAGGGAACCGACTTTAGTTCTTTTAAAAATGATATACTATCAAAATCTATAAATCTATAAAGTAAAAATAGAATTAAGAATAGTAGTAGTGACATAGCTAGTTATAGTCTCTTCTCACCTGTGACCCTGCATAATCATCCCTGTTGGCCTCTGGTCCACTGTCTCCTCTCTCACCCTGCTCTTTCTATTGTGGCAATAAAGATTAAAAAATATGTGGAAAGCAACATTTTGAAATAGAATTAGGAATACAGTAATAATAATCAGCAAATTCATGTACTTTAAACTTTAACTACCACAACAATAAATTAAATCTTTACAAAAATAACAGTCAAAGGAACACAAATATGTTTATATTCTTATTTTCTACCCAGAAGTGAGTAATCTTAGAGGAGCCAAAATAGTAACGTTACTCAAGTAAGAGTATTGTTACTTTAGAATACTTAAGTAAGAGTATTGTTACTTTAGAATAATATTACTCAAGTAAGAGTATTGTTACTTTAGAATAATATTACTCAAGTAAGAGTAAAACGTATTTTGCAACAAAACAACTCTTAAGAGTACAATTTATCCAAAAAGTTATTCAAATGTAACAGAGTAAATGTAACTAGTTACTACCGCCTCTAAGTTAGCTAGCTAGCTTAACTAACTAAATTGACATCTATTTGTCATCTTTTAGCTAAACATTATCTACATTCAACAGCACTACTCAACTTACACGGTTTCTTTGGAAAAAACTGTCTAAAGTCTTTAGCCTCTTGGCTGGTTTGCTGAACATACAGAAACACTGCCCAGATCTGAATCACACCAAAGATACTCATGCAATATTTTCTAAAGCATCTCTGATCACACACGACAGCGGTGTTTGTTTGCCGCCTCAGCTCCGCCTGCTCATGATGCGTTTAGAGGCGGCTCAGAAAAACGCGTTTCCACATGTTAAAAATGAATTGAGTGGTTGTAATGGCTATAAAAAGTGCGGGGGACAGAGGGCGCAAATACGGGAAGTGCGGGGGACATGCACCCCGCGTCCGCTACGCCCATGCTCGGTGCTATTTGATAACACAACCCCACTGAGAAAATGTGGCCCTTTTTACATTTTCAGCACCACACACAATGAAACTGTTCTCAGTCACCATCACTATATTCTGCCAGTCCCCCCTAGTGGTGTAAAGAACCAGAGAGTTGAACGATAATAAATGAAAGTAATAACATATCTCAGCCTTGGAGCATTGTGCTGGCATGCCAGCCTCAGCTCCCCCAGTGCGCAGGCTCCATTTGCCTGGCGCAGATAACATGCTGACAGGCCTGATTGGAACAAACCTAATGAACTGACGACCCCAAAAAAAAAAGTGTGTGTGGGGAGCAGGGTGTTTTTTCTTTATGAGGACCAAATATCCTCATGATGTTATGAGGACATTTGACTGATAATTTTTGTAACAAAACTGCAGCTTTTATGTCTGTTTAAGGAGGTTAACGTTAAGGCTAAGGGTGTTTAACTCCGTTTCCCACAAGTTAATGGAAATGCCTCACACCGATAGAGTTAAAAGTGTGTGTGTGTGTGTGTGAGCTGCTGAACTGCCTGGTTACATGGAAACAGTATAAAGGCAGCTCATTAGCCACCAGTCAATCTTGGGAGCCCCTCTACTTTGCCTGGGTTCAAGGACACTCAGCATAGGAGAACAGGAACTTTAACAAGGCATCAATAATTAAAATGGTCTTGGCTGAAGAATATGGATTTTTTTTTTTATGTAGAACTGCTGCAGTATCCAAGATGGGGAGGCCCTCAAAGCAAGTCTTACTGAGTATATTAAGCCATGTAGTGAAAATTCAGAATTGTGCAAATTCAAAATGGAGACACTGGAAGGGAGTGAAATGGGTTGAAAAGTCAAGGCAAAGAAGATCTGCAGCTTGTTAGAAGCAGAGCGGGATCAAGAAGCAGGATTTCTAGCTGGCCATGTGTTCCTAGATCAGCTTCTGCTCTAGAACATACTTTAATACCTGCATCCAGATGTACATGTTGAACTTAGGTTTTATCATAGCTTAGTTTAACTTTTTAAACTGACTATATATTTGTGTTTACAAACTACTAAACAATGGCGGCACGGTGGTGTAGTGGTTAGTGCTGTCGCCTCACAGCAAGAAGGTCCTGGGTTCGAGCCCCGGGGCCGGCGAGGGCCTTTCTGTGTGGAGTTTGCATGTTCTCCCCGTGTCCGCGTGGGTTTCCTCCGGGTGCTCCGGTTTCCCCCACAGTCCAAAGACATGCAGGTTAGGTTAACTGGTGACTCTAAATTGACCGTAGGTGTGAATGTGAGTGTGAATGGTTGTCTGTGTCTATGTGTCAGCCCTGTGATGACCTGGCGACTTGTCCAGGGTGTACCCCGCCTTTCGCCCGTAGTCAGCTGGGATAGGCTCCAGCTTGCCTGCGACCCTGTAGAAGGATAAAGCGGCTAGAGATAATGAGATGAGAACTACTAAACATTTTACGTTTGCAACTTAAAGCTAACAAATACCTCCTCGTAACATTCTCAACAATCTTTTGATATTAGTACTCGCATTACATATTTAACAGTGATTCCACGAAATCGAGTCGTACATGAGCTGATAGCTGACGAAGCGCATAGTGCCTCGTTAGCTATAAGCCATGTACGACGAGATTGAGTGGAATAACTGTTTTATTCTATCCACATCCACTGGATTTTGAGAAATGGAGCATTTTTATTTTCTGCAAATTCGATAAATAAAAACTTTATACAAAATGTCATCATTTCCACTTAGGATGTAAACAAACCGGCAAAATGACAGTAGCAATTTGTGAAAAATACTATAATAGTAATTCTTGAAAAATAAAAAGATATGTTCTTACCATGAAATACTTTCATTCCATATTTTGTTGCACTATTTTTTTTTCAGGTTTTGTTTACGAATATAGTTTTTATTTCGTCCTCAGTTGGTTCAGCAACACGCTCCGCCATTTTCTTCTTCTTCTTCGTTTTTTTTTTTGGCGGTTGGCAAATCAACTTAAAGGTGTATTATTGGCACTGACTGGGCTGAAGTGTGGAACAGGAAATATTGGAGGTAAAAAAAAAACTAGATTCTTTTAGCTATTTCTGTTTCTTTTAAATACTTGATGGCAAAGCGATATATCTGACTTGATGCATGCCGCCATTTTTTTTTTCTCTACTCATGGTATATTAGCTGATAGCTTAGTAGTAGAGTGGCCAGTCAGGGTGTGTGATTGCTCATATCCAGTGAATGTGGATAGAATAAAGACCTATAGATATATATTTGACAAATGTACCTTGAAGTAAATGTGTAACAACGAAGCAGTCACTGATACTGCAAGACTACAGATTTAGTGTTTCTTGTTTATATCAAATGCGGTATTTTATCACTGTTAGTGTCACTATTTGTCACAGAGTGTGATGTTTTTATCATCACTTGCCAAAGATTTAATCTATGATCATTCTGCAAACTGCTGGTTACAACTTACAGCTAAAGTGTCTGTATTGCAAATTCTATACAGTGCAAGGTTTAAACTAACACTTCTCATTCACACAGTCACAAAAGGAAAACTGTTCCTTCACCAACAGTTAGCCATTTTGGGTACATGTCTCTAAAAAGCAAGTGATTCTAGCTGTTCAGAGAGAAAAAAGGATAGGAGTGGGAGGTCAGATCTACACCCCAGTGAAATGGAGGTTAGACCATGCTCGTGCTGTACTGATGCTTTAGGATATGCCTGTGTTTCTTAATTAAATTTCAGCTGTCCCACTGGGTGCATTCACACCATTTTGTATTTGTCTCCTGCTCAATGATCGTTTGAGTATTGAATAAAATAAAAGTTAAAATCCATGTCTTTTTTCAGAAATCTTTTTGCAAAGTGAGTTTCAGTCTTTGTCATACTGTTATTGCGCATTCAAGGGATAGTTATTACGGTGTTTTCTCTGTGCTGCTCTCATTCCCACAATCCCCATCCACAGAACATGAACGGGGGGGGGCAGAACAGACTGCTTCATACGGCTGCAGTGTGAAATCACCGTAGCTTATAGTCAAACTTAACATTCTACTGATGCAAGAGGCTGCTGGAACAATAGTGCGATCCAACAAAAATAACACCACACTGTGATCCTGCTGCTAGTGAGCTTATGTTAGCCTTAAACTTCTTTTTAAGGGTTCTTTGGAAGGTTAATGGTTGTAGCTTTCTGAAGGGCTTTTAATTTGGCACCTTTTCTGAAAAGGAAATTCTGTTGTAAGGTTCTACATGGAACCTTTAAGGATTCTCCTGGGAGGGACAGGAAATCATTGTAAATATTACAAGCATGAACCACTTCCTGTCGAGCAAGCTCGTTCATATGGACTACCTTCAGCAGTGAAAACTTATAGTGATGGTTTAATTTGATGTTTCAGCTGCTTCATTTATTTTTGATGCATGTACTCAGAATATTGACAAACATTTATTATTATTTTTTTTTTTTTTTGTATGTGAATATGATGCACTTAAAGGACTTGACTGACTGGTTACTCTGTTGCCCCCTTCCAACACAACCACAGGAAAGACCTCACCCACAAGCGCCAGCCCAACCATTCAGGGACCAGCTCTGCCTAAAGGGCCAAGTGTCTCTGAGAAAGGTACCCACCCTGCGGAGGGGGAGCGGGGAGGGCGGGGCTCCCCTGGCTTGGAGCCAATCAGTGTGGAGATGGAGGGTAAGGGGGCAGCGAGAGGCTCTAAATCTGCTATGTCTTCTGGTTCTCCAGTTTCTTCAGTTTGAACTAACTTGCGCTCTCCTGGATCCTACTGTGTGGCCCTCAGCTTCACACACACACACACACACTCTCTCTCTCTCTCTCTCTCTCTCTCTCTCTCTCTCTCTCTCTCACACACACACACACACACACACACACACACACACACACACACACACACACACGTGTCAGAATTGATATGTCTTAAAAGAAAGAAAGAAAGAAATTAAAAGAAATTGACCAGTGTTCAGCAGATTAGTATTTATTAGTTATAGTTTTAATATTTTAGTCTTAACCTCTTAGGGCTTAGCGGTCACATGCGTGGACAGCACTTTTTAGAAATTCGGAACAAGAATCCACATATGTGGACATACTTTTTTTCTAAAAGTACATCTTATCAAAGATGATGCTTAGTTTTTATTCTAATCAGGTTCTAATAAGCCCAAATAGCAAAGAGAAATAAAAAATGCATGTAAAAAAACAGCTTGGGCCTTAGGAGGTTAAGAGTGCTTGGATAAATAATGGCTATTAAAAAAAACAACAACAAAAAGCTAATTTGTACTTCCAAAAAAACCCCTCTTTTTGAGAAATAGGACCCTACCATGTGTGATGCATTTAAAAATAAATGAGTGTTTATAAAACGCTCTTAATAATGAGGCAATATCAAGAGAGGATACTTTTCAGCTAATTTCTTTATCTTTCAATGAGAGATTTAATGTGCAGTGTGCTGACTTCCACAACTAAATAGAGCTTTCTCAGTAAGTATAAAGCAATTTCTGCTGTCTGAGAGTTTCCAATCTATATTTATTACTTAAATTACACAAAATTATTGATGCACTATGAAAGATGATAAACCATTAAAACTCCAAAATAGCAATTTCCCTTTCCTTTTCATAATCCATAATATGCCGTAATGTGTAGCATGTTGTGTTTAGCCATTAGGGTGCGTTTTCCCCATGGTTCCTGATGGAGCTCCTCCACTGTGTAAAGAGGAGCTCATAAATCCTGTTCCTGCTGAGCTCTGTGCCACTCTCATACACTCTCACTGTTGCTGTTATGATCATCCACTCAACCCATAATGAGAATGCCAACAACAAATAAATAAGCCGACGGGCACTAGCTAATAAAAAAGAAAAACTTGGGTGGGTGATGTGTTTTAGCAGCCAAGCTGAGACAGGTGGCACGAATATCAATATGCTAAGAGAGGAAAACTCTGAGTGAAATGAAGAGATTATAAATGTTGCATAGTATTTCACTAATTGAGGATTTTCTGTGCAGTTCTGAACTCTACAGATCTCTGCCATTTTAACCTGTCTTTATCTTCGTCTCTCAGCTTCCTCAATCTTTCTCATACTTTGCGATTGATCCTTAGCCTTTAAAACTGAATCTAGAAATAGTTCAGAGACTGAGAGAGACCACTTAAATATGGCAGCAGATATCAGAAAACCATCACTGGCCAAATACAAAAGCTCTATAATACAGTTTAAAAATACATCCTGCTTGAAATCACTTCCATTTTCCCTTTTTAATTAAACATATATATAATTTTCAAGTCGTATATGAGCTGATAGCCGACGAGGTGCGTAACGCAGTCAGCTCTAAGCCATGTACGATGAGACTGAGTGGAATAACTGTTTTTATTCTATCCACATTCACTGGATTTTGAGAAACAGAGCATTTTTATTTTTTGCAAATTTGATAAATAAAAACTTTATACAAAACATCCAACAAAATTATTTCCGCTTAGAACGTAAACAAATCAGCGAAATGACAGTAGCAATTTGTGGAAAATGCTATAATAATACTTCTAAAAATTTTTAAAAGATACGTTGTTCTTACCATCAAATCCTTTAATTCCATATTTTGTTGCTTTATTTGTGTATTTTTTTTTTGGGGGGGGGTTGTTTTCGAGTAGAGTTTTTATTTCGTCCTTGGTTGGTTCAGCAGCATGCTCCTCCATTTTCTTCTTTTTTTGGCAGTTTGGCACCACCGACTAGGCTGGAGTGTGGAACAAGCGATATTGGGAGACAACGACAACACTATTCTTTATTTAGCCATTTCTGTTTCTTTTAAATGCGTGATAACAAGGTGATATATCTGACGTCACATCAATCAGAGTGTGTGATTGCTCATATCAAGTGAATGTGGATAGAATATATATATATATATATATATATATATATATATATATATATATATATATATATATATGAGACACACATACTCAATGAAAGTAATATAAACACAAAGTGAAATAAGGCATTTGTCTAAGCTGTATAAATATCTTGGGACCAGTTTGATGCATTTGTAATATGACGCACAGTCAATATCTCTAGTTTCCCTCTGTGCTATTATTATAAGGAGTAAATTGGGAGCACAGGTTAAGGTCTGCTTTACTATTACGCATTCCAGACACCCACCTGGGCTATAATATAACCCACCTATAACATATAATGATGCCTCAGGTTCCAGTAGAAAGGAAACTTGCAGCAATTACTGCCCAGAAGTGTCTGTAGCTTGTATTCTCTACCCCAGCTATTTTAAACACACTTGCAGGTCATTTATGAATTCAAATGAAGTGAACCAGGGTACGCTGAAGACTCCTGTCCTCCGATAATTTGTGCGTGTGCAGGAGGAGGCTGGACTCATAATCGGGAGCAGGATGTTTGTGTCTGGAGCTCATTAGACAGAGAGAGGGAGCGAGAGAGAGAGAGAGCAGAGGACACCAGACACGAACTCAAGCTGAACTGTTAAAAAGCCCGTTGGCCCTGTGGTTATTAATACCTTATGGGAAAGAGAAATAAGTGAGAAAAATAGAGGCTTTGTAGGTTTTTTTCTTTTTTAATAGTATGAGTAAGTGACTTGTTTTGATATGCCAGTTATTACTGTATTAAAACAATAATATGGCAGTGTAAACACACATAGAGCATCAAAGGTATCAACAACACAGTAAAACACAGGGTTTAGTGTGAACTGAGGATCCACACAGTGTGTAATCCAGGTAATGCGCTTGTTCTTTCCAAACTTGTTGACCTCCTCTCCTCCCCATCCCTGTCCTCCCCACTCTCTCCGAGCTCTGCGGAGTAGCGTGCTGTTAACCCGCCTCGTGTTTCCTCTAAACTAAACGACCTTCTTCTGTTCAGCCCTCAATTCCTCTTCTCCTCGACTTCCTTCTCCCTCATTGTGTGGCAAAGTAAACCCAGTACTCAGCCAAAGAAATGTAGAACTCCAGTTGAGCTCTAGATTTCAGTGCAAGCATAGAAACAGAATGTCCTCCATTCTACCTCTATGCGAGTGCAACACAGTTCAAATTTTACATGTTTCAACTTGACCATGCTGGAGCTAGAGGTAAGTTTGTGTTTTTTCTCTGGGCTGTCGGTGGAGAACAGGGTTAAAAGCACTGCTGTAGGATCTCCTGCTCCTGTAAAACTGCCCTGCTCCTGGCATATCCTGCACGCTTCTCCACTTTTGCTTGTTTTGGTTTTAGTTCTGACTGATTGGCACTCTTCCTCCAAGAGGACCAGCCTTGCTTCTTTCATTAGCTGCGTAATGTGGGAAAGCCAGACACTTGACCTGCATGTGCCAAACACTTCCCTTTTTCTCCTTGTTTAAAAGTATGTGGCATAATTAAGAATTTATTTATTTATTTATTTATTTAATGGTGATGTTCCCGCTTCCTCAGTTGTTGAGTATATCCTTAATTGAGTTATTGCATGCATAATGCATCTAACGCTGCATGAACCTTAAAACTGTTGTGATACAAAAATTTCACTGGGATTCTCTGTGTTGCGGTTTGCTGACAGAGAAGGTATACACTTTATTTAATACAGCCGAGCTTTTCAATTTGTAGGAACGAACTGAATCCCAAAGACCGTTTATTAGTTCTTCATGTATTTCAATCAGGCCGTTCACTTGTGTATGAAATTCCTTGAGGTGCTCTTCTTACAAATGAGAATCTCTTGCAGGATTGTAATTTTCTTTCATCCTGACATAAACAAAGCCAAACTCATTTTGCAAAAAAAAAAAATTGCGGTGGAACAAAGAATACAAGGAATAGTGAATCTATTTGAAGATTGATATGTGATGACTTTTTTTGTATCTTGGGGCAGACTCAAAGATTTATTGTTTATAGTACTACTGAACTCTCATAAATAGTCAAATTGTTTTCACTCAAATTAACATGATGTAGTCTGTGCGTGTACTGTATATCAGAGAGACAGTGCGAGTGAGAGAGAGAAATGTAATGTGTTACTGAGAGAAAGAAGCCATTCTGGTCTCCTGGTGATCTGTTTCGTCTCTTTTATTATAAAAGTAGACAACCTTGTGGCTGTGATGAGTTAAATAGTTTCATGGCAACAGAGAATAAAACTTTGGAAAAAAAAAAATCTCAATGAGCTCTTGTGCTGTCAGTGCCAGACGCTGGTCTGTATCGGAGATATTAGTCAGATCCGTGTAATGTGCTTTTTAACATTTCAGTCCTTTTCATATGATCTCTGTTGAATTTGTTTTCTTTTTGGTCCAGTTCAGTTTCACACTGGACAAAACCAGAAAACATGTGCCGCGGTATGTGTAGAACAGGACCGGGCTGGAAACATAGTTGTATAGTTGAGGATGGAAAACACAGAGCCAGTTCTAAATAATTTGTAAATAATGACATCGGCAATTTTGTGAACTGTATCCAGCATTTCTTTAAGCCAGTCATCCAGAACAGCGCTAGATCCAAATTATAGTTTGCCTTTCCAATGTCAAAAAATTGCTGCTCAGAAGTAACAATAAACAGCATGTTTCATTCACATCCTGCTATTGGGTCAAATCAGGGTGATTTGAGTTACTGCAATCTAATCACACTCGGGTTTGGTTAGAAGCAGCGAGGTTGTTTTGGTCTGTATTTAAGTCCGATTGCTGTGCTAACACTTTCCCAACCTGCACTGTGCCAGACTCACTGTTGAGGAAAACAGTGACAAAACAAGCATGGCCTCAGAAATGAATGAGAGAGACCGAGATTGTTAATTGGTTTGTTAGGTTACATGTCAGGCAGACTTGAGCTAATTTAGCAATCCTTGCCCTTCCTACTAAATAATCATGAAAATCTATCAATTATCAGCCTTCACTGAGTTTCATAAGAGAAGCATGGCATCCTTTCATCCTGATTGTGTGTGGTTAGAATAGATTTCAAAATGGATCATTCTAGAGATATAAGCACATACTTCCAAGCCAAAGAGTGTGAAGGATGAGTTGAAGTGGTGCGAGCCAGTTAAGGGTTGTGTATTATACCTATATGGACAGTCAGTGCAGTCCAAGTGTGTTGAGTTGTTCTACAACTCTCTGTGAAATGCAGTTTAGTGTTGTGGTAGGAGATCTCAGGCCTCACCTAATAAGGGTGGTATCAGTTGTGAGATTAGACTTCAACTCAAAAATAAAGGTGAAAGTTAATGTCCTTCAGTGATGACGAAGACAAACTTTCCGATTGATGAATCAAGAAATAAATGTTAGAATTGTTTGGAAGACCTTTGTATTAAAGAATGATAATTCCAGCAAAGACAAAATTAACAATTATTAAAGAAAAAAATCCTGGAGCCAATGGTTCTTTATGGAACTGAAAATGGCTGTTCTTTGGCATTGTTCTAAAGGACACCTTCTGGCACCTTTATTTTTAAGAGTGTGGACAGTGGGTGGAAATTGGTTGTAACTAACATTGAAGAGAAAGTGAAAATGAAAAGGGTTGAGAGGAAGTATTGTGTATTGTGTTTAATGAGATTTGTGCTTTTTTGCACACCCCATGAGACTCGCATCCAATTCATGCCAATTGGCTCTTATTTATTTCTATTTTTAAGACTTTTGCCATTAAAGCTGTGTTCCCACCTGTCACACCCCAAATTAGCTCTTAGAGAGATCTCACTTCTCACGATCCACATTGACTTCCCTCTCGCTGCTATTCGGCTTGTGTAAGGTGGCTTTTTATCTATTCTTGTGCTTTCTATTTCCTACTGTTAGAACAGATTCTGCTATATAATGGAAAAAGAGGGAGAGGGAATGAGACTAACACATGGCTGACAGTCTGTCCATCACTGTCTTCCAGTTCTGTTTCTCCTGCACACCTCCACTTCCCCTTGCGCCACCATTTTTAGTCTCGTTACACCGTCTTAGTCAACGCTGCCTTATGTTCACATACCCCCCCCCACTAATTCCTCCCACTCTTTCTCTTTCCAATATCAGATCATCTATAATATGGCTGTCCCTGTTCTTCACACATTCCTGTTATCTTTAGCTTTAACACATTGCACAAACATATTATACAAGTGCCAAGATTTGTCATGTGTATAAACAAAGTAGCACCAATGATAAGGACAAACAGAACAGCTGAAAGGAAACATATGTAAATATGTAAAATTATAATAATAACAAAAATACATGTAAGCTCTGCCAGTGTGTGTGTATATATATATATATATATATATATATATATATATATATATATATATATATACTATTCAAAAAAAGTAGGGGATATTGGATTTACAAGTAGAATGAAATGCAGATCATGAGGTCAGGAAGGAAACAAATGACAGAAAAACATTAAGGAAACATTTGTCAATTTATTCGAAACCCTGTGTACAGTCAGTAAAGGACAGATTCTCCAGAATAAGGGTCAACACAAACACAGGGTCATACAGCAAATTTACCACCATTTTGAAACCGAGTCAGTAGCAGGTAAAACCCCCTCGGTTGGCTAGACAAGCTCGAATTCGGCGTGGCATACTCCTAACGAGACGTCCCAGGTCATTTTGGGGAATGTTATTCCATTCCTGTTGCAATGCTGCAGCAAGTTCTTGGACATTGGCAGGAAGTTGTTGACGTTGGCGTAGCCGCTGTCCAAGCATGTCCCAGACATGCTCGATGGGGGAAAGGTCCGGACTGAGTGCTGGCCATGGTAATCTGGTGATATTCTGTTGCTGGAGGTAATCTGTAACGATCCTGGCCCTATGACATCTGGCATTGTCATCTTGGAAAATGAAACGGCAGCCATAACGACTTGCAAACGGCACAACATGGGGTGCCAAGATGTTGTCCCGGTAGTACTGCCCTGTGACACATCCAGCAACAACATGCAAGTCTGTTCTGCCGGCAGCAGTGATGCCTCCCCACACCATTACAGAGCCACCCCCATACGGATCATGTCTAATGACGTTAACGTCATGGAAACGTTCGTTACGTCGGCGCCAAACCCTCCTGCGTCTGTCCAGGAAGTCCACAGTGAACCTCGACTCATCTGAGAACATTACATGGTTCCATCGGCGATTATCCCAGCGTTGATGATGACGACACCATTGGAGTCTGGCCCTAATGTGACGATCCCTCAAACAGGGAATGACACGAGGACGTCGGGCGTGTAAGTGAAATCTGTGCAGTCGATTCCTGATGGTCTGGCCACTCACTACCAAGCCAGTATTCCTTCGAAGTTGAGACCTTATCTGATTTGCTGTTACCATACGATTTCTCAAGGCAATAGTGCGGATGAATCTGTCCTGAGCCTGAGTTGTTGCCCTTGGTCGACCGGATCGTGGTCTATCCTGAACAGACCCTGTAGCACGATGTCTGGACCATAATCTGCTGATGACAGACTGGGAAACATTCAATGCTCTTGCCATAACGACCTGTCTTGTGCCAACCTGTAGCATGCCAAGGGCACGTAACCTCTCATCCTGTGTTAGACGGCGCATGGTCTCTGTTTAATTAACGACTTCAACCACTGATAATCTGATGCTTTCTCTTCAAAATCTTCCTTTGGAGTGGCTCTAACCTTCCAATTCAGAGTCATGCAAATTTGTGGCACGACCCCCTTGATCATCAGTAGCATCCCGTGCTATCATGAGAGTGTCATTGATGTGTTTGGGTGATGAATTTCTTTGGAAATGCTTCCTCAGTAAGGAACTATACAACATGCTTTCGTATCCCTTTGTATATGTGAAAATTTGGATCTCAAAATAAAATATCCCCTACTTTTTTTGAATAGTGTGTGTATGTATATATATATACACACACTGCACACTTACAGTGGATATGAGAAGTTTCCACACTCCTGTTAAAATTGCATTATTTTATGCTATAAAGATAAATCATCACGAAACCAGTAATCTTAACTGGGGTGTGTAGACTTTATGTCCACCATATAATGGTGGCCATTCAGCTCTTGAGTTCACAGTGGTATGTAGAGTATTTGCAGCCAGTAATAAAACATAAAGTACAGTGATGTACGTTATCCAGGAAATGTAGACATTGGGCAGAGGCAGTCATGTTCAGTAGATCACCATAATCTGAATCAAACAATAAAAAAATGACTGGATGAACAAACTTATTGCGTGGGAGAAATTTGCAGGTTTTATTCCTATTACTAAAGAAACTAAATTTCACCTTCAGTTTAGAGACAGTTTTTCCACAGTGAGTTTTAAATGACAGCTGGTGATCAATGTGAAGTTAAAAGGGCAGGGCTGTTTGCGGGAAAGTGTTAGCTGGTAAGCCATTTGTGAACAACATAAATTTGGTCTTATCTGTATTTTGTGCCAAGTTCAGTTTGCGCACATTGAGCTGGATAATGTCAAACTCAACTTGCAGAGACTCCAGGGCTTGCACAGCTGATGAAGTAGCTTCACCTTATTGTACAGTGTCAATAAGTGATGCCACCTGGGTTAATGCAAATTATCATAAATCTGTCAGTTGTTGGCCAGAATCTGAGGTTGCCTTTTGTGCATCATGTCCAAGTAAATTACAGCATGGACATTTCCTTGTCCCATGGTGCATAAGGCCAAATCTCTGGGTGAACCAAACACTGAGACACTGTGCCTGGCTTGAAAAATGTCCAGACGTCGTTCTCAAAGAATACTTGTGGAATTGTTTGGAAGAGCGGGTAAAACATCAATATATGCTCCACAAACTCTAGCTGACTTGCACACCCAGACAGGAGGAAAGTGGGCTAAACTAAAACTGACAAGACACGAATGGCATTCTTACTTGACAGGATTGGTGTTGTTATTAAGGCAGGGAAGGTGTCTTATATTTTTCTCTCCAGGAAGCGTACATGTGTAGAGTATACGTTTTCAGATTGTGAGCCAAATCTTCCAACATGCTTTAACAATAAGCTACCTTAAAACAGCTAGGCGCTCAGATATCGTTGACAGTCCCTGTACCGGTGAGAGACCGAGTGGGACAGCATGCATCTTTTATAGGCATCTGCTCAGCGCTGGCTGAGAGTCAAACACGTTTTGACGATTTATGTGTCGAGCAAATAAGATTTGTCCCTTCTTTGTGCCCCCTATTGCGATACACATACTGTCCATATGCATCAGGAATGAGTCATTTCATCACGGAGCATGTGGTAGCCCTCAGAGCTCTCCAGGCTGTGTGTATAGTTTAGGGCCCTGCAGAGGCTTGGTGAGTCAGAGCCAAAGACTGAAGACCTCCATTATTCATAAATTCCTGTTCTTCAGTCAGAGTACCACTGTCTAACCGATGTTCAACTAGCAGAGGTTAGATAAGAAAGCAGATCTGCGTTCTCTTAGTTCTCTCAGCAGACATGATGCTAGTTGCCATAAAGTCCTACCTTTTTCTTTTCTTTTTTTTTTTTGCAAAACATTGAGATGTTGAAAGGTGAAACAGCCAAAAAGAGAAACATGCTCTGTGGGAACAAGTCTTTCCAACTATTTCCTGACCTACATAATTCTTCTGCCAAACACTGAGGGTGTATGCGAGAGAAAAATGAGAAAGGTAGGGGAAAGTGTTCTTTTGCCACAAGGCAAACTGGAATATTGCAGAGTTTATTTTACCATAACTCTTCCCAGTTTGCATCGACAAAAAGCTGAAGAAAAACATTTAGGTGAAAAGCTTTCTTCATTTGATAGCTAGAGAAATGCCATGTTCTACTCTGTTAATGTGTTTGTATTGATGCCTGGAGGAAGATTATCTTTTTTTTTCTTCTTCTTCTTGTACATCCAAACTTATTATGCATTCATAATTGTGCTTTTGCTTGCAGCTGCATGAAAGTACAATAGCACTTTCCTCCCTCATCCTTCTCCTTTTTCTCTTTCTCTCCCACATTTTCTCCCTCCCTCACCCACCCACACTGCCACTATACTGTCTCTGTTGTATTTACCTGCTGCCGCATTGTGAAATAAAGCAGGTGCACAGTTCCCCTTGGCTTAAGCGCAGCTCCCGGACTTCACGCATCCCCATCCCCATCCCTTTCAGCTGTGTTTAATGTTGTAACATTCTGTACCATCTCCAGCATCACCCACACTTTATTATATAAAATGTTTTTCATGGAACATTTTGAAAATTAATTAACCATTTTTTATTCTCCCAAATATATATTATTTATTAGCCTGGAGGATTGGGGCCTTTTTCTGCAGGAAACACAATATTTTGTGTGGAGTTTTACCCACATTTCCTTGACCTTGAATAAAGAAGACCGACATCTGTGGAAACAATGGAATTGCAAATAGAAAAGAATGTGCTAATTAGTTCAGATTTCATGTGGTGGAAATCTCACCTTTGCCCTTAGTCTGTGAAGCTCATTAAAATAATAAGGAAGTATAGCATAGTAATGTATTTACATTTAAGATTTATTCAAGTCATTGAGACCACCTTTCCGAAGTCTGATGCAATAAATACATTTTTATTGTTATGTGCTAATGTGCTGTTTGTAGGTTCAGGTAGTTAAGGTGGAGTGTTTATTTTTTTGGCAAGAAGAGCACAGCAGGTGCTTCATTTCTAATCTCTGCCCAAGTGGCTTGAATACACAGTGAGGTCTGGATACCCAGTAGTGCTCATCATATGTAAGTCCATTGAACACACTTAAAGCTTTATTAGTCAGTAGAGAATACCAAATTTGTACGTCTTATAACATTAGAGCTTCAGCTGCTGTAGTGAACAGCAATAAGTCGCAGCAATAATTTATTCCTTCCTCCAAGTCTTCAACGAGTACTAACCAAATCAAAATATCATTACCACTGTCCTGCTGTGCTTGTATGTCACAAGATCATGCACCACTCACTTTACTGTTTTTCTCTATTGCTCTCTTTTCAGGAGTCCGTCGTCCTCCTGAAGCTGACAAGTCCAACCACAGTGTTCATTACACTCTGCTAATAGCTTGTGTGCTTGTGGCGTTCGTCTTGGGGGCCTTCCTCTCTGGCTTCCTCGTCTCCTGTTACTGCAACTACAATGTAAATAAAACTAAGAGACTGGCCAAGGACCCAGAGGCTCCCATCCCTCATGCTCTATCGCTGCGTAGTCTAGCCAAGCTGAATGGCCTTCTGGAAAACCAGGGCAAGGACGAGAAGCTGGAGGTATCGTCTCCAAAGCTCTATAACTCCTTCTTCCAAAATGGGAAGGATCATTCAGGGCGAAGACATGGCCACCATGGTGTCATGGCAGATCTGATCCATCCTCATCATCACCACTCCTCAGAGCTGTCTGGCCTTCCCACACCTGATTCAACGCCAGAACTGCCAATCAAGAGCATGAAGGCCTTCAAGAACCAATGGGAGAAGAATCAGAACTGTAACAATGCCAAAGAGCCCAAGTCACACAATGTGGCTGGGTCCAGGCCCAGCTCTGGAATTCCTCAGCAGGTCTTTCCATTCACCCATGGTCTGGCTAGCCGACAATCTCTGGGTGGGGGTGTACACCTGGAAGAGCGCAAGATACACAACGCAGAGCGCATCCCAAGTCAGCCACAGCACTGCTACCCGCACAAGATAGTGGATGTGACCTCGCTCGATGAGCTCCTCAAGCACATCCATGAGATTAATGTTGCGACTGGGAAGAGCCCCACTGTGCTTACCTCATCCATGTCAGCTAACTCGGGCCAGATGGCATTTGCCAACCGCATGCAGCCACAAATCCCTGAAACAGAGTCAGCTCCCTACTACAGTTCCTCCACACTGCCCAGAGACAGCCTGACACGTCGCATGGATGTGCCACCAGACATGCCTTCTCAGCACCAGTCCACACTAGAGCGGGTTTCGCGCCATGCCTCCCAGCGTCACTCTCTCATGTCATCCGGAGGAGCTGTTTGCCGAGAGCCAAGCTTTAGCCGTCGCTCGCACCATCCTCCACTTCTCGCCCGGGTCAACTCCACCGGCGGCTGCGATGCACGTCACCCACTCATACCCAATGGCTACCTGACGCGCCAGCACAGCTACAGTGAGCAGCCCGAGCTCCAGCGTGGAGCTGTGGTCCGTCGCGCAGCCTCATTGAAACCCGATGTCCCTCCCAAACCACTCTTCATACCTGCCACCTCACCTGTAAATCAGGCTGGGAAGTTCAACTACTGAGCTCCCATGGACTTCTCAGTTGCACTCCAGAGTGTGTAGACTAACAAATCTACACTTGTTCATAGAGCAAGACTAGACTCCAGTCTCGGTTGCTTATTTCTGTCTATGGGCAGCTTTCGAGTTAATGCTGCACCACCACTGAGAATTGGATTCGGTCAAGAGGAAAAAAACAAAAAACTGCAGCAGGACTGATGATGGCTGCCAGCGTTGTCAACTTCACATTTGAACTTGACTCTTTTTCTTTCTTTGTGCCTCATGAATATTTGTACCATATTGGTATTGCTCAGCTATTTGCTTATAGAAGGTGAGGATGTAGAAGAGAATGGAACAGTTGCCCATCTTGTTCTAGGCTGCCACTGTGTTGAGTATTGCTTTTCAGTGTTCTCCTGAATTCTTGGTTATGGTATTACTAATGTTAAGGCTGAGACTAACCTAGGCTTGAGCCTTATCCTGATTCTGAGCTCTCCTGCATTGAACTATTTTGTTGATGTAGACTCGATGGACTGTATCAATCCCACTTCTAAACGTGTATATATATGCATGTGTGTGTGTATATATATGTGTTTATATTTACACAGTATATGTATGCATATACCTAAACAGTATATGTATTCTGATAAAATGGATGATCACCTCTGAACGTAGCTCTTTGCCTTATTTTGACAGGTAAACTTGCAGTTGAAATGCCCTTCCATTATGATTTCGCCCTACAAATATGACGACATCTGGTAGAACACACGAGCAATAAAATATTCAGCTGTATTACCATAATTTTTGCTACAGCACTGCCCACCTTTAGAGTGTCCTCATCAAAATATATATTAAAAAAAAAAAAGGTTAGTATTCATTCTCTTGCTAGGCCTGTTTACAAATGGGATGAGTTGGTCCTTAATTCAGTGTTATGAATATAGATGTATGTAAGAGGAATATAATCAGATGTGCATCAGGCTTATGAGTTTATCCAAAGCACTGTCTTTTAAGCTCTCCTAACACATGAACACTATGGTCCAGTTTCTTTGATGCAGTTTAAGCCACATTGCAGATGATTATCAGTGTAAATTTCCTTCTCAAAGACTGGGCTTAAACTGTGAAAACTGACTCCTCATGCCAGAATGCAAACTTAACACTATATCTGAACTTCTCCTGTTTTCATCATGTTCAAATGTGTTTTATCATTATTAACTCTGTAGCTGTTTGGTGTAAATATAAGAACAATAACTAGCCAAATTCTGTTTGTGTAAATTTGTGCCTTATTTAATATAGTATGTGCAACAGGGGATGTGTGGGGGAATGCAACGGGGAGAAGACAGAGATGCTACCATTATCGTTTAATTTGCAATTTTTAAAAAGAAAAGAACTTTGATGTCCATGTGTGTCCTACATATATATATGAAAATATAGAATATTGTAGATTTATATTTCTATTTAGACATTTTTAATATTCCCTTACTGTGTGAAGCTATTACTTTTGGCTCTACAGCTCCCTGGTTTTATAGTTCTTCACCAGTTTGTTTGTCATTTAGTTGTGTGTGCATGTAAAGCAATGCATTGCACAAGAAAAAAAAATAATTGCAGGAAAGGTTGATGTGAAGATTTCAGATTTAGTTTAATCCAAAGGAGCAAATTCTCTTTTAATGATCATTGGATTTAGCCAAAATGAAAGTGTGTCCAAAAAAGTGAACTTTTCCAAAACTTAATGCTCAAAACGATAAAAGCAGCCGTTTGGGCTCTTACTGTGTGTGTGTGTGTGTGTGTGTGTGTGTGTGTGTTGGCTAGTGTTCAAACATATTTCTGTCTCAACTTTGCTCCACTGTTACACTGGCACACTGAACAATTTTATATGGTTACCAACTTGAGGACGTTTTTCCCAATCAAAATGTCCCAGAGAACTCTTGATGCTGGTCTGAAATCATTTTCCTATGAACACTTGAATTGATTTCTGAAGCCAGTTGCCGCGGTAAAACATACCACAGTATGTTCCATGTTACACCAAATGCAATGCCATGTTTTATAACCAGCTGATGTATAATATGCAACATACATACAATAGCAGGAAATGGTTACACAAAGACCTGTTAAGCAGTGGCTGTTTATTGAAATGGAGTTTGTCGTTTCAGTAACGTCTCTGAGTGAATGGGATAGGCCATCTACTTGTAGTCAGAATCATTTTCTTGAATTGCCATTATGATTATGAAGCAAAGGGAATGAATGATGTGTCTGCTTTGTTTGCTTCAACCGTTGAGGGTTTTGTTATTGCACAGTGTAAATAAAGAGGATGGACAGATCCTGAATGCAGAACTCTGTTCTTATTACTGCAACAGGAAACGTTCCTCTGCCTCTTCTTTTATTGAAGACCATTGTATTTTACTTATAATAGAAATAAATCTGAAGACCTGATATGCATGTTTTTCGGGCCGACTGTAATTTCATATTTTTGTAGATTGTTTTTTAAAGACAGTATGTGCAACTCCCATTGTGCCCAGTTGAATTCAGCTATTGATGAATCAAAAATAGTTAAAATAAATGTCAACATACATGTTTAAAAAGAGGGCAGCAAACCATGTTATGAAATTGCTTTACCTTTTTGTGCATACTTGGTGTGCATATATGAGTCGCACATTTGAAAATTTGTCAAGCATGAGGTTTTTCATTGTGACACTTCTGTAGTACATCAGCAGTGTTTTTGCTTGAGAAGGAATTTGTTTAAAAAAAAATGCTGAGCAGAATATGAGGGAAAAAAAATCTCAATTCAGCTGAAATGCTGTCTTAAATTTCAAGCTTTGGTTTGCCTACCACTTCAGTTTTTTTTCTTTTCAAAATCAAACAAGATTAAATGTCAAGCTCCACCTGCCTCAGTACCTGAAACAGTGGCAAGGATCATCAGGCTGCACTGCACACGTTCTGATGGAACGCATCACGTGTGCTCTTATTGTAGTCATGAATAGATATAATTAGAGCAGCAATATACCAAAAACTCTAATTATTTCATATGAGCCCAGTGCAAATCAATTTGTGTGTTATTTGAATTATTAACATTGACGTCATGGAAACGTTCTCAATATGTTTCTGTCTAAAGGGTTTAATTTAACTGGGTGGCTAGACATCAAGTTTCCACTTTGTTGCAACTGGTATTATTATTATTATTATTATTATTATTATTATTATTATTATTATTATCACACTGATTTGCATCAGAAGTAATTTTGCAGCCCAGCTCTGCTTATTCACAGAAACTAAATGCGATGAAACTAAGCTTTGTTAAGCCCTAAACTCTGAATTTATCCACTGTGCATTGTGATCAGACCCATTCCGCCAGGTCATCATGGCAGGATAATTATTAAGGCAAAGTGATTTAAAAAAAAAAAAGTCTTACCAAGAATCAGAGTGACTGGTGCTGCTTTATTGGCACTAAAAACACTAGATTCCCAAATAAATAATTTAAAAAATAGACAACTACATGAACGACATTAGTGCAAAAATATAGTTAGAAATGTTCTGTACCAAAAGGCCTAATAATGTGCCGGGTTTTTTTGTATCCTGAAAGCTCATAGTAAATTAACTGTGAAGCTGCAATATAACCCTCACTGGCTGTAGCCAAGCCTCTAATCTGTAGCAACATGTTGAAAAATAAGCAAGGTAGCAACAACAAAAAAAAAACCTAAGAATGACATTGGACCTCAATTTTAAGATTACTTAAATTCTGGAAAGTGGATGCCAAAATACTCCATCTCTACAAATATCTTCGAACTTCACACTAATGAGGGGCCTTTCTGTGTGGAGTTTGCATGTTCTCCCTATATCTGCATGGGTTTTCTTTCAGCTGCTCCATTTAGGGGTCGCCACAGCGGATCATCCGTTTCCATCTCACCCTGTGTTCATCTGTCATGCCAACCACCTGCATGTCCTCTCTCACCACATCCATAAACCTCCTCTTTCGCCTTTCTCATTTCCTCTTGCCTGGCAGCTCTATCTTCAGCATCCTTCTCCCAATATACTCTGCATCTCTCCTCCGCACATGTCAAAACCAACTCAAACCATCTCCTCTGTCTTGCTTTGTCTCCAAACCGTCCAACCTGGTCTGATCCTCTAATATACTTGTCCCTAATCCTGTTCATGGGCAACACAGTGGTGCAGTGATTAGCACTGTCACCTCACAGCAAGAAGGTTCTGGGTTCGAACCTCACATTAATGAGGGGCCTTTCTGTGTGGAGTTTGCATGTTCTCCCCATGTCTGCATGGGTTTTCTCTGGGTGCTCCGGTTTCCCCTACTGTCCAAAGATGTGCAGCTAGGCTAACTGGCTACTCTGAATTGTCCACTGATCGAGCTTGGAGAGGGATGGGCTCCACCAAGTTTAAAATGCCCTAGACACACCAGTGATGGACTGTTAAAATGTCATCAATAGTGCCCTTACAGCCCTTGTTGGCTATAGGGAAAAGAAGAATCCTGTCCATCATCTTCACTCCCAGTGAAAATTTTAGCATTTTTAACCTCTACTGCCTCCAGCTCTGCCACTTGTCTTTTCATCAGTGCCACAGTCTTCAATCCATATAGCATGGCTGATCTCACTACCATCTTGTACAACTTCCTTTTCAGTCTTGCTGGAACCCTTCTGTTGCAAATCACTCCTGACCCTCTTCTCTACCCACTCCACCTTGCCTGCACTCTTTTCTTCATCTCTCTTCTGCACTCCCTGTTACTTTGAACAGTTGATCCCAAGTATTTAAATTCATCCACTTATGCCACCTCTACTCCTTGCATCCTCACCATTCCACAGTCATCCCTCTCATTCACATACATGTATTGTCTTGCTCCTACTTTCATTCCTCTTCTTTCTAGTCCATATCTCCACCTGCCCTTAACCTGCTCCCTACTCTCACTACAGATCACAATGTCATTCATCTGTGAACATCATAGTCCATGGAGACTCTTGCCCGATCTTGTCCGTCAACTGGTCCATCACCATTGCAAAGAAGAAAGGGCTCAGAGCCGATCCTTGACGGAATCCCACCTCCACCTTGAATCCATCTGTCACTCCTACCACACACCTCACCACTGTCAGCACTGCCCTCATACATATCTTGCACCAGTCTTACATGCATCTCTGCCACCTCTGACTTCCTCATACAATACCACATCTCCTCTCGGCACTCTGTCATATGCTTTCTCTAAGTCCACAAAGATACAATACAAATCCCTCTAACCTTCTCTATAC
Organism: Neoarius graeffei; assembly: GCF_027579695.1. Lineage (NCBI taxonomy): Eukaryota > Metazoa > Chordata > Actinopteri > Siluriformes > Ariidae > Neoarius > Neoarius graeffei. The sequence continues at coordinate 51,664,474 of NC_083573.1, forward strand.
TTCTTCATCAATGTTCTCAAAGCAAGCATTGCATCTGTAGTGCTCTTTCCTGGCATGAAATCATACAGCTGCTCACTAATCACCATCTCTCTTCTTAACCTAGATTTTACTACTCTTTCCTATAACTTCATGGTGTGGCTGATCTTTATACCTCTCTAGTTACTACAGCTCTGCACTTCACCCTGATTGTTGAAAATTGGGACCAGTATGCTGCTTCTCCACTCCTCAGGCATCCTCTCACTTTCCAAGATCTCATCTCATTATCTCTAGCCGCTTTATCCTGTTCTACAGGGTCACAGGCAAGCTGGAGCCTATCCCAGCTGACTACGGGCGAAAGGCAGGGTACACCCTGGACAAGTCGCCAGGTCATCACACGGCCGACACATAGACACAGACAACCATTCACACTCAAATTCACACCTACAGTCAATTTAGAGTCACCAGTTAACCTAACCTGCATGTCTTTGGACTGTGGGGGAAACCGGAGCACCCAGAGGAAACCCACGCGGAGACGAGGAGAACATGCAAACTCCGCACAGAAAGGCCCTCGCCGGCCACGGGGCTCGAACCCAGACCTTCTTGCTGTGAGGCGACAGCGGTAACCACTACACCACCGTGCCGCCCTACTTTCCAAGATTGTTTAAAACAATCTAGTTTAAAAACTCCACTGCCTTCTCTCCTAAACATCTCCATGCCTCCACAGGTGTGTCATCTGGACCAACTGCCTTCCCATTTTCATCCTCTTCATTGCTTTCCTCACTCCATCCTTGCTAATCCACTGCACTTCCTGATTCACAGTCCCTGAATTCTGATTCACAATCCCCAGACCATCCACCCTTGTCTTTATTTTCTTCATTCATCAGCCCCTCAAAGTACTTCTTCCTTCTTCTCAACACACACTCCTCATTTACTCATTTATCAGTACATTACCATTGTTATTCTTCATCACCCTAACCTGCTGCACATCCTTCCCTGCTCAGTCCCACTGTCTAGCCAGTTGGTACAAGTCCTTTTCTCCTTCCTTAGAGGTCAACCTCAAACAACTTGGCATATGCCTTTGCCACTTCTCTCTTTGCTTTACACTGCATATCCTTGTACTTCTGTCTTTCTTCATCTCTCTGACTTTCTCAAATCTTTGTCACCAACCTTTTCCTCTGTATACTTTCCTGTACTTACTCATTCCACCACCAGGTGTCCTTGTCTTCATTCGTCTGCCCAGGTGACACACCAAGTACTTTACTGGCTGTCTCCCTCACCAGTTCTACAGTAGAAGTGCTGTCTGGCAACTCTTCCCTATCACCCAGTGCTTGTCTCATTTCCTCCCTGAACTCCACCCTACAGTCTTTCCTTCTTCAACTTCCACCATTTAATCCATAGCTCACTCTTCACTCCCTCCCTCTTCTTAGTCTTCAAAGTCATCCTACAGACCACCACCTGATGCTGCCTTGCTACATTCTCCACTGCCACCACCTTGAAGTTTTCAATCTCTTTCAGATTGCACCTCCTGCATAAGATATAGCTCACCTGTGTGCACCTTCATGTACTCTTATATCACCCTGCGTTCCTCTGTCCTCTTCAAATATGTATTCACCACAAACATTTCCATCCTTTTCACAAAATCCACCACCAGCTATTCTTCCACATTCCTCTCCTAGACACCATATCTACCCATCACCTCCTCATCACCTCTGTTCCCTTCAGCAACATCCATCCATTATCTGTAGCTGCTTATCCTGTACAGCGTCACAGGCAAGCTGGAGCCTATCCCAGTTGACTATGGGTGAGAGGTGGGGTACACCCTGGACAAGTTGCCAGGTCATCACAGGGCTGACACAGAGACAAACAACCATTCACTCACGGTCAATTTAGAGCCACCAATTAGCCTAACCTGTATGTCTTTGGACTGTGGGGGAAACCAGAGCACCCTGAGGAAACCCATGCAGACATGGGGAGAACATGCAAACTCCACACAGAAAGGCCTTCATCAGCTGCTGGGTTCGAACCCAGGACCTTCTTGCTGTGAGGCGCCAGTGCTAACCACTACACCACCACTCTTTTTTTTTTTTTTTTAAGGGTAACCCCTACCCCATTTCTCCTCCCATCCACACTATGGTAGAACAGTTTGAACCTACCTCCAATGCTCCTGGCCTATCTCCCCTTTGATCTGGTCTCTTGCATGCACAGTATTTCCACCTTGCTTCTCTCAGTCATATCCATCAGCACTCTTACTTTACCAGTCATAGTGCCAGCATTCAAAGTTCCAACTCTCACCTCCATATGCCTACACTTCTTCCTCTCCTGCTGCCTCTGGACATGCTTTCCTCCTCTCCTTCTCCTTTGCACAGCAGTAGCATAGTTTCCACTGGCACTCTGCTCGCCCACAGTCTCAGTGGCGGCAGTTGTTAACCTGGGCCTTGACCGGTCCAGTATGGAGATCCAATTTATGATCTGCCTATTTGATTTGGCACAGGTTTTACACCAGATGCCCTTCCTGATGCAATCCTCCCCAGTCTATCCAGGCTTGGGACTGGCATTAAAAATACACTTGCTTTGCAACCCCAGTGGCTGGGTTCAATACTGAACAACTAATTCAGTTTTTCTGACAGGTGCATGAAAATATTACATTACATTACAGGCATTTAGCAGACGTTCTTATCCAGAGCGATGTACAATGTACCCAGAGCAGCCTGGGGAGCGGTTGGGGGTTAGATGCTTTACTCAAGGGCACTTCAGCCATTCCTGCTGGTCCAGGAAATCAAACTGGTGACCATTTGGTCCCAAAGCTGCTTCTTTAACCATTAGGTCATGGCTTCCCACCAATACTCACACTTTGCTTACTTATGTTATTTACTTTTTTATGTGCAACGCTTGACTTGTTAAGCATGCTGATGCCATCTGATTGGCTGCTTGGATAAATATTGATAATGAACAGGGGTACAGGTGTTGTTCTTAAAGTGACTGGTGAGTGTACATTAATGTTTAATTTAATTTAAGAGTAAGCATTGCATTGAACACTTCACAGTGCTTTTGAGAAACTGAGTGCAGGTTGGTTAATGTTTATAGCAGTATGTATTTTCACTGAATGGCATTACTGTCTCATGGTCTTTTATATATTTGAGCTTTTTTTATGTCATAATTAGTTCTCATGCTGGATGACTTTACCAGTCAAACATAATTTGGGATAAACTAACTAACAGTACACACACAAGATACACTGATATCTATCTATCTATCTATCTATCTATCTATCTATCTATCTATCTATCTATCTATCTATCTATCTATCTATTAATTAATTACAATGTTGTTAAATATGATTTTGGTAATTCTTAGGTGGTGCAGTGGTTAGCACTGTTGCCACACAGGAGATAGATTCGAAAACCAGAACCTTGCGGCCAACTGGGGCCTTTCTATGTGGAGTTTGTATGTTCTCCCCATGCCTGTGTGGGTTTCTTCTGGGTGCTCTAATTTCCTCCCACAGTCCAATGACACATGGATTAGGTTAAGTGGCTACACTAAACTGCCCATAGGTGAGTGTGTGACTGCTTGTTTGTCTTTGTTACCTTTGCATTAGATTGGCGATCTGCCCAGGGTGTACCTTGTCTCTTGCCTGAATTCAGCTGGGACTGGCTGCAGTTCACCCATGACCCTGACAGATAATGGTATAATTAATGGATGGATGGATGGTCCATGTTATAAGCAAAGAGCTCCAGGATTTTTTAACCAGTGTAACAAAATCCAGAAACAAATGGTATTTTTCTTGGAATAAATATGCAATCATTAGACTAGTCTGGAACAAGTCTCTCAAGTCCCATGCACTGGAGCTAGATCTCCTGGTATCACACCAAACCTTACAAATCTCAGGTATTACGTACAGTAAATACCAAGCTTAAAATAATTTTTAAGGCATATTGTGTTTATTGCCTTGATTTTATTTGATTGGTTGCTGTGGTGAAATGTAAATGGCTGAGCACCCCAATAAAAATTAGCCAATGAGATGTACAGGGGGCGCTTGTAATTGGCTAGAATAGTGTTACTGTGCTGCTTATGTCTGAGCTACCCATGAAAAATGTACAAGCAGAAGTTTAGTGGTGCACATCCATGTAAAACTACATTCAGCAGTAAATGTCTGAAGTTATCTTATGATAAGGCTTCATAAACCACACAGTCTCTATGCGATTTGGGCATTTCTGTCAGAGGCATAAAATGATTTCCACGCCTGTCATAACTTGCATGTGTGGTGGATACTTGTAAAACCCCAGAGCAATATTAAGGATGAACAATGTTTTAGTCTAGTATGCCAAAGCAAAATGCATTTGACAGACAGGAATCTCAGCTCACTCATCACTGTGAAGGTTAATAACAGGTTGGATTAATTTTGTATTCCAAATGCCAAGAAGGTGACCTGGGAATATAACAAGGAACACAGTAAAAGCTTGTCCATAGCAACACCATATCCTCTTTGTCAGTGCAAACTTCATCTTAGACATAAGTAACTTGCTTTGTTTTTATTGTGCAATTAATGTACTTTATATACACTTATCAGATACTTTAATAGGAACACCTATGCACATGCTCACTCATGAAATTATCCAAGCAGCCAATTATGTGGCATGCTTGTGAGCATGCAACCAAGTGAGCAGCAGTTCTGCAGGAAGAAATGTTTGTTTTATGCGAGCGGTCAAAGGACAGTGGCCAGACTGGTTTGAGTTGAAAGGAAAGCAATGGTAAAGCAAATAACCACTCTTTACAACCGTAGTAAGCAGAAATGCATCACAGAACTCATAACCCATTGAATTTTGAGGTGGAAAGGTTACAACAGCAGAAGACCACACTGTGTTCCACACCTGTCAGCCAAGAACAGGAATCTAAGGATAGTGTGTACAGGCTCAGCAACACTGGACAGCAGAAGATTGGACAATAGACCAGGTGATGTTTTTCCAGTCTCTCACTGTTTTATACATTGCACTGCTGCCACATGATTGACTGAATGAGCAGGGGTATGGGTATTCCTATTAAAGCAACCAGAGATTGTAGTTGGCCCCTTTTGATTGTGTAACATGATGGGCATCTTTTGCTCATATATGAGAAGCATACTCACTACACATTCACAACACATTGTGCTTTTCTCTTTGACTGTATGGTCTAACTGGAGTGCTATAGTCTCGACATTCCCCTTAAAATGTTACTGTACTAATGCAGTTTATATCAATATGTGTATCAGTAAGTTAGTTTAGAGCTTTGGCAGTTTTGTGTAAAATTTCACACACTGCAATTTTCTGAACTTGAGATGTATGGAAATATCCATCCATCCATCCATCCATCCATCCATCCATCCATCCATTATCTGTAGCCACTTATCCTGTGCAGGGTCGCAGGCAAGCTGGAGCCTATCCCAGGTGACTATTGAGGTATTTCACCCATGTGACCAAGTCACGTGACGCAGCCATTTTGGACGGCACGCTTAAGTCCTTCAGTGCAAGGTGGTATGAGATGGTGGAGACCTTTGCACGTTTTAACAAGAAAGTAAGCTGTGATTCATGTTAAATTGGATCTGTCTTTTATCACAAACACTGTACCCAGCCTTGGTATGGAGCCCTGTTTATTTATTTCTGTGTCCCGTTTCTTTCTAGCCTCTGTTATTGCGTTTTATGTCTGATGTCTGCTACATGCAACTCTAGACAAATTAACACTGCCTTGTTTCACTGCTCAGATGGGTTAACAAACACTGACCCATTTACTTTTTGCTATATATTTTATTAAAATTGCGTTAACTGATAAACTAACCTGAAATGAAATGATCACTCCAAAGTCTGGAGTACTCTGTTGGCTCCCAATCCTGTCTCTTCACAGCTGCAATCCATTTGGCCCTCTTGTCTGGGTCAGTAGGAAACCGGTAGTGATGTGTCGGTCGCGAACAATCCGGTTCAAAGAGCCGGCTCTTTGAAGTGAATGACGGGAGCCGGCTCTTTGGTGGGAGCCGAGTTGGGGAGCCGAATTAGTTTTTTGTCCTTAGGTGCCTCAGAGAGAGAGACTTTCACAAAAAAAGTTGCTGTCCGATTGCATCTTTGTGTCGTCTATTACCATTCAAAGGAAAAAAAGTAGCATGGTGTACTCCTCCTTTTTTGGGTTGGGGGGGGGTTTGATGTCATTCACAGCTGCGAAAATACGAAAATTGGTGTAATGCTTAAGCGCGGGGAGAGGAGTCTGTGCGGCACCTGAGGAGGGGAAAATCAGCTGTGTATTTTATATTGGTAATATAACACAGTTTTGCATTATGTTTGTGAGAAAATAATTTATTAATTGGTAAGTAAGTTTTATTTCTATAGCTAGAACATTGTTACACTGCTATACTTTACAAAGCTTTACAATGGCTACAAAAACTAAAAAATAAAATGGAAAACATCCTATTGATAAAATATAAATAATAATGTAATTAAGTAACTAGTTAATTGCAGCAATTAAATCAAAAATAAAATCTCAGGAGCCGTTTGGGAGCCGAAAGAGCCGGCTCCTTATAGTAAGAAGAGCCAAAAGAGCCGGCTCCCGAAAAAGAGCCGAAATTCCCATCACTAGAAACCGGTAAAAGGAGCGTCCTGCACGCTGTCCCTGTCTGTTGTGGCAGCCCACAGCACAACAAGCAAACACCATGGTTATTTATAGCGTGCTTACTGACAAATTAATCTATTCTAGGTGTCTGTAACACGTTTTTTTTTTTCAAGCTAGTTCTCCCTCTCTGTCTGCAGCATTAGTATGTAGCTTGACGTTCAAAATGGCGGACACCGGGGCGTCACGTGACCCTGTGACGTCAGGTGAAATACCTCAATTGGCGAGAGGCGGGGTAGACCCTGGACAAGTCACCAGGTCATCGCAGGGCTGACACATAGAGACAAACAACCATTCACACTCACATTCACACCTACGGTCAATTTAGAGCCACCAATTAGTCTAACCTGCATGTCTTTGGACTGTGGGGGAAACCGGAGCACCTGGAGGAAACCCACACAGACACGGGGAGAACATGCAAACTCCACACAGAAAGGCCCCTGTTGGCCACTGGGCTCGAACCCAGAACTTTCTTGCTGTGAGGCGATAGTGCTGATCACTACACCACCGTGCTGCCCTATATGGAAATATTTGAGTTAATATTTTTTTTCTTTCATTACAGCTAGCCCACTAGCTTATTATTATTGTCTTCACTATGTAAAAGAATTTTATTTCTGTTTTCCCTCCATTTTGTTGAATTGAATCAATTATGTTCCTCAAAGAAGTACTCAAGGACACAAAATCTGACTTTTAACTTACCATGACCTTGTTTATAAAGAAAGAAAGAAAGAAACTTTATTCATCACACACTTGTGAAATTTCCTCTCTGCATTTAACCCATCTGAAGCAGTGAACACACACATGCACACACACATACCCAGAGCAGTGGGCAGCCATGCTACAGCGCCCGGGGAGCAGTTGGGAGTTAGGTGCCTCACTCAAGGGCACCTCAGCCCAAGGCTGTCCCATATTAACCTAACCTGCATGTCTTTGGACTGTGGGGGAAACCGGAGCACCCGGAGGAAACCCATGCAGACACGGGGAGGACATGCAAACTCCGCACAGAAAGGCCCTTGCCGGCCACTGGGTTCGAACCCAGAACTTTCTTGCTGTGAGGCAACCATGCTAATCACTACACCACCGTGACTCCAATGTTGACTGGAGGTGATTTTTATTTATTTATTTACTTATTTTGTCTGCTCCAGAATTTTATGACTCTGTAAAGATTGTTTTCTTCAATGTTAGTGTTAATCAAACTGTGCCTTTAGTCCAATCAGTTCATTAAGAGTCCAACCCACCACCACCACTTCAGGGCCCTATTCAGGACTTGACCCAATTCTTTTTAATTACCTGCTTAAGAACTTTAGACTTGACCTAGACCCAGTAGCTGCTGGCTTGAGACTCAGTTTGGATGTAAGGTAAAGTGACTTGATTACAACAGTCAGAGAGCTCACTCCTGAGTCACTTGAGACGTCTCTCATCTCATTATCTCTAGCCACTTTATCCTGTTCTACAGGGTCGCAGGCAAGCTGGAGCCTATCCCAGCTGACTACGGGCGAAAGGCGGGGTACACCCTGGACAAGTCACCAGGTCATTACAGGGCTGACACATAGACACAGACAACCATTCACACTCACATTCACACCTACGGTCAATTTAGAGTCACCAGTTAACCTAACCTGCATGTCTTTGGACTGTGGGGGAAACCGGAGCACCCAGAGGAAACCCACGCGGACACGGAGAACATGCAAACTCTGCACAGAAAGGCCCTCACCGGCCACGGGGCTCGAACCCGGACCTTCTTACTGTGAGGCGACAGCACTAACCACTACACCACCATGCCGCCCACTTGAGATGTTTCATACTTATTTAGAAATAGTACAAAATGTCCTGAAATTAAGATAGATGGTCTTTAAAAAAGAACTATTGATGGGACATTCAGGATTAACAAGCCATGTTATAATGGTGCAGCATTAGAAAATTAAAAGATTAATCAGGCATTTGTTGTGGTTGATGACTGGTAATTTGAATAAAGCATTAATAAAACACAACATCTGTGAACATTCATCATTAAGCCTTCATTAGACAATCCTTTGTATTACTTCGCTGCAGAGATACGAAACAGACTTGACATGTGGAGGAGTGACTAATAACATGTAAGCTAATAGGCAGCAGTGAACTGCTTAGCCAGCAGGGTACTTTGATGCTGGCATGGTTGAGAAGGAATGGAGAATTTTAAAACCAAAAAGGTTTTAATGATGAAAATAACATCTTAAAAATCCTTTGAATGACAAGGCTATTGCCAAAAGTCATGAAAAGCTTGCCAGAAGTGTTTACTTTGTCTTGAGCCAAGCCATGAGCAATGACATTGATTTGCTTCCACCAGAGCCATTCCAATCAAAATATACCCTTTTGCAAATGTACAAATTAACACTTTAGCAAAATGTAACTTTATTTCCAAAACATATTCTGCATGATTGCTGTCTCATTGCTACCTAATCATGAACTTGTGTTAATCTGGTGTTATGCATGTAATGTAATTGCACTTCAAATGTGTTATTATATATATATATATATATATATATATATATATATATATATATATATATATATAGATAGATAGATAGATAGATAGATAGATACACAACCCCGATTCCAAAAAAGTTGGGACAAAGTACAAATTGTAAATAAAAACAGAATGCAATGATGTGGAAGTTTCAAAATTCCATGTTTTATTCAGAATAGAACATAGATGACATATCAAATGTTTAAACTGAGAAAATGTATCTGTGGCAGCGGGGGCGTGGTCAAGCGCCGGTCTGTGACAGGAGGGCGGAGTTGGGGAAGGTAAGTGGCAGAATCGCTTCACCTGAGTGTGATTAACCTATGTTTTGTGTGTGTTCTCCCCAGTAAACCGCGCCCTACTTAAGGAGGGAGAGTGAGAGCGGAGGGGAGTCAGTGAGAGGAGACGACAGTCTGCGTGTGCGCGAGTCAGTCTCCGAGTGTTCACGTTAAATGTTAGACTGAAAAGTTTGGCAATAAAAAACAATTTGCATCCTGATCACTGTCCTGCCGTCTTCTGGGCTCCACCCACACATTGAACCTGCTACTGTGGTGCCGAAACCCGGGCTGGTGGATCACCGGTCCTGCAGCCCCATGGAATCCTCCCCGTTCGCGGACTTGGTCCACGCCCTCGCCACGGCTCAGCAGAGCCAGCACCAGGCACTCGTCACGCTCCGGAAGGAGCAGGAGCGCCGCTTTGAAGCCCTGGTGCTGGCTCAGCAGGAAGACCGAGAGGCGTTCCGGCGCCTCCTCGCGTCGGCGGGGTCCACCAGCGCCCCGGCCGCGGGCCCATCTCCCATCACCTTGACTAAGATGGGCCCGCAGGACGACCCCGAGGCGTTCATCGCGTTATTCGAGCAGGTCGCTGAAGCCTCGGGGTGGCCGATGGAGCAGCGCGCGGCGCACCTCCTCCCCCTCCTGACGGGAGAGGCGCAGTTAGCTGCACTACAGCTCCCCGCCGACCACCGGCTGGCCTACGCCGACCTTCGCCGGGCTGTCCTCCAGCACGTGGGGCGCATGCCGGAGCAGCAGAGCCAGCGCTTCCGCGCGCTGCGGATGGAGGAAGTCGGCAGCCCGTTCGCGTTTGGCCAGCAGCTCCGGGACGCCTGCTGGCGGTGGCTGAGGGCCGAAGATTGCGACGCCGAGGGAATCATCGACCAGGTGGCGCTGGAACAGTTCATCACCCGCCTGCCCGCTGGAACCGCGGAGTGGGTCCAGTGCCACCGCCCGGCGTCGCTGGATCAGGCCATAGGAGTGGCGGAGGATCATCTGGCGGCTGTTCCGGTGGCAGGACAACAGATGGCATCATCATCTCTCTCCTCTTCTCTCTCTCTCTCTCTCTCTCTCTCTCTTCCCCCTCCTCCCGTGTCCCGTCCTCGCCCCATTCCCCCACCACGGAGGCGGGGGCCGGCTCCACCCCAGCCGGCCCGCCGCACCCGTGGTGCCCTCCCGTTTCTCCCTTCTGTGTCTGTCTCTCCCCCCCCCCCCAGGTGAGTAACCCTCAAACCACAGCTGCAGAGGGGAGGCCCGGGCCAGTTTGCTGGCGCTGCGGGGAACCGGGCCACCTGCAGCAACAGTGTGCCGCGATGGAGGTGGGGGCGGTGGTGCGGATCCCCGACGCGCCAGAGGCTGCCCTCGATCAGGCCGGAGTGTATCGCATACCGGTAAGTGTACAAGGGGCGACATATCAGGCGTTGGTGGATTCGGGTTGCATTCAGACCTCGATCCGCCAAAGCCTGGTGCAAGACGAGGCATTGGGGGGAGCACAAGGGGTGAGGGTGTTGTGTGTGTGTGTGTGCACGGGGATATTCACTACTACCCGTTGGTGTCGGTCCACATACATTTCAGAGGGGACAAATCCATAGTGAAGGCGGCGGTTAATCCTCGCCTTACCCACTCTTTGATCTTGGGGACTGATTGGCCGGGATTTCGGGGGTTGATGGCACGCCTAGTAAAGAGTGGGTCCTGCCGGTTATCAGGGGAGGGTCCCGGTGTCGTTTTGGCTGGAGCTGCGGTCGCAGAGCCGTCTATGTCATCTCCGCGACAGAGTGAGGAGCCCCGGCCCCTCCTCTTTCTATTGGGGAATCCCTTGTGGATTTCCCACTGGAACAATCGCGAGACGAAACTCTGCGACACGCGTTTGACCAAGTGAGAGTAATCAATGGTCAAACGCTCCAGCCGAACGCCACCCCACCCTTCCCCTATTTTTCCATTTTAAAGGATAGGTTATACCGAGTGACGCAGGACACTCAGACGAAGGAGCGTGTCACCCAGTTGTTAATTCCAAAGAGCCGCCGGGAATTGGTATTCCAGGCGGCTCACTTTAATCCCATGGCGGGACACCTCGGGCAGGATAAAACACTCACCCGGATAATTGCCTGATTCTATTGGCCGGGGATTCGCGGCGACGTCCGTAAGTGGTGTACGGCGTGCCGCGAATGCCAGTTGGTAAATCCAGCGGCCATTCCAAAAGCGCCCTTGCGCCCCCTACCATTAATCGAGACCCCGTTTGAAAGAATTGGGATGGATCTCGTCGGGCCATTAGATCGGTCAATACGAGGGTACCGCTTTATATTGGTTCTGGTGGACTATGCAACGCGATACTCAGAAGCAGTGCCTCTTCGCAATATCTCCGCATGTAGTATTGCAGAGGCCCTCTTCCACGTCATCTCCCAGGTCGGAATCCCGAAAGAGATTCTGACTGACCAAGGCACCTCGTTTATGTCACGAACACTGGCCGAACTGTATGGGCTACTGGGTATTAAGCCGATCCGCACCAGCGTGTATCACCCACAGACGGACGGTTTAGTCGAATGGTTCAATCGCACCCTCAAGAATATTATCAAAAAATTCGTAAGTGAGGACGCACGTAACTGGGATAAGTGGCTCGAACCCTTGTTGTTTGCAGTGCGAGAGGTCCCCCAAGCCTCCACGGGGTTCTCCCCATTTGAATTATTGTATGGGCGTAAGCCGCACGGCATCTTAGATGTACTGCGGGAAAATTGGGAGGAGGGACCTTCACAGAGCAAAAATGAAATTCAATACGTTATGGATCTGTGCGCAAAACTCCACACGCTCACCCACCTAACTCAGGAGAATTTGCGGCAGGCCCAGGAACGGCAAACCCGCCTGTACAACAAGGGCACGCGCCTTAGAGAGTTCACTCCAGGAGATAAGGTACTCATCCTGTTGCCCACGTCGAGCTCCAAATTAATCGCCAAGTGGCAAGGGCCCTTTGAGGTCACACAGCGAGTCGGGGACGTCGACTATGAGGTTAGGCGAACGGACAGGGAGGGGGCGCTACAGATCTACCACCTCAATCTGCTGAAGCTCTGGAACGAGGAGGTCCCCATGGCGTTGGTGTCGGTAGTTCCGGAGAAGGCGGAGCTGGGGCCGGAGGTCCAAAAAGGGTCATTGGCATCTCGCACCTCTCCGGTCCCCTGTGGAGACCACCTCTCCCCGACCCAACTCACGGAGGTCGCCCAGTTGCAGGCCGAGTTTTCGGATGTGTTCTCGCCCCTGCCCGGTCGCACCAACCTCATAGAACACCACATAGAGACGCCCCCGGGGGTGGTAGTGCGTAGCCGTCCTTATAGATTACCCGAACACAAAAAAAAGGTGGTTCGGGAAGAACTTCAGGCCATGCTCGAAATGGGCATCGTCGAGGAGTCCCACAGTGACTGGAGCAACCTGGTGGTCTTGGTTCCCAAGGCCGACGGCTCGGTCCGGTTCTGTGTGGACTATAGAAAAGTCAACGCGGTGTCTAAATTTGACGCGTACCCAATGCCTCGTATTGATGAGCTGCTCGATCGACTAGGCACGGCTCGCTTTTACTCGACACTGGATTTGACGAAGGGATATTGGCAGATCCCCTTGACTCCATTATCCCGGGAAAAAACGGCCTTTTCCACACTGTTCGGCTTACACCAGTTCGTCACACTTCCGTTTGGGCTGTTTGGGGCGCCCGCTACGTTTCAGCGGCTGATGGACCGGGTCCTCCGGCCCCACGCCACCTATGCGGCCGCTTACTTAGACGACATCATCATTTATAGTAATGACTGGCAGCGGCACCTGCAACACCTGAGGGCCGTCCTTAGGTCGCTGAGGTGGGCGGGGCTCACTGCCAACCCGAAGAAGTGTGCGATTGGGCGGGTGGAAGTACGGTATCTGGGCTTCCACTTGGGTAACGGGCAGGTGCGTCCCCAAATTAATAAGACAGCAGCGATTGCGGCCTGCCCGAGGCCCAAGACCAAAAAGGGGGTGAGACAGTTCCTGGGGCTGGCTGGCTATTATCGTAGGTTTATACCTAATTATTCAGACGTCACCAGCCCGCTGACTGACCTCACTAAAAAGGGGGCGCCAGATCCGGTCCAGTGGACGGAGCAGTGCCAGCGGGCTTTCTCTGAGGTAAAGGCTGCACTGTGTGGGGGGCCACTTTTGCACTCCCCTGACTTCTCTCTCCCTTTTTTGTTACAGACGGATGCGTCGGACAGAGGGCTGGGGGCCATTTTGTCCCAGCAGGTGGGGGGAGAGGATCGCCCAGTATTATACATCAGCCGAAAGCTGTCAGTGCGTGAGGGGCGCTACAGCACCATCGAGAAAGAGTGTCTGGCGATCAAGTGGGCAGTCCTCGCCCTCCGTTACTACCTGCTGGGGCGCTCCTTCACCCTCTGTTCGGACCACGCGCCCCTCCAGTGGCTCCACCGCATGAAGGATGCCAACGCTTGGATCATCCGTTGGCATCTAGCGCTCCAACCTTTCAACTTCAAGGTGGTCCACAGGCCGGGGGCGCAGATGGGCCAGGGGGGGGGAGTCGGCTGCGGGCCGGACGGGCGCCCGGCCTGAGTCGGGCGGTGGGGGTATGTGGCAGCGGGGGCATGGTCAAGCGCCGGTCTGTGACAGGAGGGCGGAGTTGGGGAAGGTAAGTGGCAGAATCGCTTCACCTGAGTGTGATTAACCTATGTTTTGTGTGTGTTCTCCCCAGTAAACCGCGCCCTACTTAAGGAGGGAGAGTGAGAGCGGAGGGGAGTCAGTGAGAGGAGACGACAGTCTGTGTGTGCGCGAGTCAGTCTCCGAGTGTTCACGTTAAATGTTAGACTGAAAAGTTTGGCAATAAAAACCATTTTGCATCCTGATCGCTGTCCTGCCGTCTTCTGTGCTCCACCCACACATTGAACCCGCTACAGTATAATTTAAAGAGAAAAATTAGGTGATTTTAAATTTGATGACAACACATCTCAAAAAAGTTGGGACAAGGCCATGTTTACCACTGTGAGACATCCCCTTTTCTCTTTACAACAGTCTGTAAACGTCTGGGGACTGAGGAGACAAGTTGCTCAAGTTTAGGGATAGGAATGTTAACCCATTCTTGTCTAATGTAGGATTCTAGTTGCTCAACTGTCTTAGGTCTTTTTTGTCGTATCTTCCGTTTTATGATGTGCCAAATGTTTTCTATGGGTGAAAGATCTGGACTGCAGGCTGGCCAGTTCAGTACCCGGGCCCTTCTTCTACGCAGCCATGATGCTGTAATTGATGCACTATGTGGTTTGGCATTGTCATGTTGGAAAATGCAAGGTCTTCCCTGAAAGAGACGTCGTCTGGATGGGAGCATATGTTGCTCTAGAACCTGGATATACCTTTCAGCATTGATGGTGTCTTTCCAGATGTGTAAACTGCCCATGCCACACGCACTAATGCAACCCCATACCATCAGAGATGCAGGCTTCTGAACTGAGCGCTGATAACAACTTGGGTCGTCCTTCTCCTCTTTAGTCTGAATGACACGACGTCCCTGATTTCCATAAAGAACTTCAAATTTTGATTCGTCTGACCACAGAACAGTTTTCCACTTTGCCACAGTCCATTTTAAATGAGCCTTAGCCCAGAGAAGACGTCTGCGCTTCTGGATCATGTTTAGATACGGCTTCTTCTTTGAACTATAGAGTTTTAGCTGGCAATGGTGGATGGCACGGTGAATTGTGTTCACAGATAATGTTCTCTGGAAATATTCCTGAGCCCATTTTGTGATTTCCAATACAGAAGCATGCCTGTATGTGATGCAGTGCCGTCTAAGGGCCCGAAGATCACGGGCACCCAGCATGGTTTTCCGGCCTTGACCCTTACGCACAGAGATTTTTCCAGATTCTCTGAATCTTTTGATGATATTATGCACTGTAGATGATATGTTCAAACTCTTTGCAAGTTTACACTGTTGAACTCCTTTCTGATATTGCTCCACTATTTGTCGGTGCAGAATTAGGGGGATTGGTGATCCTCTTCCCATCTTTACTTCTGAGAGCCGCTGCCACTCCAAGATGCTCTTTTTATACCCAGTCATGTTAATGACCTATTGCCAATTGACCTAATGAGTTGCAATTTGGTCCTCCAGCTGTTCCTTTTTTGTACCTTTAACTTTTCCAGCCTCTTATTGCCCCTGTCCCAACTTTTTTTAGATGTGTTGCTGTCATGAAATTTCAAATGAGCCAATATTTGGCATGAAATTTCAAAATGTCTCACTTTCGACATTTGATATGTTGTCTATGTTCTATTGTGAATACAATATCAGTTTTTGAGATTTGTAAATTATTGCATTCTGTTTTTATTTACAATTTGTACTTTGTCCCAACTTTTTTGGAATCGGGTTTGTATATATCAATCAGACATGGAGACAAACAACCATTCACACTCACATTCACACCTACGGTCAATTTAGAGCCACCAGTTAACCTAATCTGCATGTCTTTGGACTGTGGGGGAAACCGGAGCACCCGGAGGAAACTCATGCAGACACGGGGAGAACATGCAAACTCCACACAGAAAGGCCCTCGTCGGTCACTAGGGTCAAACCCAGAACCTTCTTGCTGTGAGGCAACAGTGCTAACCACTACATCTCCATGCCACTCGTATTTGGTGTAACAATCCTTTAAAAAAAGCATCAGTCATCTTAGGTACACTTTGTGCAGTTTTATGAGGCACCTTGCTGTTACATTGGGGGGGGGGGTTCTGAGCACCTTGGAAAATCTGTCACAGTTCTTCTGGAGTCTCTGATTGTCATACCTGTTTCTCTTTTTGCAGGTACAACTGGGCAAACTTCATTATGTTTTTGCATGAAAAGTGGTGTATTGTGTAACATGTTGCTTTCTTTTCTGCCATATAAGCATTTTCTGTAACATTTCATTATTGTTGGAGAAGTAATCTCATCATTATCTCTAGCCGCTTTATCCTGTTCTACAGGGTCGCAGGCAAGCTGGAGCCTATCCCAGCTGACTACGGACGAAAGGCGGGGTACACCCTGGACAAGTCGCCAGGTCATCACAGGGCTGACACATAGACACAGACAACCATTCACACTCACATTCACACCTACGGTCAATTTAGAGTCACCAGTTAACCTAACCTGCATGTCTTT
The DNA here is from genome assembly GCF_027579695.1 of Neoarius graeffei. Taxonomy (NCBI): domain Eukaryota; kingdom Metazoa; phylum Chordata; class Actinopteri; order Siluriformes; family Ariidae; genus Neoarius; species Neoarius graeffei. The sequence goes on from NC_083573.1 coordinate 51,680,990, forward strand.
GGACTGTGGGGGAAACCGGAGCACCCGGAGGAAACCCACGCGGACACGGGGAGAACATGCAAACTCCACACAGAAAGGCCCTCGCCGGCCACGGGGCTCGAACCCGGACCTTCTTGCTGTGAGGCGACAGCGCTAAACACTACACCACCATGCCACCTGGAGAAGTAATGTTTGGAAATATTTTTTTTTACTGCAAAAGTCATAAAATTAACATTGACACTCTGCTACATGCTGACATGATAATTCCTGCAGATTTTTCAGGTGCAGTTTAATTCTGTGAATCTCCTCTTCTCCCCCATCCCAAAGATGTTCTATGGGATTCAGATGCGGTGACTGGGAAGGTCACTGAAGAACATTGTCATGTCATGAAACCAGTTTGAGATGACTTTTATTTTGTGACATGGTGCATTATCATGCTGGAAGTAGACATTAGATGGTAAATTGTTGCAACAAAGGGATGCGTATGATCAGCAACAATACTCAAATAATCTGTGGCATTAAAATGATGATTGATTGGAAATTAAAAGGCCCATACTATTCCAAGAAAATATTCCCCACACCATTACATCAACTCCATCAGTGTGGACTGTTCACACAAGGCAGTTTGGGTCCACTGATTCATGCTGTTGGCACCAAATTCTAACCCTACCATATGTGTGTCTCAGCAGAAATCAAGATTCATCAGACCAGGCTGTGTTTTTTTTTTGTGTGTGTGTGGGGGGGTTTTCTTTTTCACTCTTCAACTGTTCATGTTTGGTGAATCTGTGCCCACTGCAGCCTCAGTTTTCTGTTCTTGGCTGACAGAAGTGGAACCTGACATGGTCTCCTGCTGTTGTGGCCCATCCACCTAAAAGTTCAACATGTTGTACATTGAGATGCTTTTCTGCTCACCACAATAGGCCATTTGCAGGAATTGGTCACGTGTCAATTTTCCCCATAGCAACAAGCCCGTGGTGGGCAAGCTAACTTGACATTCCTTGACAACCATAAGAGTTTGACTGGCGATGCAAAGCAATCCATTTCTATAATAGCTGTTTTTACCTTTTCTACTGTCTTTTTTAATCCGAATTTTCGTGTGTACTTGGAAAAAGTTTGTGGTTTTAACTTCTGCCATAAGTTAAAGCGAATCATTGGCCATAAAAGAGAGTTTTTTGGACTCAGGTTTGTCGCTGCCGAAAGAAATTCACGTGTGAAATGGCAGATATATCTGTATTTATATATCTGTATTTATTTTCAAGAATCTTCACACATTAAGCGAATGATAAAAGTAGAAAAGGAGAAATTATAAGTTATAAACATACCTGAGAAATCGCACATGAATTTATTTTGGTGGCGACCAACTTGAATCCAAAAAACTCTCTTTTACGACCAATGATTCGCTTTAACTTAGGACAGAAGTTAAAACCACAAACTTTTTCCAAGAACACATGAACATTTGGGTCAAAAAAGACAGTAGAAAAGGTAAAAACAGCTATTATAGAAATGGATTGCTTTGCATCGCCAGTCGAACCCTTATGGTTGTCAAGGAATGTCAAGTTAGCTTGCCCACCACAGGCTTGTTGCTATGGGGAAAATTGACACGTGACCAATTCCTGCAAATGGCCTATTGTACAGAGTGGCTATGAGTTACTGTAGACTTTGTCAGATCAAACCAGTCTGGTGATTCTCTGTTGGCCTCTCTCATCGGCAAGGTTTTCTAATAAATATATGCATATCACATTTTTGTTGAAGGGTCAGGTGTGTGTGTGTGTGTGTATATGTATTTGCTACATATTGAGGAACGGAATATGTTTTTACCAACAGAGTTGGGACATTTTTTGGAAGTGATGACATTTTAGCTGGTCCTCACTTTTTCAAAGGGCTGTTTGAGGGTTAAGACTTAGTTTTAGGTTGCAGGTCATCAATTAGGTTTAGGTTAGGGTAAGGGTTGGGGTTAGGCATTTATTTATGAAGGTTAGGATAAGGGACTAGGGAATGCATTATATCAGTGTGTGTCCCCGAGAGGGAGGAGGGAGAGGGAGAGTGTGTTTGTGTGTGTCTTTTCCCTATATTTTTTTTTCTCGTTTCATGACCATTATTGTAACACTCAAATTCTCAAGGGACTGGCACACATTATTATATTCTAATGTTAGAAGCCTAATCCAATTCCCTCCTGACCTCAGGTAGGGCTTTATTTTCTTTTGCTGATGAGGCCCCTATTGACTGTCATCCCCTGCACCTGCTCCCATGCTGTGAGAAAGACCTGGCTCAAAATTCCTCTTCATGACAGTCCACGGAGGCATCAGTGGTCTGACAGCAGGCATCAGAATGCATTATGTCTGAATTCACAAAGATTGGGAGCGAGGGAGGAGGACCTTCTGTTTTCTGCTCAGTGCTGTCAGGCTAAAGAGGGATTTCTGCAAGCTCTTTCAGTTTGGGATGTATTTAAGTATTGAAACTCACCTGTAAGTCCTGTTTGTGCTATGTGTATTCTTGTCTTTTCCCTAATGTTCTCCCTCTTCCTCAGTTTCCTAATAAAGATTTAAGTATAAAAATTAAAAATAAAATATAAAACCTCATCATAAAACATGCAAATATGTCAGTGAAAGCGAACATATTGCTTTCATGGCATAAAAAAATAGTTTTCTTAATTTTATCTTTTATTAATTACGAAGATTGTCTGATTTTAATGATCAAATATTTGTGAATTTCTGCAGGAGCTGGAATGAGACGGATTAAACATATCTAAAGATAAGCCACCCATACACCCACATCTCAGCATGTTATCAGCAGCACTTACAGTGGGGCAAAAAAGTATTTAGTCAGTCACCAATTGTGCAAGTTCTCCCACTTAAAAAGATGAGAGAGGCCTGTAATTTTCATCATAGGTACACTTCAACTATGAGAGACAGAATGAGAAAAAAAAATCCAGAAAATCACATTGTCTGATTTTTAAAGAATTTATTTGCAAATTATGGTGGAAAATAAGTATTTGGTCAATAACAAAAGTTCATCTCAATACTTTGTTATATACCCTTTGTTGGCAATGACAGAGGTCAAACGTTTTCTGTAAGTCTTCACAAGGTTTTCACACACTGTTGCTGGTATTTTGGCCCATTCCTCCATGCAGATCTCCTCTAGAGCAGTGATGTTTTGGGGCTGTCGCTGGGCAACATGGACTTTCAACTCCCTCCAAAGATTTTCTATGGGGTTGAGATCTGGAGACTGGCTAGGCCACTCCAGGACCTTGAAATGCTTCTTACGAAGCCACTCCTTCGTTGCCCGGGCGGTGTGTTTGGGATCATTGTCATGCTGAAAGACCCAGCCACGTTTCATCTTCAATGCCCTTGCTGATGGAAGGAGGTTTTCACTCAAAATCTCATGATACATGGCCCCATTCATTCTTTCCTTTACACGGATCAGTCGTCCTGGTCCCTTTGCAGAAAAACAGCCCCAAAGCATGATGTTTCCACCCCCATGCTTCACAGTAGGTATGGTGTTCTTTGGATGCAACTCAGCATTCTTTCTCCTCCAAACACGACAAGTTGAGTTTTTACCAAAAAGTTCTATTTTGGTTTCATCTGACCATATGACATTCTCCCAATCCTCTTCTGGATCATCCAAATGCTCTCTAGCAAACTTCAGACGGGCCTGGACATGTACTGGCTTCAGCAGGGGGACACGTCTGGCACTGCAGGATTTGAGTCCCTGGCAGCGTAGTGTGTTACTGATGGTAGCCTTTGTTACTTTGGTCCCAGCTCTCTGCAGGTCATTCACTAGGTCCCCCCGTGTGGTTCTGGGATTTTTGCTCACCGTTCTTGTGATCATTTTGACCCCACGGGGTGAGATCTTGCGTGGAGCCCCAGATCGAGGGAGATTATCAGTGGTCTTGTATGTCTTCCATTTTCTAATAATTGCTCCCACAGTTGATTTCTTCACACCAAGCTGCTTACCTATTGCAGATTCAGTCTTCCCAGCCTGGTGCAGGTCTACAATTTTGTTTCTGGTGTCCTTTGACAGCTCTTTGGTCTTGGCCATAGTGGAGTTTGGAGTGTGACTGTTTGAGGTTGTGGACAGGTGTCTTTTATACTGATAACGAGTTCAAACAGGTGCCATTAATACAGGTAACAAGCGGAGGACAGAGGAGCCTCTTAAAGAAGTTGTTACAGGTCTGTGAGAGCCAGAAATCTTGCTTGTTTGTAGGTGACCAAATACTTATTTTACCGAGGAATTTACCAATTAATTCATTAAAAATCCTACAATGTGATTTCCTGGATTCTTTCCCCCCATTCTGTCTCTCATAGTTGAAGTGTACCTATGATGAAAATTACAGGCCTCTCTCATCTTTTTAAGTGGGAGAACTTGCACAATTGGTGGCTGACTAAATACTTTTTTGCCCCACTGTATTTAATGACACAAATAATTAAATAGCATTTAATTTTCATTTTGGCACTCTTCTAATATACAGGAATTTTTAAAGTGGTTCTGGGACACACTCTAATTAGGATTACATTTGGCATTTGCAAAAAAGCATCAATATTTGCAAACTGAACCTATATATGCTCTCACACAGCAATTCTAAAATGTAATAAATTATTATTTGCCAAGCTCAAGGAATAATAATTTTGAATATTTTACAAGAGAGATGTTCACTGTCGGGCGGCACGGTGGTGTAGTGGTTAGCGCTGTCGCCTCACAGCAAGAAGGTCCGGGTTCGAGCCCCGTGGCCGGCGAGGGCCTTTCTGTGTGGAGTTTGCATGTTCTCCACGTGGGTTTCCTCCGGGTGCTCCGGTTTCCCCCACAGTCCAAAGACATGCAGGTTAGGTTAACTGGTGACTCTAAATTGACCGTAGGTGTGAATGGTTGTCTGTGTCTATGTGTCAGCCCTGTGATGACCTGGCGACTTGTCCAGGGTGTACCCCGCCTTTCGCCCGTAGTCAACTGGGATAGGCTCCAGCTTGCCTGTGACCCTGTAGAACAGGATAAAGCGGCTAGAGATAATGAGATGAGATGTTCACTGTCTTGTAAGCTATGTTATGAACGTTGAGTCATTTTTTTGAAAGGAAAGTTGCCGTTCTCATAGGTTATGTATCATTTACCAAAACTAATGACAGAGTAGTAATTACTATTTGTGTTAAAACTATTCGTAGTGATACGTTTTACTTTTAGAGTTGCATGCAATGGTCATCATGATTAAAGAACAATGGTATATCAAGCATAAGATAATATTTTTTTTTTACAGATGATTTTTTTTTCTTGTTTAGGATTTGAATATTCTTTTCAGGTTATTGAACTACATCTTGGGTACTGTGTTTATCCAAAACCGTTTTATCAGTGTGTGTGTGTGTAATGAAAGAAAAGGCCCATCTATGTGCTCTTTAGTCATGTCTAAAATATTTAGGAATTTAGAAAATATTTAAAAACATCAAGCAGCTGTATTACAGTAATACAAAAAAACACTTATAATAACTCATTCAAAAAACCCCACAAAACTGTGAACTAATCCATTCCATTCCATATTAAAGTCTAGTTTCTATAAATCTATAGTTCTCAACTAGAGAGCTGCACAATTAAATTCTGTCCCCATCAACACTCACTTCCCAACATCAGTGAACACAAGTTTGATTTCCTCCCCACAGGCCCTATCTCAATTTCCACCCAATACTGTCTGATTACATATAGACATGTCTCTTCTGTCATATAACTGATTTTATTTATACTTTCGTGTAGCTGCATGCTAAACAATAAGCACTATGTTTCACACTACTGTACAAAAAATGTACATTTCTCTTTAAACATTTGTGACCCTACATTACAAATTTTTCAAAATGATTGTGTTTTCATGAAAGGCCATTAAAAAGCATTGCAATGATGCATAGATCAAGAAAATTGAACAATATACCACTGAGATATGGGTAGATTTTACTTTTGACAAAAAGTCAGAAATGGAGAAATCTGCTTGTAAATTTTATTACATAAACTCTTCAGTAATGCATATTTCAAAAAAGATATTAAAATTAAATTTGGGGCACATTTATTATGGTTTCACATATGTACACATCAAACCTTTTCACTGTACCATTTTAGGAACATGTTCTTAATATATTTATAAAATATAGATTCCCTCCAAACTTAGTCTACAGTTCAAAAGTCCTTTGAAAATGTTGTCTATAGTTCATGAATAACAACAAAAGACCACCCTGCTTCAACCCCTCTGTCATGGCCACAGCCATACCTCGGACCACGCCCACTCCTGCAGCCTTGCCCATGTCCTCACTCACATCCATTAAACTGACTCTGTCCTTCCTGTCCTTTATACCTGCACCTGTATCTCTTCATCCTCTGACACATCTGGAGGCAGCACATCTGGTTTAGGCCATGTCCCTGTAAGGCTCAGGAACAAAGGCTCAGATGTGTTTGTAGAGATGCTGTTGCCCAGCTAGTGGAGGTCCAGGTAAGGGGAAGTGTGACCGGAAGACCATCTGGATCATTTCTTTGGGTACAAAAAGGTAATTTTCAGGCTTGTAGTACTTGAGTCTGACTTGTGCCCTAATTTTAAGGACTTGTGACTTGACTTGGACTTGAGCACTGATGACTCAGACTTGGACTCGGACTTGTGCATTAATTGCATAGCAGGGCTTACTTGCTGAGCAATGAACTAGCTAGTGTTAACCCTCTCTCATGTTATTTGCCCTGTTGATGGTGGGTGAGGCTTGCTGAGTGATGAACAAGCTTTTTATCTGTAGCCTATTAATTAAAATGGGGCAGTCAAGCAGTAACGTTAGTCCAACACAGTAGCAGAGACGGTTTCACATAAAGGCAGCAACAGCCACCGTCAAATGGTGTGGTTGGAGTCTTGCTCTCAGACTCGACTCAGATCAATAGATAGTTTTCACTGACGTCACGGCATTCCGGGGAATGCCCCCCAGCCGCCATCTTGCAGGGCAAACAAAACGGACCATCGCCACTACCGGCTACGTTATCTTGGACGAATTTATTAAGTTATATAGTCAGTTTTCTAAAATAAAGATCAATGTCGGCAAAATCAAGCAAACGGAAGTATATGGATACATTGGACGACATCTCACGACAACGGTATGCAGCCAAACTGGCCTTGATTGGGGGAATTGACCCCTACGAAGTGGACAAAGAAGCATTTTCAAGTGACTATGCAGGGCTGCCATCCATATTGTACCCTGATATTGTGAACTATTTCGTGAATACTAAAAGCGCTTACACACTTGACGACCTCAAAGCATACAAGTCGCTGGAGTCATACAATTATTTTGTCTGTGGCTGGGTCCGTGAAGTCCACCAAAAACAAGTGAGAGCCGTGTCCTAATTACAGCCAAGGTATGTACACATTGGAGTTTTAGAGCTCTCAACACTGCATATAAATATGTGTATAATATCGAGTTGATTTAAGACAAATTTTACATCCATTAGTGGTATTACAGTACCATGTCAGTATAAACTTTGTAATATAATTAACTGGTATGTAGGCTTGTTACACAATTGATTGTTTATTTAAACAACTTACCACTTATAAAATGATCGGAGCAGACTTTGCTGTGTTTGGAAGGCTGAAAATCCTTGCGGTTGATTCTCGCAAGCCATAGATTTCTCCTTTGTATGCTGAGTTTGTTTGCTCGCCTCCGTGCTCCCGTACAGTGGGAATTCCATAAAAGCTCCGCTTGACATCATCTGACCTATTACGACAGCCGTGAATACAACAGGTGTGCACCATTGCTAGCTTTAAATAGTAATAATGTAACTATAAATGTAAATAATATATAAATAAATGTAACTCGCGCATTACAATGTGTGCTCAGTGACCCGTACGGTAAGCTTGCCCTACAAGATGGCCACCACCAGGGAATCCCCGACTCTGTGACGTCATGTGAAAACTATCTATAGTGGACTTGACTCCGAAATTTTCTTTAATGACTTGGACTTGACTTGGACTTGTACACTGGGGACTCAAGACTGGATTTGGACTTGAAGTTTAGTGACTTGAATACAACACTGGTGATTGCACGGTGTTCCATCAGACCCGATCTGGCATGTGCAGTTGGAAAAAAAGAGGAGTGCATTGAGCTGCAGGAAACTAATACAACAAAAGATATTAGGCCTATTTCATTAAATTTAATTATCCATCATGTGTAGCCACTCTAGGCACTCAGCATCACAATCCATGCTTGCCAATTTAAAAATAAAAGTGCATGAAAAAGAAAGGCACATTTCACATTATGTCACTTCTTTGTGAAAGTCTTGGAATTGAATGTGACTGAAACTTCTCATCCTGGTTTATAGTTGCTTACTTTTTATGTGCCTTCAGTGCTATGCATTGTCCATGCAGTGCATACAAATGTACTGATGTAATGTTGGGTTTCTGTAAGACTTTGAAATGTATACTCATGAAATTTATAGTGATTCCCATCGTGTTTATGATGCCCCTCACAATAACAACTTCCACAATACACTACAGAATGATCATAGTAACTGCCCACAAGATATAAAGATATAACTTAGCTACATTTTGAAGTTTTCTCCCACTGGCATCAGAGGCATATTCACCACAAGCGGCACTTTCCATTACAAACTCAAAATCAGTCTTTTTTGGGTCAAAGTCATCCTTGCAGTCATGTTTGGTGCTTTTGTTATCAGTTATAATATCCTTTTCCCAGGGTTGTATGAAGAAATCCACAACTAAATCGCTCAACTTTGACCTATCATTGTGATTTAAGTTTAAGAACTTTGTGATTTCTCCTACCACGGTTCATACAGGAACTGTGCTATATATGATCTAAAAGAAGGCTTCTGATTGGTTGTAGTGCTCTTTCGCATGCACAGTTAGGGAACTGGAGACAAGGGGTTTGACTTGGGAGACATGGAAAGTTGGGTGAATACGACACATGGTTACGGGCAGAGACAGTCTTACAGAGCAGGGATTGATTACCTTGGAGATGGGGAAGGGTCCTATGAACCTGGGAGCCAATTTGCGGGAGACCGTCTTGAGGGGCAGGTGGCGAGTGGAGAGCATTACCCGCTGCTCTACCCGATAGATGGGAGCTGCCAAGCGGTGCTTGTCGGTTTGCTCTTTAAACATCTTGACAGAACGTAGGAGCTTCTTCCTGGTCAATGCCCACGTTCTCCTGCAGTGGTGCACAAACACCTGGGCAGAGGGCATAGCGACTTCTTCTTGGACGGGGAAGAGTGGTGGTTGGTAACCCAGAGAGCACTGGAAGGGGGAAAGACCTGTAGCAGAGGTGGGTAAGGAGTTGTGAGCGTACTCTATCCAAGGAAGGGTCTTGCTCCAGGAGGCAGAATCCTTGGACACCATGCACCTGAGGGCCACTTCCAGTTTTGGGTTGGCCTGTTCCATCTGTCCATTGGTCTAAGGGTGGCAACCTAAAGACAGACTGCAAGAAGCACCAATGAGTTTACAGAAAGCTTTCCAGAATTGGGCAGAGAACTGGGGTCCGCAGTCTGACACGATGTCTGAGGGGAGTCTGTGTAGATGAAAAATGTGGAGTATCAGCAATTCGGTTGTCTCTTTGGCGGTGGGAAGCTTGGGCAGAGGGATAAAATGAACAGCTTTAGAAAAACAGTCAGTGAGGATACAAGTATTGCCACCTGAATTAGGGAGTCCTGTAATGAAGTCCAGGGCTATGTGTAACCAGGGCCGGTGGGGAATAGGAAGGGGTCTCAGCAGGCCAGCAGGGGGTCTGTTGCCAGTCTTGTTCCTGGCATAGATGTTGCAAGCTGCCACAAACCTCTGGACATCCTCCTTTATGGATGGCCACCAAAAACATTGTCGGATGAGTGCCAGAGTCCGGGCTGCTCCTGGGTGGCACGCCATTCTGGAACCATGACCCCACTGCAACACCTGTGCCCTCACAGAAACAGGAACAAAAAGATGATTAGGAGGTGCATTACTGGGCCCTGCTCATGGGCCTTCTGGACCAGGGTTTCCACCTCTAACAGAGCAGCCCCCACCAGGCACCGTGGAGGAAGGATGGTCTCAGGGGAGGTCGAGTCCTCCTGGAGGGGAAAGAACATTCTGGACAAGGCATTGGGCTTACCATTCTTAGAGCCTGGGTGGAAGGAAAGTGTGAACTTGAAGTGAAAAAAGAAGAGACCATCAGGCCTGGTGAGAATTGAGGCACTTGGCAGTCCTGAGGTGTTCGAGGTTCTTGTGATCTGTCCATACGATGAAGGGAAGGTCTGACCTCTCCAACCAATGTCTCCATTCTTCCAAGGCTAGTTTCACAGCCAACAGTTCCCTATTGCCAACGTCGTAGTTTCTCTCAGAGGGGGAAAGCCGACAAGAGAAGGAGCAAGATGAAGCTTGTTGTCACTAGCCAATCTTTGGGACAATATGGCTCCAACCCCTGACTCTGAAGCATCGACCTCAACCACAAACTGCCAGGACGGATCTGGAATGGTGAGTATGGGTGCTGATGTAAACCTTTGTTTGAGCTTGGAGAACGCCTTCTCGGCCCCTTCCCCCCAGCTGAAAGGGGCCTTGATGGAAGTTAGAGCCATGAGGGGCCCAGCTACCATACTAAAGTTCCTGATGAATCGCCTGTAGAAATTTGCAAACCCAAGAAACCGCTGGAGTTCTTGCCGAGAGGATGGGGTGGGCCAGTCAGCAACTGCCTTGAGTTTCAGAGGGTCCATCTGAATCTGTGTGGGGGAGATAATGAAGCCCAGAAAGGAGACAGAGCTTCTATGGAACTCACATTTTTTGGCCTTAATGAAAAGTTTATTTTCCAAGAGTCTTTGAAGGACCTGCCTGACATGGATGTGGTGTTCATCAAGGGAGCAGGAAAAAAAATCAATATATCGTCCAGATAAACAAAAACAAAAAGGTTAAGGTAGTCCCTCAGGACATCATTAACGAGGGCCTGGAAAACCACGGGAGCGTTAGTCAGGCCGAACGGGACCACGGGATATTTGTAATGGCCCATGGGAGTGTTGAACACCATCTTCCATTCATCCTCTTCCCTGATCCTCATGAGGTGGTAAGCATTGCGGAGGTCTAGCTTGGTAAAAATCTGGGCTCCCTGGAGTAACTCAAAGGCCATAGTCATGAGAGGTAGGGGGTAACGGTTCTTGATGGTGATGTCATTTAGCCCTCGATAATCAATGCAAGGGATCAAGGATTTGTCCTTCTTCTCTACAAAAAAGAATCCTGCCCCTGCAGGAGAAGAGGAGGGACAAATAATTCCAGCTGCTAAGGACTCAGTGATGTACTTATCCATGGCTTGCCTTTCAGAGGGAGAGAGTAAAGTCGCCCCTTGGGTGGTGCAGTACTGGGGAGAAGGTCAATTCCACAGTCATACGGCCTATGGGGAGGAAGGGAGAAACAGCTTGAGACTTGCGGAACACAGATTTTAGGTCATTATATTTGGGAGGCACGTTAGAGAGGTCGGAATATTCACCAATGTTGGGCTGGAGCAGCTTGGCGTGAGGGAGGACAGATCTCAGGCATGACAAACAGAATTGACTCCATCCTTAAATGGCGTTGTTAGTCCAGTTGACATGGGGGTTATGTTGAGTTAGCCAGGGCAGACCAAGAACTATGGGCACATGGGGATTGCTCATGACAAAAAACCGGATGGATTCAGAGTGGTTGCCTGAAATTCTTAAGGTGACCAGGGCTGTTTTATGGGTGATAGTGGTCAGACCAGTACCGTTAAGGGTCAGGACAGTGAGGGACGGGTTAAGAGCCAGTAGTGGAATCCCCAGGTGCTTGGCGGTAGTCGAGCAGATCAGGTTTCTGTCAGCCCCTGAATCAATGAGTGCCTGGAGGTCGTGGGGCTGATTGCCATGGATGATGACCACTAGGAGTAGTAGTCGACTGGTAGGGGGCTGATTCTGGACATTGCCCACCAGGGCCCCTAAATTCACTGGTGGGCTCTTCCTTTTAAAGGGCAGGATTGGCAGAAATGCCCCAGCTGTCCACAATAAAAGCATGCCCTCTTATCTCAACAGCACTGTCGTTCCTCAGGTGAGATGCGGACTCAATCTGCCGGCATTGGCTCAGCAGAAGGGATGGGAGGCTGAGGGGGAGCAAGACTAGTCCGAGTTCTTTCTTTCACCTGCTGTCTGATCCAGGAGTCAATATGGCTGGCAAGGTCCATGAGGCTGGGGAGATTAGGTGGCAGTTCTCGTGAGACCAGTTAATCCTTGCTGGAGTCTGACAGCCCATTCAAAAATGCGTCAAACAAGGCATTCTCATTCCAGCCACACAATGCCACCAAAGTGTGAAACTCAATCGCATAATCAAATGTGGACCGGGCACCCTGCCGCAGTCCCATGATTTCTCTTGCTGCCTCTCTGCCAGACAGAGAGCGATCAAAGGTTTGCCTCATCTCTTCTGTGAAATTCTTGAAGCTGGTGCAGCATGGCACACTGGCATCCAACATAGCTGTTCCCCACTTCTTAGCTTTGCCAGTGAGGAGAGTGATGGTGTAGGCCACTCGGGAATGCTCTGTGGGGAAGGCCAGTGGTTGGAGTTCAAGGGTTAGCAAGCATTGAGATAAGAATGACCTGCAAGTACCTGGTTCTCCGTCGTATGGCTGTGGAGCAGGAAGTCTCGGCTCCCTGAAGAGGGCTGGAGCAGGAGCTGGCGGAGCGGTAGGCAGAGGGGGTTATGTAGGAGCAAACATTACTTGAAGCTGTTGTAGCTGAGTGGCAAGAAGATTGAGAGTGTTAGAGATGGCGACAAGGTTTTGGTTCACCTGTTGGATGTCCTGTTGGTGGGTCCCAAGGAGAGAGCTCCCTACTTTTGCACCATTGCTCTTAGCTGGGTGAAATCTGCTGGGTCCATGCTGGCCAGACTGTGCTGTCAGAAATGGCAAGCTGAGGTGAAATGAGGACCCAAGAGCAGACTCAAGACAGGCAGTGTACAAAAAGAAACTTCTTTAGCGAAGTACAGGGCAGAGGTACAATAGGGCTCAGGCAAAAATCAGTGGTCAAAGAATGGGCCAAGAGGTCAAAACACAGAAGAGCAGGCAGGCACGGTCAGAGACAAAAACAGGACAGAAAAATCTTCACAAAAACTGAAGAAAACAGGGACAAGGGAAACCCAGGCAGAGGAAGCAAAAAAAAAAACAACAACCCCCACCACAATCCAAAGGAACAGGCAGGTAAAACAGGGGCAAAAACTGGACAGAAAACTAGACAAAAAAACACGGAACGATACAGGCAGGGGGAATCGAGAAGTCACAATACCAAAGGGCTGTAGCAAGGCGAGAAAAGTCTGCTAGAGGCAGTCTGGCAACTGGAGTAGCTCCAAACAGCTCTTAAGAAGGCCCTGGCTGATGGGAGAGGAGTGGCAGCAGGTGTGGGAGTGCTGTTTCCGGGAAAATGGCCTACAGCAGGGCAGGACTGAATTCCTGTCCCGGATCCGGCATGGAAGTCCCACAAACTCAGGCATGGATGGACTGGACCGGACTGTGACATTGAAGGGCATTTTTTGCTCTTTTTTATGAATTTCTACCAGTATTTGAATACTGTATCTCAATATAAGCCTGTTTTAAAGGTAATAAGGTATGAATTTCTGCAAAATTCTTTCAAAATATGAAAGTGTAGACATTATACTCTGATATTATGCCAACATCTAACATTTGATTATTTTAGCCCACACAATGTATTTCCCCATTTATCTAAAAATCATGACTTGTAACTTCCAACTGGTTTTGTAATGGAGGATCACATTTTAGTAAATGTACAGTACATTTGGACCAATTCTGAGCATATTTCATTTAAAATGAAATATAAATGAATAGTTCTCATAAAAAAATCCCACAATAGCATATTTATTATTTTTTCAAAGTGAAATATTGTCTAAAAGTAGGTTGAATGAAATGTTAGCACAACTTTTTTCATTATTGTTACTGTGGTATGTTAATCTATTGATAGATGTTTCTGTTCCTGTCACAAAAGAAATATATTTTTTTCCATTACTGTATAACATCCAACCTCATCTCTATTCCCATTCAATTTTCCATTTCAGCTTCAGGAGCTCACTGCTCTATACACCTGTTCAAGGTGATCAGTTCAACACAATTTGCTACGTGTGTTAAGAGTACAGAAGCCTTCATTAGGTTAGGCAGTGAGTCAAAAGGACTAAAAAAAAAATCTACATGATTCAAAATGACTGGAAAGCATCCAGTGTTTTTGCTGAATGTTTTTACTTAACTCTTATCTTCTTTATGTTCATGTTTTAAACAATTTGGGTTGATATTCCAGAGAGAAGCCTGAAACAAGCTACCACATGACATCTTGGGAATAAAAATTACAGGATGTTTTATTCAACACTTTATCTAATGTGCAATTGTAATGGAAAATATCATTTTAAAATACTGTTGAGAATTTAAAAATCCTTTTTCATAATTTTAAAGTAGTAGTAGTAGTAGTAGTAGTAGATTTATTAGCATTTTAGTCATAGACTGAATTCATGCACCATTTTTCAGTCATGAAAAGCATTGCAAAAGAATTAAAGACAATATAACATATACTTTAACATTCTCATATGTTAAAATAATAATATAAAAGACAGTGTACCTCAAATTACATCAATTCATATTTTGGAAAAATATATCGATAGACATGTTTTGTTGTATATGGAGCTATACTCTTTAAATTGTTATGTTGTGTCTCCAAAAATCAAGTCTTAAAGGTAGACTACCTTTCAGATTTTTCAAGTGTAGGTCATAAAAATAATTTTCCCTAACGCCCAATTATTTTTGTTTAGTGGACCGAAAGCTACTGAATTTGAATCACAGACTTCCGATTTCATTAGGTTTATTTAATAGAACAATTAATGAATTTAGGGCCACGTGTCCCTAAATTCTCAGCTATTTTTTCCTGCTTCACCATGACCCAATTCAAGATACTATGTCATACATCACGTGGTGGGCTTTCCCTGTTCGCACAAGGCATTGTGAGATACAAATTTGAAACAGCAGAGAAAAATGGAGGACATGAGCATGCGAATGAAACATGGAAGACTGACTACAGTAATGGAAAGCGAGAAGAAAAAGACATCATGTTGTGAAGGAAAGGAAACGCAGGACCAAGCTAAGAAATATTGGTGGTCAGCGAGCACCTCGGTGTGATCAGCTGTTCGTTTAGCGACAGAATGATGTAACTGTCAGTGCACCGACAAGGTAAACCTGTAGCTGGCAATAATGCAACACTGGATGCCAGCTGCTGTAAAACCCAAACGAAGAAGGAAAAGACAACGAAGATAAACCTGCGCATGTGCCAGCTGCAGTAAAACCCAAAAGAAGAAGAAGAAGGTAAACCTGCGCATGCGCACATGGACTTCCTCTGTCTGCTTGGCTGCGCAAAGCGAACGATTTCATGCACATTATTTGCTTGGGAATCCCCTCAAATTAAATAACTTCCCAGCAACAGAACGGCCTTTTTTTTTAGATATTGCAGAAAAAAAACATGTATCACAATGACCAAATTTCAGACGGAACTAAATTTCTATAATTTTATTAAATCCAAAGGCCGTATAGCTTGAATCTTGTGATTAGGAAGTCTCCAGTGTATTTTATTTTGATACCAGACATGAAGGGTTTTACTCAGAAATACACACTTACTGGTACAAAGTCTGAAGGGCTTTGATTTATTAGTGCTTTATTAGTGTTTTTTTTAAAAAGTGTTTTAGTGTTTTAAGAGTACAGAAAACTTCATTAGGTTAGACAGTGGGTCAATAGGACTAAAAAAAAATATATCTATCTACATGATTCAAAATGACTGGAAAGCAGCCAATGTTTTTGCTGAATGTTTTTACTTACCTCTTATCTTCATGTTCATGTTTTAAACATCTTGGGTCTATATTCCAGATAGAAGCCTGAAACAAGCTACCACATGACATCTTGGGAATAAAAATTACAGGATGTTTTATTCAACACTTCATCTAATGTGCAATTGTAATGGAAAAATATCATTTAAAAATACTGTTGAGAATTTAAAAATCCTTTTTCATAATCTTAAAGTAGTAGTAGAAGATTTATTAGCATTTTAGTCATAGACTGAATTCACACAGCATTTTTCAGTCATGAAAAGCATTGTAAAATAATTAAAGACAATATAACATACTTTAACATTCTAATATATTAAAATAATAATATAAAAGACAGTGTACCTCAAATTACATCAATTCATATTTTGGAAAAATATATTGAGAGACATGTTTTGTTGTATATGGATCTATACTCTTTAAATTGTTATGTTGTGTCTCCAAAAATCAAGTCTTAAGCAACATGGCTTAATATATATACTTCAAGTGCTTTAGGGAGAAATTGGCTTACAAATGAGCAGTTAATGGACAGGAGAACCTTGATGAACTCTGTCTAATACAACTAGCTGACTCGGCCTAACTAAAACTCTGTAATTGTATAATTTTCATGACAACAACAGTTGAGTCCATTTGTCCAAATATCCATTTGCTCTGTCCAGCCCAAGAGGAATAAGTGCATTACAGTTTCAGAATGGCTCACAACCCCATAAAGTCCTAAGCTGGTATTTGTTTAGTTTATTCTGTATTCTTTAGCCCGCTCAGACCTCATGTCTGGCTGCCCTCCCATCAAGATTTTAGTAGGCCACAAACCACTGAGCATTTGGAAGTAAACAGACCATAAACTGAAAGGAAACACATTGCTCCAGCCACAAACTGAGCAGCTGCTATTATAAAAAATGATTGTGTGCACAATTCCTCAAAATTGTAGTATCTAATCGAGCTTGTCCATGTTTTCAGCTCTGCTTTATCTTTTGTGTTGCTGTCTAAAATGAACCAACTGATAACAGAAGAATCCGTTTTTCTGAACATGTGAAATTTTGAATATGAAGCTCAGCACTCAGGTTTGGGGTCTAAACCATCTAGACTGAAATATTGGTCATCTCTTTAAATCTCGTGGTTCCTTATTTAGCTTGTCTCATACACTTGTGTCTAATAAATATGCTGTGCAGTGATTAAATACAGCGGAATATAAAGTCACATATATAAACTGCTACTGCTGCATCATACTGTACATATAAGCTGATGCTGGAGTATATGCGTCTGTATGAGGTCAGGAAAGAGTTATGGTATGGTTGCCATGCCCAGTATGGCAGGTATGTCTGGCATGTAGCACACACCCCCATTCGGACCTGGTACTTGGTGGCTGGGATTGGTTTGATCCAGTTCATACTGGTGCCATTCAGCTATTTACTCAGCATTTTTATCACTTTCACCAAGAGACACAGCCATACACCTGCCTCTGCCTATCTATCACATACACACAAGTGCACACACTGTTTATTTGACTCCATTTTGGCAGCATTCCCTGCCTGCCTGTCCCAGCCTGCACACCATGCACCTGTGCTGAGCCGTAATAAAGTATCCCATCCCTAATTAGCCAGACAAGCATAGCCCAAGCACTGAACCCACACAGAAAACAATACCTCCTTCTATCCCACAAAACTGATTAGCCTCTCAATCACACCCCAACCCTATGTCCAGTATATAGCCATCTGTAGTGGGGAGAGGGGGAGGGGGGGAACCAGCATCAGAGCAGAGGTACTGTATTGAAAAGGTCTGAATTGACAAAGTTTAACTATTCATGCTTTGGTGCGTCAGCACTCAACACACTGCTTTCACACATGATGAGGTTTAGCTCCTAATGCCTGCCAGCATTTGTTTATTTTCTATCCTGCTCCCATTAATGTGTGAATAGTGAGGTGGGTATAAATAACAGAGCAATTTGAAGCAATGAAAGCTGACACACTGAATTTTTTCCATCATGCTCTCTTAATGGCTGTGTGTACACTGCAGTGCACACAGGACAGGACTGCTGCAGATGTTTTGAGGCGTCCTGTATGTACAGATGGAAATAGATTATAGGTCTATGGTTTATGTATGAACTGAAGTCCAATTCAGAAGTTTCCACTTTCTGTAAGTCTCAATCTGAATGCTAACTTGTACTGTAACTATGCTGTAGTTTTGTGGTGTAGGAAATGTAAAGCTGGGATTCTTTTTTTTTTCCTCGTCTACTGTTTCAGATTTATTTATAAAGCTATAATAGGGCAGCTTCCTTCCAACATTTTCACAATTTTCAGAATCTCTCCAAAAGAACATTCTTTGCTGTTCGTGGCTTAAATTATTCACTGTTCTAAAAGTGACAACGGTAGCTAACAGGAAAAATGTAATTTATTTCCCTGCTACATAGTCCCATGACAATATATGTATAATACTAATTCAAACTAGAACATATTATAATCTGCTTATAAATGTTCATTGATGCTACACATACTGTAGAATTAGTTTTAACATCCTGCAGACTGTTACATTTAAATTCCATCTTCAAACACTGAAATGAGAGCCAATAACCAGCATCTGTCACCTTATGAAGCATAGCTTGTATTATAATCAGGGGAGGACTGTTTAAAAGTATCAGTGCTTGTCTAATCTTCTGTATATCTTTGTATGTGGAGTCAGTGGTATGTCTATGCATACTACACACACACACACACACACACACACACACACACACACACACACACACTGCTTTGCTGAATTAAAAAAATGATAGAGATGTCATGGAGTTTGAGAAAGTGAAGGAAAGGTATGGATACTAGCTCCTCCTCATGCTGCCAAGATTCAAACTGAGTGTCTCTACCTGTCTTTGAATAACCTCACAGTCTCTCTGTATTCCACAAGCTGCAATAACACCCACCTTGCTAAATTCGGCCATCTCAACCTTCATTAAACTCTTCTGATTACTCCTGCCTCAAGCCAGAGCCTCATTTTGCTAACTTCACTTTCTAAGCCACCCCGATATTGCTGACACGACACTTCAGCTTCCTGGACATGCCTCACGTTGACATTCAATTAGTCCCATGTAACTACAGTACCTCCCTCTACCTAATGGCTCAGAACATTTCTTTTCCACAGGAGTAATTTCTTTTCTTCCATTTAATATACTCCTCTCAAAATGGAGTGCAGGAAAATGGCCTTTGGATCATTGCAGTTGGAATGAAAAGATAGAGATGATAGATTCATCGGGGACTGCTCTTTTTTAGTCCTTATTCAAATGAAACCCTATTACCAATGATTATTAAGAAAGGGGGCTGATAAAAGAAAAGGACATTTCAAAATGCATTCAACAATATTGAAATTTAATCCAGCTAACAAAATACACTTGATATCTAGAAAATTGCTCTTGAAGGACTGCTGAGGATGGCAGAAAATCAGCAGGGAGTTTCAACATTGTCAGAGTCTCAAATGTTTCTTGTCTTTGTTATGGGTGGCACAGTGGTGTAGTGGTTAGCACTATCTCCTCACAGCAAGAAGGTCCTGAGTTCAAGCCCAGCGGCTGACGAGGGTCTTTCTGTGTGGAGTTTGCATGATGTCTGCGTGGGTTTCCTCTGGGTGCTCCGGTTTCCCCCACAGCCCAAAGACATGCAGGTTAGGCTAATTGGTTGCTCTAAATTGACTGTATGTAGATGTGAGTGTGAATGGTTGTTTGTCTCTATGTGTCAGCCCTGGTGACTTGTCCACCCTGCCTCTCGCCCATAGTCAACTGGGATAGGCTCCAGCTTGCCTGCAACCCAGCTCATTACTATGCATTCACTGACTCAGTGTTAGCCGTTGGGGTTTTCTCATCTCATCTCATTATCTCTAGCCGCTTTATCCTGTTCTACAGGGTCGCAGGCAAGCTGGAGCCTATCCCAGCTGACTACGGGCGAAAGGCGGGGTACACCCTGGACAAGTCGCCAGGTCATCACAGGGCTGACACATAGACACAGACAACCATTCACACTCAAATTCACACCTACGGTCAATTTAGAGTTGCCAGTTAACCTAACCTGCATGTCTTTGGACTGTGGGGGAAACCGGAGAACCCGGAGGAAATCCACACGGATGCGGGGAGAACATGCAAACTCCGCACAGAAAGGCCCTCGCCGTCCACAGAGCTCGAACCCAAACCATCTTGCTGTGAGGCGACAGCGCTAACCACTACACCACCGTGCCGCCCTAATACCATACAATTTTGTAAAATGTTACTATTTGTGGGAATAATGGTTTTCATAGTTTTCAGAGAGGTTTGAGATATTGAAGTAGTTTTGTTACCAGCAAGGATATTTAAACATCTATTTTGACATAAAGACTAACATACTAATTAACAAAAATGTTTTAAAAATGTAGTAAATAAGGAATTGTATATACAGTATATCTCATCTCATTATCTCTAGCCACTTTATCCTGTTCTACAGGGTCGCAGGCAAGCTGGAGCCTATCCCAGCTGACTACGGGCGAAAGGCAGGGTACACCCTGGACAAGTCGCCAGGTCATCACAGGGCTGACATATAGGCACAGACAACCATTCACACTCACACCTACGGTCAGGGGCGTAGATAGGATTTTTGAACTGGGGGGGACTGAGCTGTCAGCAAATGATTCCATTTTGTATATATATATATATATATATATATATATATATATATATATATATATTTATATATATATATATATATATATATATACACACACACACACACACACACACACACACACACACACTACCGTTCAAAAGTTTGGGGTGACTTTGAAATGTCCTTATTTTTGAAAGAAAAGCACTGTTCTTTTCAATGAAGATCACTTTAAACTAATCAGAAATCCACTCTATACATTGCTAATGTGGTAAATGACTATTCTAGCTGCAAATGTCTGGTTTTTGGTGCAATATCTCCATAGGTGTATAGAGGCCCATTTCCAGCAACTCTCACTCCAGTGTTCTAATGGTACAATGTGTTTGCTCATTGCCTCAGAAGGCTAATGGATGATTAGAAAACCCTTGTACAATCATGTTAGCACAGCTGAAAACAGTTGAGCTCTTTAGAGAAGCTATAAAACTGACCTTCCTTTGAGCAGATTGAGTTTCTGGAGCATCACATTTGTGGGGTCGATTAAATGCTCAAAATGGCCAGAAAAATGTCTTGACTATATTTTCTATTCATTTTACAACTTATGGTGGTAAATAAAAGTGTGACTTTTCATGGAAAACACAAAATTGTCTGGGTGACCCCAAACTTTTGAACGGTAGTGTGTATACATGTTATTTCACCTCCCTCACTGCCATCACCAGGAACTACCTGCAGGCCAGGACAATGATAACATTTTAACATAGCCTATGGAAATCCAAAGTTTACACATTATCATCACGCACAGAAATTGCAAAACTGCAAAACTAGTTTTAAAACTGCTAAGTTCCAACTGTTAACCATAGCGAGAGGCTGGGCTACGTGTGTGTGTGTAAAGTGTAAACCAGTGCATCCTGACTTTCTAACTCTGCCTGTGTGTTGCGTGAGCGGCAGTCAGTCAACAACTCTTCGCAAAGTTTCCTTATGAAACAATATGCTCGCTGAAATTATGGCAGGGAACGCCAGATTAAACATTAAAACTGCCTTCTGAGCACTGTATCTACAGGCTACCACCGAAAGAAGGAGGCTACCAGAAAGGCATCTCTACTCCATACGATTTTACTTTCACTACGACATTACTTTGAACAGACTATCAAAAAATTGCAAGGTGATATGATAAAGTAAGGCACAGTCTACTTACAGTCGTTTTTTTTTTTTTTTTGAAAAAACGATGCAATCGTTTTCTGCCTTTTGGCACCCTTCATCATGCCGTGTTGGGGTCCTGAACTAGGAGAAGCCGTCCCCGATATGCCTGTCAAACTTGTTGTGGGTAACCATAGCAACCAAGCTCGAGCTCGCAACCTGTGCAGTCTGCGCAGTTGCAACTATGTATGTACTGCTGTGCACCAGGGCCGTGCAAAGACCTTTGGAGGGGCAGGGGCTCAACATTCAAAAAAGGGCACTTGGAACAAATTTTTCACACAAGTTAACTTTATTCAAAACTAAATTTCAATTGCAACTGAACATTCTGTGTGTGTGTGTGTGTGTGTGTGTGAGATCCATCTAAATGCTGCAGTATTCTTCAAAGCAGCAGCCTTAAGTTTTCGAAGCTGCTAGAATATGTTATTAACGCCGTCGTTCAAACTAAAGTTTCCGAATCTGCCACGTTAATGAAATGGATGGAGCAAACGGTTTAAATATAGCCTAGGCGGCTTCATTAAATGATAAACAACCCTACGCATTTACTGTTGTGTTCTAAGCTGCACAATATTGCATGTTCAGATAAGAAATGAAAGGAGACTTTCAGTGTGACCTTCCCATGCCGTTCCTCGCACTGTCTCCCGCTGTCAACCGCCTGCATGCGCTTTCTGCACAGAGGTTCACTGAATGCATGACGTCATGGATTGATGCCCGCATTTACATAGAAAAACGTTATTTTATAAATCTATAATTTCATATATTATTGTCAAATTGTAGAGAATATTGATGTTGGAGCTAACTTATCTTTTACAAATATTAAAAAAAACAACAACAACAACAAAACAGTCCCTATGAAAAGGGCACTTTGGACAGCAAACAGAAAAGGGGCAGGGGCTAGAGCACCTGTCGCACCGGTTCATTGCACGTGGGTGCTGTGCACCTCAATAAACCGAATGGTAATTCATCTCATCTCATTATCTCTAGCCGCTTTATCCTGTTCTACAGGGTCGCAGGCAAGCTGGAGCCTATCCCAGCTGACTACGGGCGAAAGGCGGGGTACACCCTGGACAAGTCGCCAGGTCATCACAGGGCTGACACACAGACACAGACAACCATTCACACTCACATTCACACCTACGGTCAATTTAGAGTCACCAGTTAACCTAACCTGCATGTCTTTGGACTGTGGGGGAAACCGGAGCACCCGGAGGAAACCCACGCGGACACGGGGAGAACATGCAAACTCCACACAGAAAGGCCCTCGCCGGCCCCGGGGCTCGATCCCGGACCTTCTTGCTGTGAGGCGACAGCGCTAACCACTACACCACCGTGCCACCCCCGAATGGTAATTAGTCTTTTGATTTTTTCCGTGAGGTTTGCCTTATGCAAAGAAAGACAGCATAGACTTTTTTCCTCCCTATAAATGGGGGGGACCGAGCAAGGTGAATTTAAATCTGGGTGGGACAAATCCCCCCCCCGCGCCCGTGCCTACGGTCAATTTAGAGTCACCAGTTAACCTAACCTGTAGGTCTTTGGACTGTGGGGGAAACTGGAGAACCCAGAGGAAACCCATGCAGACGCGGGGAGAACATGCAAACTCCACACAGAAAGGCCCTTACCGGCTACGGGGCTCGAACCCGGACCATCTTGCTGTGAGGCAACAGTGCTAACCACTACACCACCGTGCCACCCTAATACCATGCAATTTTGTAAAATGTTACTATTTGTGGGAATGATGGTTTTCATAGTTTTCAGAGAGGTTTGAGATATTGAAGTAGTTTTATTACCAGCAAGGTTATTTAAACATATATTTTGACATAAAGACTAACATACTAATTAACAAAAATGTTTTAAAAATGTAGTAAATAAGTTGTATGAAAATATATATTTTTTAATTAATCAGCATTACATACACAAAATGCTGGTGTTGAAATTTAAAAAATTGCACCCCTGCTAGCAATAGTGCCTCTTGATTAGGATGAACTGGTGAGTCGATAGTAGTACTGGGTATGTGTCTCCATCTAGTGTTCGTGTTTATAAATGTTTATACATGGCACTAGAGTGGTGTGTCAATAGTATGCATTCACTGACTCAGTGTTAGCCGTTGGGGTTTTATTTTTCTCTATTTACAGTTGTTCTATATCAGCTCATTTGTAAGGTTGACTTGTTTGCCTTAGCTGTTTGTTGATTGTTACCTCAACAGAATATTACACTAAGTGACATTCTGTCATTTGTTCAGTTGGCACTAGAACTTTCTTGTCTTGAAAAAAAAAAAACTTTCGTCTTGAAGTTCAGCACTTCTTGTACCTGACTTTTACACTTATTGTACGTTGCACTGTATAAATGCCACTTTAGAGTTCATATTAAAGAAGTCATTTTACATTTCTTGTTTGTATGTTGCTTTGAATAAAAGCATCTATCAAATGTAACTCTAAATCAAACCTGAAACAAGTTAATGTAGAATGTGAAACCTTTTCCCACTCACATACACAAGCATGTCAGTGTTAGATTGAAAAATGATTGTCATTATCGTCTTTTTCCGTATCATTTCTATTTAATTTCCATCTATTTTGAAATCTCCCATAATTTTGACCCAGCACTCTCTGACATAAGAAGTTTCTCTCTTTTATTATGTAAATCTCTTATTAAAAAGTTTGATCAGGGATATAATCGAGCAAAAATCCCAGAACCATCTGGCCATCAACACATGCAAGGTGAGCTTATCACCAGAACGTTCAGCTCAACTCCCCAACTCTTGAATCTGAAGTGATTACTAGCAAATGGACAGTTAAGAAAAAACAAACAAACAAACAAACAAACAAACAAACAAACAAACAAACAAAACACTTAACTTTACACATAAGGTGCTCCAGCACAAAGGGAAGCTCCCATGACAGGCTTGTATGGTACCATGGAATGAATGGAGGTGCCTCAACATCTTCTAAAAATGCAGTAGTAAGCCTATGGTATTCTAGAGAGATGCTATTCACTGTGCTGCACTGTCTGTCTGGTCTTACACCAGAGACCCACACATCTCCAGTACACCTGTCACACCTCACAGCCTCAAGCTGTACTGGAAGCATCCATGGTGATTTCATCCTAGTGTTCCAGTCCCAAACAGGCTGCCTGTGCTATGAGTGTTTGGAGTCCATTTGCCGACTGTTAATTCACAGCTGGAATATTTGTCGTTCGAAAAAGCCTAGGGGTATCACTGATGTGGTTGCCATCATTAGTCCCAGCATTCTCTAAAGACACTAATATCGCACATGGCAACCTGGCTGAATCTAATTGGCAAGCATAGTAATGTTCAACCCACATTGGAGTGATGGGGTGACTAGCATTCTCATTAAATTTAATTCTGTACTCATGAACTATGTGGGCTGCTTTAGTATTCAGAAGCGCTTTTCTTAGATCACTGTGAATCCATATGACACAATATGAGAGGGGATGTGTTACAGATGGCCTGCTCCAGTTGTCTAAAGATGGCATTGTATTGATGCCAGTTGCCATAAGAAAAAACAAGGCCACCTATATAAATCTTGAAAAACCCCATGGTGCTAGAGAGAGACCAAAAGTCACACTGTCATTACTCTAAATTGAAAATCCTACCATGAGGAACAAATGTCAAGAAGCATCTGTCACTTACAGTGTCTTGCAAAAGTATTCATCCCCCTTGGTGTTTGTCCTGTTTTGTTGCATTACAAGATAGAATTAAAATGGATTTTGGGGAGGTGAGCACCATTTGATTTACACAATATGCCTACAACTTTAAAGGTGAAAATTGTTGTTTTATTGTGACACAAACAATAATTAAGATGAGAAAAAAACACCCCCAGAAATCTGGAGTTTGCATAGGTATTCACCCCCAAAAGTCAATACTTTGTAGAGCCACCTTTTGCTGCAATTACAGTTGCAAGTCTCTTGGAGCATGTCTCTATTAGCTTAGCACATCTAGCCACTGGGATTTTTGCCTATTCCTCAAGGCAAAACTGCTCCAACTCTTTCAAGTTAGATGGGTTGCGTTGGTGTACAGCAATCTTCAAGTTAAGCCACAGATTCTCAACTGGATTGAGGTCTGGGCTTTGATTAGGCCATTCCAAGACATTTAAATGTTTCCCTTTAAACCACTCCGGTGTAGCTTTAGCAGTAAGTTTTGAGTCATTGTCCTGCTGAAACATGAACCTTCGTCCCAGTCTCAAACCTCTGGCTGACTCAAACAGGCTTTCCTCCAGAATTGCCCTCTATTTAGTGCCATCTATCTTTCTTTCAGTCCTGACCAGCTTTCCTATCCCTACAGATGAAAACTATCCCCATAGCATGATGCTGCCACCACCATGCTTCACTGTAGGAATGGTGTTCTCAGGGTGTTGGATTTGCGCCACACATGGCATTTCCCATGATGGCCAAAAAGATCTATTTTTGTCTCATTTGACCAGAGAATCTTCTTCTATGTGTTTGGGGAGTCTGCCACATGCTGTTGGGCAAACTCCAAACATGTTTTCTTCAGCAATGGCTTTTTTTCTGGCCACGCTTCCATAAAGCCCCATTCAGTGAAGTGTATGGCTTAAAGTGGTCCTATGAACAGATACTCCCATCTCTGCTGTGGATTTTTGCAGCTCCTTCAGTGTTATCGTTGGTGTCTTTGTTGCATCTCTGATTAATGCCCTCCTTGCCTGTGAGTTTTGGTGGGCAGCCTTCTCTTGTCAGGTTTGTAGTGGTGCCATATTCTTTCCATTTTGTTATAATGGATTTAATGATGCTCCTTGGGATATTCAAAGTTTGGGATTTTTTTTATAACCCAGCCCTGATCTATACTTCTCCACAACTTTGTCTCTGACCTGTTTGGAGGCTCCTTGGTTTTCATGTTGCTTGCTTAGTAGTGTTGCAGAGTCAGGGTCCTTCCAGAACAGGTTGATTTATACAGACATCATGTGACAGATCATGTGACACTTTGATTGCACACAGGTGGATCTTAATCAACTAATTATGTGACTTATGAAGTGAATTGGTTGGACCAGCTCTTATTTAGGGGTTTCATATGAAAGGGGGTGAATATCTATGCACACTCCAGATTTCTGTTTTTTCATCTTAATTATTGTTTGTATCACAATAAAACAGCAATTTTCACCTTTAAAGTGGTAGGCAAGTTGTGTAAATCAAATGGTGCTCACCCTCCAAAAATCAAATTTAATTCCAGCTTGTAATGCAACAAAACAGGACAAACACCAAGGGGGATGAATACTTTTGCAAGACACTGTATAGCTTCCAAAAAAACAAGGGTGTTCAGGAAGCAGTTCAACCTTCTTAGATATAAAAGTAATTTTATAAGAGGGTGAAAACTGTTTTCCTTTTCTGAACAAGAAAAAAGTTGAATAGAAACCCTTGTTTGGAACTGCAGGCTCTACTTTTTTCTATTGCCCTCTGTCCAAGAGTGAATGAATATCTTGGGATAGAATGACAACTTTACTGTAGTCTGCTACTGATGAGACCTTGAGCTCTGAAGAAGTTGGCGATTGTTTGTATCCCTGACACTCTGTCATCAGGACCCACTGATCTGATGTAGTCATTGTCCAATCAGCAATGCTTTAAGCTGTAACATGCCCCCATCTTGAGCCACTGCACTTCAGGGACATAGTCTGAGATTCTTTAGTGGTTGAGTGGCTGCTATTTAGGGCTTGCCCTGCGGGTTACATAATGGGAACTCAAGCACTTGCCAGATGTCTGAGAGGATATGCATGCACATATGCATGATTTGTGTGTGTGTGTGTGTGTGTGTGTGGGGGGGGGGGGGGGGGGGGGTTTGCAATATGACTTTCAAGTAATAACATAATATGGGGTATATTTTTGTGATAAGCATATTCTGTAACAGTCGGAAAAATGCATTTAAAAGTGTTTAATTTAACCTCAAAACAAAGTATTTATTCTGTAGTGTAGCCAGTCAAATAGTGTAAATAAGTTGTCCTTAGTATCAGCAATAAGCATATTCTGCCATATTTGTTCCCTGTTATACATCATGAGCACAACTAACTTATGCTTACGTGTTACTAGGGTTCTGCGGTAAGCTTTTTGTCAAGGGGCACTTTGGAAAAACAAGAGCGCTTGACAAACATCTCAAGCACAAAAATGAACACTCATACTTTGGCAAGCTGTCCTCAAATATTACTTGTAAAACTTTTTTTTTTTAATATTCATTCATTGACCTTAGTAATTGCTTTAACCAGGGTCAGGGTCACGGTGGCTCCAGAGCCAATCCAAGGAACAGTGTCATGAATGCACTCTGGATGAGACACAAAATTGCATTTTTATTTTCTTGAAACAACTTGTCTGTGATGCTGCATTAGGAGGAATAATTTATTATGTTCATTGACTAGCACTTACCAATCTGGGGTGGGTTTCCCAAAAGCCTCTTAAGGCTAAGAGCATCTTAACTAGGAGAGAGAAAGTATTCATTGTGATGCTCGCTGTACCATTTAACGATTATCTCTGTGCTACAGTGCTTTTGGGAAACCCACCCCTGGCCTGTCTTTCAGAGAGAAAAGTACTGACCTGTTAATTAGACAGAGACAGAGATCCATCGGCCACATAAAAAGCTTCTTATTAATTCTTATCAATCTAGATTTTAGTTTTCAAATAATATCTACTAAGGAAGACTGGGTTAAAATACTGAACTCATCTTCCATCCCACACTTCTATGTGAAGGAGGCGTTCAGTGACTTTTGGTGTTACCACCTTGAAACTGCTGTTGTCTACACAGAGTCTGCTGTCATTTATTTTGTCAAGAACTAGAGAAGTAGTCCACAGAATATCTTTCTTTTCAATGATACCACAACCACCAATCAGAAAAAGTTACAAAATAATACAACAGCACATTATTTGTTGTTTTACCTTATTATTATTATTATTATTATTATTATTATTATTATTAATTTATTTTTCCAAAATTAAGCAGATTTCTATTTTGATTCTTGCAACACATTTCAAAAGAATTTGGGACAGTAAAACACTGATCACTTTGTAATGTTGCCATTCCTTCTCATAGCACTTCAAAGATGTTTAGGGACTGACACCACCAATTGATGAAGTGTTTCAGGGGTTATTTTGTCCCATTCTTGCTGCAAACAGATATTAAGGTTTACAATAGTATGGGGCCATCATTGTCATATTTTTCATTTCAAAATACATCACACATTCTCTATTAGGGACAGAGGGGACGGGCATCCTCTTCTTCCACAGCCCTGCCTTTGTAATGTGTGCAGAATGTGGTTTTACATCGTCTTGAAGGCAGCATATGTTGCTCCAAAATCTTAATGTACTTTTCTGCAGTAATGCTTCCATCACAGAAGTGTAAGTTACCTTTGCCAAGATCACTGACACAACCCCATACCATGACAAACCATGGCTTTTGGACTTGTTGCTGGTAACAGTGTGTTACCAGCAACAAGTATGGTCCTTTTCTTCTTTGGTCACAATACACTATGTGTCGTTCCATCCCAGATGCCTCCGAGCCCTGAGAAGTCGAAGGCACTTCTGGACACAGTTAATATAAGGCTTCCTTTTTTGCACAGTAAAGTTTTAACTGCCATTTGTGGATGTAACTCTGTATTGTAGTGCTTGACAAAGTTTTGCCAATGTGATCTCGAGCCCATGTGATTTATATCAGCTAGAGATGAATGACGGTTCTTAATGCAGTGTCTTCTGAGGGATCAGAGATCACGGGTGTTCAGCTTAGGCTTGCAATTTTGGTCTCGTCTCGTCTTCTTCCGCTTATCCGGGGCTGGGTCACGGAGGCAGCAGTCTGAGCATGGAAGGCCAAACTTCCCTTTCCCCAGACATCTCGGCCAGCTCCTCAGGAAGAACACCGAGGCGTTCCCAGGCCAGCTGAGAGACATAATCCCTCCAGTGTGTCCTGGGTCTTCCCCGGGGCCTCCTCCTGGGGGGACATGCCTGGAACACCTCCCCAGGGAGGCATCCAGGAGGCATCCAAAAAAGATGCCCGAGCCACCTCAGCTGATTCCTCTCGATGTGGAGGAGCAGCGGCTCTACTCCGAGCTCCTCCCGAGTGACTGTGCTTCTCACCCTATCTATAAGGCCACCCTGTGAAGGAAACTAATTTTGGCCGCTTGTATCTGCGATCTTGTTCTTTCGGTCATTACCCAAAGCTCATGACCATAGGTGAGAGTCGGAACACAGATCGACTGGTAAATCGAGAGCTTCGCCTTTTGGCTCAGCTCCTTCTTCACCACGACGGACCAGTAAAGTGACCACATCACTGCGGAGGCCGCACCGATCCGCCTGTCGATCTCACGCTCTATCCTTCCCTCACTCATGAACAAGATCCTGAGATACTTAAACTTCTCCACTTGAGGCAGGACTTCTCCACCAACCTGGAAAGGGCAAGCCACCCTTTTCCAGTTGAGAACCATGGCCTCGGACTTGGAGGTGCTGATTCTCATCCCAGCCGCTTCACACTCGACTGCAAACTGCCCCAGTGCATGCTGAAGGTTTGAAGAAGCCAACAGGACAACATCATCTGCAAAAAGCAGAGATGAAATCCTGTGGTTCCCAAACAGGATTCCTTCCGGCCCCTAGCTGCACCTAGAAATTCTGTCCATAAAGATTATGAACAGACCCAGTGACAAAGGGCAGCCCTGATGGAGTCCAACATGCACTGGGAACAGGTCTGACTTACTGCCGGCAATACAAACCTGCTCCGTTCATACAAGGACTGGACAGCCCTTAGCAAAGAGCCCCAAACCCCATACTCCTGAAGCACCCCCCACAGAATACCATGAGGGACACGGTCGAATGCCTTCTCCAGATCCACAAAGCACATGTGGACTAGTTGGGCAAACTCCCATGAATCCTTGAGCACCCTATGAAGGGTATAGAGCTGGTCCAGTGTTCTGCGACCAGGACGAAAACCGCATTGTTCCTCCTGGATCTGAGGTTCGACTATTGGACAAATTCTCCTCTCCAGTACCCTGGACTAAACCTTCCCTGGGAGGCTGAGAAGTGTGATTCCCCTATAATTGTAGCACACTCTCCGGTCCCCTTTCTTAAAAAGAGGGACCACCACCCCAGTCTGCCACTCCAGAGGCACTGTCCCTGACCACCACACGATGTTGCAGAGGCGTGTCAGCCAAGACAGCCCCACAACATCCAGAGACTTGAGATACTCGGGGCAGATCTCATCCACCCCTGGTGCCTTGCCACCGAGGAGCTTGCTAACCACCTCAGTGACTTCAGCTTGGGTAATGGACGAGTCCACCTCTGAGTCATCAGCCTCCACTTCCTCAATGGAAGAGATGATGGTGGGATTGAGGAGATCCTCAAAGTATTCCTTCCACCACCCGACAATGTCCCCAGTTGAGGTCAACAGCTCCCCACCCACACTGTAAACAGTGTTGGCAGAGTACTGCTTCCCCCTCCTGAGGCACCAGACGGTTTGCTAGAATTTCTTCGAGGCCGACCGATAGTCCTCCTCCATGGCCTTACCGAACGGCTACCTCTGTGGGTGGTGAACCCACAGGAGGTCGGGCCCACATCACCACTTCAGGCTGAGCCCAGCCGGGCCCCGTGGGCAAAGGCCTGGCCACCAAGCGCTCGCCTACGAGCCCCAACCCCGGGCCTGGCTCCAGGGTGGGGCCCCGGCTGCGCCATACCGGGTGACGTCACAGTCCTTGATCGATTGTTATCCATAAGGGGTTTTGGTGAACTGCTCTTAGTCTGGCCTGTCACCTAGGACCTGTCTGCCTTGTGAATCTAACAGGGGCGTAATGCCCCCAACAACATAGCTCCTAGGATCATTCAAGCACACAGACCCCTCCACCACAATGAGGTGACAGTTCTAGGAGGGGTGCAATTTTGGTTTACACACAAATTTCTATAGATTCTGTGAATCTTTTTAAAGATGTTATGTACCATAGAGGTTGAAATATCCAAATCCCTTCATACCTTTCTTTGAAGAACCTTGTTTTTCAACATTTCAATTATTTTCTCATGTAATTGTTGTCAGACTGGGGATACTTGGCCCATCGTTGCTCCTCAAAGACTAGGCCTTTCCTGGATATTGATTTTGTACCAAATCTTGATCACAATCATCTGCTGACATCACCTGTTTCAAATCACATCATTATTTAATTGTTTTACCTCATTACTAGCCCTAAATTGCCCCCATCCCAACTTTATTTGGATTGTGCTGCAGGACTGAAATGCAGGATTGGATGTCTATCAACAAATGAAATGAAGTTGACCAGACAAGGCATCTGACAAAAGCCCAATATCTTGGGTTCATACTGTCTGCAATGAAATTTTGCATTTTATATACCATCACAACTTTTTCTGAGTTGGGGTTGTATTTTGCAGTGCACAGCAGTTCTCATACTTCTGTTCCATTCTTGTACAAAGAAAATCTTGAGAGTAATCAAGCAAAAAAGCCAATTGTGCACAGCCTCACCAACTGGTATAACATAATATTTTAGCAGTCCTCCCATCAACCTCCATATGCTTGGAAAACGTTTGTCTTTTTACTCACTGATTTGTACACTATTTTTCTGAGTTACTGAGTTTGCATTTTTGTTTGCTGCAAATACATTGTGTTACATTAATGACTGTTCTGAGAGGACTGTGACTTTTGAGAACTTGGAATTCTGCAAAACTTATTGAAATATGTGATGTGCATACTGAAATGCATTCAGCAGTTATGAATGTCTGTATTCATCTTGCAGATTTTTGTCATTTTTATCTGATAACCAACAAAATTCAAATGAAAACCAACAACAACAAACCAAATATTAAATATTTTAAGGGAAAAAAAACTTTACAATAACCTGGTTGCACAAATGTGCACACCCTTTTATAATGGGGTATGTGACCTTGCTCAGAATTAATCAATCACATTCAAACTCAATTAATAACTAATTATCATCAATGAAGTGAATCTAATTAACCCCAAATAAAGATCAGCAGTTTCTGTAGGATTTTTTTTTTGACATCTCCTTGGTTTCATCTGCCTGCTGAAGTCATGGTCCACAAAGATCTTCCAAAGCATGTATAGGATCTGCTGAAAGGTATTGATCACCAGAACGATACAAAAGAATTTCAAATCATTAGATGTACCATAGACCTCAGTGAAGGCCATCATCAACAAGTGGAGAAAACAGAGCACCACAGTGGCATTAACAGGACCAGACGTTCCCTCTAAAATAGACAAAACAACAAAAAGAAAACTAATCAGAGAGGCTGCCAAGTGAATGAGTGTTGTCAAATGTTATGGCAACAATAAATGAGCTCAGGGCTGGAGTGGGACTGCTTTTCAGCCTGGAAATGTCATCCAAGCAGCTCACACACTTACTTGGGATGTTTACAATGACAGCCACAGTTTAAACTCTTTTTGATGATTTATTTTCAAAGATATTGCACAGATAGGTGTGGTGCAAAAAGAAAACAGCTTATCACCCAAGGAGCACCAGTGAAGCATAGTAGTGGCATTATCAGGCCATGGGGCTGCTCTCTTCAGTTGGGACTAAGGCTCTAGTCCATATAGAAGGAATTATTAATGGTTACAAATACTGATCAAAACTTGCAGTCCTCTGGTCCAGTGGGCGGCACGGTGGTGTAGTGGTTAGCACTGTCGCCTCATAGCAAGAAGGTTCTGGATTTGAGCCCAGCAGCCGGCGGGGGCCTTTCTGTGTGGAGTTTGCATGTTCTCCCCGTGTCTGCGTGGATTTCCTCTGGGTGCTCCGGTTTCCCCCACAGTTCAAAGACATGCAGTTAGGTTAACATGGGGCGGCCTTGGGCTGAGGTGCCCTTGAGCAAGGTACCTAACCCCTGACTGCTCCCCGGGCGCTGTAGTATGGCTGCCCACTGCTGTGTGTGTGTGTGTGTGTGTGTGTGTGTGTGTGTGTGTGTGTGTGTGTGTGTGTTCACTGCTTCAGATGGGTTAAATGCAGAGGATGAATCTCACTGTGCTTGAAGTGTGCATGTGACAAATAAATGTTTCTTCTTTTCTTCTTCTTCTTCTCTGTTAGACAGCTTCACCATCCAACATGATAATGACCCAATGCATAAACATAGATAGATAGATAGATAGATAGATAGATAGATAGATAGATAGATAGATAGATAGATAGATTAATAATTAAAAAAAGATTAATGTTTTGGAATGGCACAGTCAGATCCCAGGTTTAAATCTTATTGCAAATCTGTGGAATGACTGTGGTTTCGCACAGGGGAGCTCTTTGCACTACAAAAACCTAAAAACTGAATTTGAGGAGAAAATTCCTTAATGCTAGTGAAATTATCTTATTGCATGGACAGATCATTTTACTTGACAAGACATCTTGAAATAAGTTGGTTACAATCTAGAACTAGTTTTAATAATCTCAGAGTTGGTGTCTTGTATTCTTCTAATAGGAAATGCTAGATCGTTTCAACTATTTTCAAGATATTCTAACTCGTTAAGATATCATTTTTGCAGTGTAGAAGAATACAAGACACCAACTCTGAGATTATTAAAACTAGTTCTAGATTGTAACCAATTTATTCCAAGATGTCTTGTCAAGTAAAATGATCTGTCCATGCAGCAAGATAATTTCACTTGAATTTTCTCCTCAAATTCAGTTGTCAGTTTTTTGCAGTGTGCAATGTAATAGCGCACTTTTGCAAGGAAGAGTAGAATTAAATTGCCAAATTAGGAGTTTCTAAGTTGGTAGACTCTTACCCAGAAACACTGAGTGCTGTATTATGAACAAAAGGTGCTTTAACAAAGTAATATTTAAGGGTTGTGCACACTTATGCATCCAGGTTATTGTAAGATTTCTTTTAAGCATTTCTTGTGATTTTTTCACCTCTTAAGTATTTCTGTTTTTCACCTGAGTTTTGTTGGTTACTACATCACATTAAAGGTCAAAAAGAGCTGACATAATTTCTCTCTCTTTTTTTTTAATTTAACATCGCAAAAACCTGCAATTTTGACAGGGGTGTATAGACTCATCTCATCTCATTATCTTTAGCCACTTTATCCTGTTCTACAGGGTCTCAGGCAAGCTGGAGCCTATCCCAGCTGACTACGGGCGGAAGGTGGGGTACACCCTGGACAAGTCGCCAGGTCATCACAGGGCTGACACATAAACACAGACAACCATTCACACTCACACCTACGGTCAATTTAGAGTCACCAGTTAACCTAACCTGCATGTCTTTGGACTGTGGGGGAAACTGGAGCACCCGGAGGAAACCCACACAGACAACATGCAAACTCTGCACAGAAAGGCCCTCACCGGCCACAGGGCTCGAACCCAGGACCTTCTTGCTGTGAGGCGACAGCGCTAACCACTACACCACCGTGCCACCCATGTATAGACTCTTTATCTCCAATTTATCTAGCTACAGTGGCAAGAAAGAAGTAAGTGAACCATTTGGAATTATCTGCATTTATGTATGAATTTATCTTAAAATACAGTCTGATCTGGGGTGACACGGTGGTGTAGTGGTTAGCACTGTTGCCTCACAGCAAGAAGGTCTGACGAAGGCCTTTCTGTGTGGAGTTTGCATGTTGTCCCAGTGTCTGTGTGGGTTTCCTCTGGGTGCTCCGGTTTCCCCCACAGTCCAAAGACATGTTAGGCTAACTGGTGGCTCTGAATTGAGTGTGAATGGTTGTTTGTCTCTATGTGTCAGCCCTGCAATGACCTGGCAACTTGTCCAGGGTGTACCCTGCCTTTTGCCCGTAGTCAGCTGGGATAGGCTCCAGCTTGCCTGTGACCCTGTACAGGATAAGTGGCTATAGATAATGGATGGATGGTCTGATCTTCATCCAACTTACAATAATGAATGAAAAAAACAGTAGGTTTTAGCTAATAACACAAAATGTTTTACTTTGCTCTTGTCCATATCATTCAAACATTCTAATGTAAATTTCTTCAGTGTCTGATTAGATCAATCTCTAATAAAAACTGAGGTTGGAACCCTCCATCCATCCATTATCTGTAGCTGCTTATCCTATTCTACAGGGTCGCAGGGCAAGCTGGAACCTATCCTAGCTGACTATGGGTGAGAGGTGGGGTACACCCTGGACAAGTCGCCAGGTCATCGCAGGGCTGAGGTTGGAACCATCTATTTATATTTTTCCCCATTAGTAGCAGTGTTAGGACTGCAATTTTGTGTTGTTGTTATTGTTGTTGTGTTCATCCAACTCACAGTAACAGTTATAACACAAAACAGTGATTTTAGTATTTTAACACTAACGTACAGTATAACAATTCAGCACATACTGAATTGAAATGTGTTATATATTCTTTAACACTAGGGGGCACACCATAGAGACCTTTTTTATTTTCAGTCCTGGAGCCACAAACCAGACAACATGCATTATAAACATGTTAAGGAAACTTTGATTGTGATGTGATCTGAGCAGAAGTGTTGAGCTTTCACTCAGAATTTTCATATAAAATCTCTACCTGTTTAGTTTATGTCTTGTGAGTTGGTGTGTCAGTAGAAATAATTCAATTTCAGATTTCCAAACATTCATTTTTGGATAGAGTGTCTCACTGTCTCAGATGCTCAAAAACATTAATTAAAACTATGCACACATTTTTTGAATATTCTCATATACTGTGAGCAAAAAATGCCTCCAAAACTATGACATACAATCAAGCCCATAAATATTCGGATACTGGCAAAGTTATTGGTATATTCTCTGTCTACTACAGCACCACAGCTGAAATTCATCCCAAAGTGCAGACTTTCTGCTTTAATTTAAGGCTATTTACATCCATGTTGAGAGAATGATGTATGAATTACAGTTCTTTTTATCCTGTAGGTGGTTCCCCCTTTTAAAGGAACCAAAAGTAATGGGACAAACTAATGATCAGGAAAGTTAAATTGTTATTTTTAATATCATTTATAGTCAATTATTGCCTGAAGTCTGGATTCCATGAATATTAACAGATGCTGCTGATGCTCTTTCAGGACTTTACTGCAGCTGTCTTCAGTTCCTGTATTTTCCTGCGGAGTTTTGCCTTCAGCAAATGAAAAAAAAATGTTTAGATCAGTTTTATGTATGTACTGTACTGTATGTGTCGTCAACATTGTCAATACAGAATTTATTCCTATGCAGTTTTCTAGTTCATGTATAAAACACTGACACCAGCAAATATACTGTGACAACTGTGTTCTCAATTACAGTTTTTCTCTATAGCTTAGATGCAGTTGTTTACCTTCAGAAACACTTTATCCTGGTTAGGGTCACAGTGGTTCTGGAGCTTCTTCCAGGGACAGCAGGCATGAAGGATGGCAGTTAATGTACACACACACACACACATGCACACTCATTCACATCCTGGGGCAATTTTTGGAGTTACAAAATGCTAACATCCTTCTCAAGATATTGTTTCAAATCCCCCAATTAACATAACTGTTCACAGCACTTTGTAAATCTTCAGTATGTTTCAAACAAAATGTACATTTACACATTTTAATTGACACTTTAATTTACACAGGTATACAGGTACCTCTGTACACAGGTGAATTTACACATTAACCTGCTGTCAGACTCAGCTTTGGGATATGTACAACCCCGATTCCAAAAAAGTTGGGACAAAGTACAAATTGTAAATAAAAACGGAATGCAATGATGTGGAAGTTTCAAAATTCAATATTTTATTCAGAATAGAACATAGATGACATATCAAATGTTTAAACTGAGAAAATGTATCATTTAAAGAGAAAAATTAGGTGATTTTAAATTTCATGACAACAACACATCTCAAAAAAGTTGGGACAAGGCCATGTTTACCACTGTGAGACGTCCCCTTTTCTCTTTACAACCGTCTATAAACGTCTGGGGACTGAGGAGACAAGTTGCTCAAGTTTAGGGATAGGAATGTTAACCCATTCTTGTCTAATGTAGGATTCTAGTTGCTCAACTGTCTTAGGTCTTTTTTGTCGTATCTTCCGTTTTATGATGTGCCAAATGTTTTCTATGGGTGAAAGATCTGGACTGCAGGCTGGCCAGTTCAGTACCCAGACCCTTCTTCTATGCAGCCATGATGCTGTAATTGATGCAGTATGTGGTTTGGCATTGTTATGTTGGAAAATGCAAGGTCTTCCTCGAAAGAGACGTCGTCTGGATGGGAGCATATGTTGCTCTAGAACCTGGATATACCTTTCAGCATTGATGGCGTCTTTCCAGATGTGTAAGCTGCCCATGCCACACGCACTAATGCAACCCCATACCATCAGAGATACAGGCTTCTGAACTGAGCGCTGATAACAACTTGGGTCGTCCTTCTCCTCTTTAGTCTGAATGACACGACGTCCCTGATTTCCATAAAGAACTTCACATTTTGATTCGTCTGACCACAGAACAGTTTTCCACTTTGGCACAGTCCATTTTAAATGAGCCTTGGCCCAGAGAAGATGTCTGCGCTTCTGGATCATGTTTAGATATGGCTTCTTCTTTGAACTATTGAGTTTTAGCTGGCAACGGCGGATGGCACGGTGAATTGTGTTCACAGATAATGTTCTCTGGAAATATTCCTGAGCCCATTTTGTGATTTCCAATACAGAAGCATGCCTGTATGTGATGCAGTGCCGTCTAAGGGCCCGAAGATCACGGGCACCCAGTATGGTTTTCCAGCCTTGACCCTTACGCACAGAGATTCTTCCAGATTCTCGGAATCTTTTGATGATATTATGCACTGTACAGTAGATGATGATATGTTCAAACTCTTTGCAATTTTATACTAACTCCTTTCTGATATTGCTCCATGATTTGTCGGCGCAGAATTAGGGGGATTGTTGATCCTCTTCCCATCTTTACTTCTGAGAGCCGCTGCCACTCCAAGATGCTCTTTTTATACCCAGTCATGTTAATGACCTATTGCCAATTGACCTAATGAGTTGCAATTTGGTCTTCCAGCTGTTCCTTTTTTGTACCTTTAACTTTTCCAGCCTCTTATTGCCCCGTCCCAACTTTTTTGAAATGTGTTGCTGTCATGAAATTTCAAATGAGCCAATATTTGGCATGAAATTTCAAAATGTCTCACTTTCGACATTTGATATGTTGTCTATGTTCTATTGTGAATACAATATCAGTTTTTGAGATTTGTAAATTATTGCATCCCGTTTTTACTTACAATTTGTACTTTGTCCCAACTTTTTTTGGAATCAGGGTTGTATTATTAGAATCAAGCCACAAACACATCTACACTTTTTCTCAAAACCTTTCTCCAGGCAAAAGCACTCAAAGCAATTAACACAGTCATCAAACACAATCAAAATGAAATGCTGCTTCTTATATAAAAAAAAACAACCTAAACTGGATACCTGTCAACTTTTGACTAAATAATTCATTCAGATGTAATTACACAGGATAAAGACAATTTTTTTTGTCTGTAAATTTTTTTTGTTGATGTTTACAGTTATATTAATGTTGGAGTTTCCCATTTTGATTTATTAGAAACACTAGTGTTAGTAAAATGATAGCTTACAGGAAATTGCAACCAGGAATACAAAATGCCATATGAAAGCCACCTATGTTAGAGAGTTAAACCCCTACAGCACACAGAGGAAGCTCTTACAGATATTCAGGCAAATCTATCAGACCCACCAGCCTTGCAGAAATGAACAGCTTGATGGATTTGCCTGAATATCCGTAAGAGCTTCCTCTGTGTCCTGTAGGAGTTTAAGTCTCTAACATAGGTGGCTTTCATATACTTTCCATATCCAGAAAGAGAGGAACTCAGCAGGATTCACAATGGGAGATTATGGTGGGAGAAACACCATTAGGAAACATGAAAGGAAGAACAAGAAACCTTTATTTATCACATGCACACTCAAGCACAGCCATAAACACAGTGAAATTCCTCCTCTGCATTTAACCCATCTGAAGCAGTGAACACACAGACACACAATTGAGCAATGAGCACACACACATACCCAGAGCAGCTATTTGGGGTACCCAGGGAGCAGTTGGAGGTTAGGTGCCTTGCTCAACGTTCAGGCCATGGTTGCCCCATGTTAACCTAACCGCATGTCTTTGACAAGTGGGGGAAACCAGAGGAAACCCACTCAGACACTGGGAGAACATGCAAACTCCACACAGAAAGGCCCCTGTCAGCCACTGGGCTTGAACCCGGAACCTTCTTGCTATGAGGTGACAGTGCTAACCACTACACCACCATGCCGCCCACTCTCAGGTTTCTGTGCGCTCGGGCTAATTTGTGGAAATGAACATTATCCCAAAGCACCACAAAGTGCCTCAGCTCCAGTTGGTCGTGGGCCTGGTGTTTTAGAATAAGCATGCCATTTTTGAGCTTAGAAAAATTAAGAATTCCTGTAGGACATGGTCAATTAGTGCAGTCCTTATTTCACTTCAGATTCTGTTCTTCTCCACTCTGATCTTCATTTTTTCTCGCCCTTTCTACCACTTCCACTCTTCCTCTCTCCTCATCTTTTCATAGCATTTTCCTCTTTCAAATACCCCACTTCCTTTTATTCTTACACATCTCCTGCTCATGGGCGGCATGGTGGTGTAGTAGTTAGCACTGTCGCCTCACAGCAAGAAGGTCCTGGGTTTGAGCCCAGCGGCCGGCGAGGGCCTTTCTGTGTGGAGTTTGCATGTTCTCCCCATGTCCGCGTGGGTTTCCTCCGGGTGCTCCGGTTTCCCCCACAGTCCAAAGGCATGCAGGTTAGGCTAATTGGTGGCTCTAAATTGACCGTCGGTGTGAATGTGAGCGTGAATGGTTGTCTCTGTGTCAGCCCTGCGATAACCTGGTGACTTGTCCAGGGTGTACCCCGCCTCTCGCCCATAGTCAGCTGGAATAGGCTCCAGCTTGCCTGCGACCCTGTAGGACAGGATAAGTGGCTACAGATAATGGATGGATGGATCTCCTGCTCATCATTCTTGGTCCAGATTCTTCTTAGTCATTGCCTGTTTATGCTCATTCAGATCATGTACATAGCTAAATTCTGAGAGATGGTGTAATCAGTTGTGAACAAATTGCACTTTCTGTGTTGTGTGCTTTACTAATCTAGCTGACATTAATTTGGGCGTAAATATAAATCAGTTATTTAGGTGATTGGTTATGTAGGTGATTCATCTGTAGTAGTTACTTTATTCTGTACACGGTTGCAGTGG
Organism: Neoarius graeffei; assembly: GCF_027579695.1. Lineage (NCBI taxonomy): Eukaryota > Metazoa > Chordata > Actinopteri > Siluriformes > Ariidae > Neoarius > Neoarius graeffei. The sequence goes on from NC_083573.1 coordinate 51,721,734, forward strand.
GTCCTGAGCTTATCCCAGGAACATGGGGTTCAAGTTGGGAGAATTCACCCTAGATGGGAAGCCAGTCCATCACAAGGCACCATGCATTCAGGCTGATCCACCAACCTGCAATTTGGGACAGTGTGAGGATCCCAAGAAAGCCAGAGGAAACGCATGTAGGCTCGGGAAGAACATATGAAACTCAGAAAACAAAACATTGAAAGTCACCTGAGCTAAGGATTGAACCCAGGACCTTAGAGATGTGAGATAGGAATACTACCTACTGTGGCAGGTAAGAAGATTGCAAATGGAAGTTAAATGTGAACTTTTGTTGTTTTGGGGAAAATGGCACATCCATTTTTGTAAATGTGTGTGAAAACTAAGAAAAAGTAACCCTAGGTACTGGTAACTGTATAGTGTTTTATGTATTGCATGGAGACTGTTTTAAAGACATGGGAATTTCATTTACAGTGTTTGTTGTGTTTGGAAAACAAGTTATATGTGATTATTTAGTAGTAGTAGTAGTGATGGTTTAATATCAGAGTTTCCACAAATATGGCTCTTTACCTGATATAAAAGCTAAATATACATACTCTACTAATGTTAAAAATCCTAAATACTAATTGTTCAACTTATAATACTAAATATAAAAGATATAAGAACATTTCGCTTGAGATACAAAAAAACCAAACAAACAAACAAAAATCTTTACTTATAATACTACAGTGGTGCTTGAAAGTTTGTGAACCCTTTAGAATTTTCTATATTTCTGCATAAATATGACCTAAAACATCATCAGATTTTCACACAAGTCCTAAAAGTAGATAAAGAGAACCCAGTTAAACAAATTAGACAAAAATATTATTCTTGGTCATTTATTTATTGAAGAAAATGATCCAGTATTACATATCTGTGAGTGGCAAAAGTATGTGAACCTTTGCTTTCAGTATCTGGTGTGACCCCCTTGTGCAGCAATAACTGCAACTAAACGTTTCCGGTAACTGTTGATCAGTCCTGCACACCGGCTTGGAGGAATTTTAGCCCATTCCTCCGTACAGAACTCTGGGATGTTGGTGGGTTTCCTCACATGAAATGCTTGCTTCAGGTCCTTCGACAACATTTCGATTGCATTAAAGGGCATATCACGGGTAAATTCAGGAGCAAGATCAATGTAATTCTCCTATTTTATATTAAACTTTGGTCAAATATCTGTCACATTTTGCATTTTGTGCAATTTTTTTACCTTGCACAATACCAGAAAAAATCAGTTGAAATCAAGCCACTTGAGGTGAATTCGTCCGCCTCTGAAAAAACTTGCCATTTGGATTTCCCGGCAAACATTGATTTTCATGACATCATGTGCGGGACGCCTCCTTCTGAATCCTACGTCAGCGCTGGTTTGTTTATGAGAAAACGACCTGGTGGTTTTCTGCAAATTTCTTCAACGTTATCACATAATTATTAAAAGGGTTAACAGATGTATCATATGTGACCCCTCACCGAATCCAGGGACACATGTCGGCTGAAACGAATCCGAGATAATCGCAAAAGAAGCTTTTTTTTTTCGAAATTTGTGATTTTTGTTTTTTTCCATCATGTGCAAGTTGAGATCTTGAAGAATGCAATCAGTATTTCAGATAATAGATTGTTTTGTTGGAAAAGCATACATTTTTTGTTGCAAATTGTCTCGTTTTTGTCAGGACTGTAGCCTGCTGGGGGGTGTGGGTAAATTACCATATGGGCCATTCATATGATGATTTAAGTCTTTTTTTTTTTTTTCCGCGAATCAGCTGTATGATACGGGCTGAGCGCATGGCTACTTAACTGCATACAGGCGTGTGATTTCACTATGGAATGAGTTACTAAACAGAGCGCACAGGAGCTGACACACCACGAAGCAAACAGACACATGGTATTTACATCGGAGATAATCATTTCTAGCAAAAAAAACCGCAACCTCGTTTTCCAGATTGAATGGAATACTTGAATGATCGGATGATACACGGACCGTTCTAGGATTACATTCCATCGGAGGCATTGGTGTGTGCAAGGCGTCGTTTCTCTTTCTGATGGGGTAAGTTTATTAATCTAAGGCTGTGTGGTTATTTTTGCATGTAACGGAGAGTGTTGTGGTTTGGTTAAGCCTAGGTCACAACCGGACGTACGATTTTTTGGCCGTGTGATTTTTGGCGTTTCCCAAATTGCTGCATTTTTTTTTTTGTTCATGGAGAAAGACGCGCGTTGGCCGTAAGTTTGTCTTGCAACCTGAAAAAAACGTAAGCGCCCGTACAGTTTGTTTGACATGACAAAGAACCTCTGCGGCTGGTCTACGGCTCGAAAATCAGCACATCACACGCGCGCTCTCGTGCTTTTCACACGCGCACTCTCGTGCATTTCATGCGCGCTCTCCGTGTGTTTCTTGTGTTTTTTGCGTGTAGACCGGCTGTAGGAGCACATACGGCCGGTTGTGACCGAGGCTTTACATGAAACTAGTGTTGTGTTAGTTGTGTCATCATCGTGCTATCTTTCTTTCTTACGGTGTGAGTAATTTTTCAACCACAAAACGTTAAAGTATACTTTAGGACTTATTTTTGTACTTCATAATTGTGTTTGGCATACTTTGCATGGAAGGAAAATTGACGTGGTGATCTTTGTTTACATGAAAGTAGTATCGTGCTAGCTAGTAGGGGGTAGGGCTTTCCTTAATATCATGCAAATGAGCACCATTATGTGCCCGCCCTACACCCAGAGTAGCTGAGATGGAAAACTTTGAGGGCGATTTTCTCCCTTTCCTGTTTTAAGAAGTATGCACTTTCAAAAGGCCACACATTCTTCAAATATTGTCAGATCTCCACATAGAAGGCATCATTGGAAAGCTTAGAAACTGTACTTTCTGAATCTGTCAATAACTCAAAATGCCCCCGGGCAGACATGTGTCCCTGGATTCTGTGATCTGCCACATATGAGGGTGTAGCAACACCAATCATGATGGGATTAGTACTCATACTTTTCCAAAAGACCGGACAATGAGAGAGAAATGGGAGCGCTTCATGCGAGGCTCCCAGAAGCCGAGGACCAAAGCAGAGCTGAGAAAAAGACCAAGAAAATCGGCGATTCACAAGTTGACTGTTGCCAGGGTAAGAAATAAGAGAGACTATACTCTAAATTAGGTGTTCCTGTGTTTGTGTGGTACACAGATAATGTTATTTATTGACACACACAAAAGTAAACAACACGAAAGCGCTGGGTGATAATACACTTACTTATATTAGATTAGTGTGGCAGCAGGGGCGTGGTCAAGCGTCGGTCTGTGAATGGAGGGCGGAGTCAGGGAAGGTAAGTGGCAGAATCACTGCACCAGATGTCAGTTAACCTGTGTTTGTGTGCCTTCCCCAGTGACCGCGCCCTATAAAAGGAGAGAGAGAGCAGAGGAAGGAAGCTCTCTCCCCAACCAGACGACTTATGTGTGTGTGCATGTATGTGTGGCTGGGAGATTGTGAAATCACTGAAAAGTGCAAAAATAAAGAGTTTTGGGAAACTCAGTTCTGGCCTGCCGTACTTCTGTGCTCCACCCACTCGCTCTAAGATCTACAGTGGTGCCGAAACCCGGGATCAGAGCACAGAGGAGAACAGCCCCATGGAGTCCTCCCCATTCGCGGACCTGATCCATGCCCTCGCCACGGCCCAACAGAGCCAGCACCAGGCGCTGGTCACCCTCCGAAAGGAGCAAGAGCAAAGGTTCAAGGCCCTGGTGCTGGCGCAACAGGAAGATCATCAGGCATTCCGGCACCTCCTCGCGTCAGTTGGATCCACCACCTCCACCACCGCGGGCCCTCCCCACCTCACCCTAACGAAGATGGGCCCACACAACGACCCCGAGGCCTTCCTCGCACTCTTCAAGCAAACAACAGAGGCCTGGGGCTAGCTGGTGGAACAGCGCACGACGCGCCTCCTCCTCCTGCTAACGGGCGAGGCGCAGCTGGCCGCGCTACAGCTCCCCGCCAACAGCCGGCTGGTCTACGCAGGCCTGCGCCGGGCCATCCTCCAACGTGTGGGGCGCACTCTAGAACAACAACGCCAGCGCTTCTGTGCTCTGTGCCTAGAGGAGGTCAGCCGGCCATTCGCATTTGGCCAGCAACTCCGGAACGCCTGCCGGCGGTGGCTGAGGGCTGACAACCGCGACGCCGAGGGAATCGTCGATCTGGTGGTACTGGAGCAGTTCATTGCCCGACTACCTGAAGGGACCATGGAGTGGGTCCAGTGCCATCAGCTGGCGTCGCTGGATCAGGCCATCGAGCTGGCGGAGGACCATTTGGCGGCTGTTCCAACGGCAGGACAGCAGATCTCCTCTTCTCCTCTCTCTCTCTCTCTCTCTCTCTCCCCTTCCCCTTCTGTTCCTCGTCCTTGCCCTGTTCCCCCACCACAGAGGCGGGTGCCGCCACACCCGCGATGTCCTCCCGTTTCCCACTTCTGTGTCTGTCTCTCCCCCCCTCAGGTGAGTGAGCCCCAGAACGCCGGTGCAGAGAGAGAGCCTGGGCCGGTTTGCTGGAGCGTCGGGGATCCGGGGCACCTCCAGCATCAGTGCTCGGTAATGGAGGTGGGCGCGGTGGTCCGGATCCCCGACACGCCAGGGACCGCCCTCGATCAGGCTGGAGCGTATCGCATACCGGTGAGTATCCAAGGGGATACGTATCAGGCTTTGGTGGATTCCGGCTGTAATCAGACCTCAATCCACCAAAGCCTGGTGCAAGATGAGGCATTGGGGAGAGCACAATTGGTGAAGGTGTTGTGTGTGTGCACGGGATGTTCACAACTACCCTTTAGTGTCGGTCCACATTCTATTTTGAGGGGAGAAATTTAGTGTAAAGGTGGCGGTTAATCCTCGCCTTACCCACTTGATAATTTTGGGGACTGATTGGCCGGGATTTCGGGAATGAATGACTCATTTAGTGAAGAGTGGGGCCTGCCATAGTTCAGCAGGGGGATGTCCCGGTGTGGCATTGGCTGGAGCAGCTGTCACAGAGCTGTCTATGTCATCACCGCATCAGAGTGAGGAGCCGCAGGCTCCTCCTCCTTCTCTCGGGGAATCCCTCGCGGCGTTCCCGTTAGAACAGTCGCGAGACGAGACTCTGCGGCATGCATTTGATGAAGTGAGAGTAATCGATGGTCAAACGCTCCAGCCAAATGGCACCCCATCCTTCCCCTATTTTTCTATTATGAAGGATAGATTATACCAAATGACGCAGGACACTCAGACTAAGGAGCCGATCACAGAACTTTTAATCCCAAAGAGCCGCCGGGAATTGGTATTCCAGGCGGCTCACTTTAATCCCATGGCTGGACACTTGGGGCAGGATAAGACACTAGCCCAAATAATGGCCCGGTTCTATTGGCCAGGGATTCGCGGTGAGGTCCGTAGGTGGTGTACGGTGTGCCGCGAATGCCAGTTAGTAAAACCAGCGGCCATCCCAAAAGCGCCTTTGTGCCCTCTGCCATTAATCAATACCCTGTTCGAAAGAATTGGGATGGATCTCGTCGGGCCATTAGATCGGTCAACACGAGGGTATTGCTTTATTTTAGTTCTGGTGGACTATGCAATGCGATACCCGGAAGCAGTGCCTCTTCGCAATATCTCAGCACGTAGTATTGCGGAAGCACTCTTCCACGTCATCTCCTGAGTTGGAATCCCCAAAGAGATTCTGACTGATGAAGGCACTATGTTTATGTTACGCACACTGCACGAACTGTATGGGTTACTGGGAATTAAGCTGATCCACACCAGCATTTATCACCCACAAACGGACGGTTTAGTCGAACGGTTCAATTGCATCCTCAAGAACATAATTAAAAAGTTTGTACGTGAGGACGCATGCAATTGGGATAAATGGCTCGAACCCCTGTTATTCGCAGTGCGAGAGGTCCCACAAGCCTCAACGGGGTTCTCCCCATTCAAATTATTATATGGGCGTAAGTCACGTGGCATCCTAGATGTACTGCAGGAAAATTGGGAGGAGGGACCTTCAACGAACAAAAATGAAATTCAATACATTATCGACCTGCGTGCAAAACTCCACACACTCACACACCTAACCCAGGAGAATTTGCGGCAGGCCCAAGAACGGCAAATCCACCTGTATGACAGGGGTACACACCTTAGGGAGTTCGCACCAGGAGATAAAGTACTCGTGCTGTTGCCTACGTCAAGCTCCAAATTGATCGCCAAGTGGCAAGGACCCTTTGAGGTCACACGGCGAGTCGGGGACGTCGAACGGACAGGGGTGGGGCGCTACAGATTTACCACCTCAATCTGCTCAAACTTTGGAATGAGGAGGTCCCCGTGGCGTTGGTGTCGTTGGCTCCAGAGAAGGCAAAGCTGGGGTCAGAGGTTCAAAAGGGAACATTGACATCGCTTACCTCTCCGGTCCCCTGTGGAGACCACCTCTCCCTGACCCAACTCACAGAGGTTGCCCAGTTGCAGACCGAATTTTCGGACGTGTTCTTGCCCCAGCCCAGCCGCACCCGCCTCATAGAACACCACATTGAGACGCCCCCGGGGGTGGTAGTGTGCAGCCGCCCTTACAGGCTGCCCGAACATAAGAAAAAAGTGGTTCGGGAAGAACTCGAGGCCATGCTCGACATGCGCATCGTTGAGGAGTCCCACAGTGACTGAAGCAGCCCGGTGGTCTTGGTTCCCAAGGCCGACGGGTCGGTCCAGTTCTGTGTGGATTATAGAAAAGTCAACGTGGTGTCTAAATTCAATGTGTACCCAATGCCTCATATTGATGAGTTGCTGGATCGACTAGGCACGGCTCACTTTTATTCGACACTGGATTTGACAAAGGGTTATTGGCAGATCCCCTTGACTCCATTATCCCAAGAAAAAACGGCCTTTTCCACACCGTTTAGCTTACACCAATTTGTCACACTTCCTTTTGGGCTGTTTGGGGCGCCCGCTACGTTCCAGTGGCTTATGGACAGGGTCCTCCGCCCCCACGCCACCTATGCGGCCGCATACTTAGACGACATTATAATCTATAGTAATGACTGGCCGCGGCATCTGCAACACCTGAGGGCCGTCCTTGGGTCGCTGAGGCGAGCGGGTCTCACAGCCAACCCAAACAAGTGTGCAATTGGGTGGGTGGAAGTACAGTATCTGGGCTTCCACTTGGGCAATGGGCAGGTGCGTCCCCAAATTAATAAGACAGCAGCAATTGTGGCCTGCCTGAGGCCCAAGACCAAAAAGGGGGTGAGACAGTTCCTGGGGCTGGCTGGCTACTATCGTAGGTTTATACCTAATTATTCAGACGTCACCAGCCCGCTGACTGATCTCACTAAAAAGGGGGCTCCAGATCCAGTCCAGTGGACAGAGCAATGCCAGCGGGCTTTCTCTGAGGTGAAGGCTGCACAGTGTGGGGGGCCACGGTTACACTCCCCTGGCTTTTCTCTCCCCTTTATGTTGCAGACGGACGCGTCAGACAGAGGGCTGGGGGCTGTTCTGTCCCAGGAGGTAGAGGGGGAGGATCGCCCAGTGCTGTATATCAGCAGAAAGCTGTCGGTGCGTGAGGGATGCTACAGCATGATAGAGAATGAGTGCCTAGCCATCAAGTGGGCAGTCCTCGCCCTCCGCTACTACCTACTGGGATGCCCTTTCACCCTCTGTTCGGACCACGTGCCCCTCCAGTGGCTCCACCGCATGAAGGATGCCAACACGCAGATCACCCGTTGGTATCTGGCACTCCAGCCCTTTAACTTCAAGGTGGTCCACAGGCCAGGGGCACAGATGGTCGTGGCGGACTTCCTCTCCCGTCAAGGGGGGGGGGGGAGTCGGCTGCAGGCTGGACAGCTGCCTGGCCTGAGTCGGGCGGTGGGAGTATGTGGCAGCGGGGGCGTGGTCAAGCGTCGGTCTGTGAACGGAGGGCGAAGTCAGGGAAGGTAAGTGGCAGAATCACTGCACTTGATGTCAGTTAACCTGTGTTTGTGTGTCTTCCCCAGTGACCGTGCCCTATAAAAGGAGAGAGAGAGCAGAAGAAGGAAGCTCTCTCCCCAACCAGACAACTTATGTGTGTATGTGTGTGTGTGTGTGTGTGTGGCTGGGAGATTGCTAAATCACTGAAAAGTGCAAAAATAAAGAGTTTTGGGAAACTCATTTCTGACCTGCCGTACTTCTGTGCTCCACCCACTCGCTCAGAGATCTACAATTAGATAGAACTTTATTGATCCCTTTGGGAGGGTTCCCTCAGGGAAATTAAAAAGATACAGTCCACAGCCTGGTAAAAAGCAGCCAAAGTAGAGTCCAAAGTAGCGTGATTAAAGTCCCCAGAAATGATCATAAATGCCTCAGGGTGCTGTGTCTGCAGCCTTGCTGTGACAGAGTGAATCCCCTCACATGCAGCGGCTGCATCTGCCCTCGGAGGGATGTAAACACAGATGGTGATGCTAGCAGCTCCAAGTCCGGGCAACATAAGACTATCTTTACGGAGAAATGTCCCAGGTTACACCAGCGGTTGTTCATGTAAATGATGAGTCCCCCACCTTTGCCTTTCCCGCATGCTTTAGTGTCTCTGTCGGCTCTCACAGCAATGAATCCCTGCAGGTCCATGTTAGCATCTGGTACAAGGTGTGTTAGCCATGTCTCCATAAAAATAAATAAGCTGCTCTCCCGATAAATCCACTGGTTGTTCAGTGCGGATAGCTCGTCGACCTTATTCGGCAGTGAGTTCACATTCCCCATGATAACGGAGGGAATGGATGATTTGTAGAGCCGCTGGTTGTCTGCTAGCCTAGCCTTTAGCTTAGCTCCGGCTTTGCAGCCCCTGGGTTTCCTCCTCAGCTCGGCCTGGGGTGTCGGCTGGCGTGTTGTATCCTGGCTCATCCCATTGTTTTCAGGGCCAGCAGCTCCTCTCTCGAATAAGTGAGAAAACTGGCTCCTGGTTACATGTTAAAGTTAAAAATATCCATGGGATATGAAGAAAAACACACTATGTCTTCGTAAGAAGAGCAGAAAAATAAAAAGGTGGAAAAAAGAGGTTTAAAGAGCTAAAAACTACAGAGCTACTGGAGAGGCAGCCGTCTTCCACAGTGCCCAAGGTCACATTTTCTTTACATTTTACTTCACATGTATTAAGGGATATGCGTGTCAGGGCTTGAGATCTTGGGACCTGTCAAACACATTAAATGTATATATAACCCTGCTTAGCCGATTCCATGTGTGTAGCTTATGAAATCTTTCTCCTACAGTAGCCAGTACTCTTCTAAATGAAGAAATATATAAATACATAATAGTAATTAGAAAAAATATGATTTATGTAGCAATAGATAGATGAGCATTGATACATGAATCTATGGGTTTAGAAGCTGAAGCAGAAGGTGACAATTCCATATTTCAATGCAAAATCACTAGCTGCTAAACTTGGTCTTCACAGACTGTGCACTGAAACCGTGCAAGCTCTTGCAGCCTGCTGGCGGTTCTGCAGGTGACGTCACGAATCTGGCTCCAGACTCCCTTGGGATTTTTCCAGATGCGTTTTGTTATTTTATTTTTTTCTGCTGTAGACAGATGGCCTTGTGCAAAATTACCCTTCTGGATGGGTGTGTAAAGGGACATACTTTCATATTAAAAAAAAAAAGAAATTGGTCCAGGATATGCATTTTAAGGTCAGGACTTTGACTTGGCCATTCCAAAACATTAACATAAACATGGTTCTTCTTTAACCATTCTTTGATAGAATGACTTGGGTGCTTAGGGTCGTTGTCTTACTGCATGACCCACCTTCTCTTAAGATTCAGTTCATGGACAGATGTCCTGACATTTTCCTTTAGAATTCACTGGTATAATTCAGAATTCATTGTTCCATCAATGATGGCAAGCCGTCCTGGCCCAGATGCAGCAAAACAGGCCCAAACCATGATACTACCACCACCATGTTTCACAGATGGGATAAGGTTCTTATGCTGGAATGGAGTGTTTTCCTTTCTCCAAACATAACGCTCCTCATTTAAAGCAAAAAGTTCTATTTTGGTCTCATCCATCCACAAAACATTTTTCCAATAGATTTCTGGCTTGTCCACGTGATCTTTAGCAAACTGCAGACAAGCAGCAATGTTCTTTTTGGAGAGCAGTGGCTTTCTCCTTGCAACCCTGCCATGCACACCATTGTTGTTCAGTGTTCTCCTGATAGTAGACTCATGAACATTAACATTAGTCAATGTGAGAGAGGCCTTCAGTTGCTTAGAAGTTACCCTGGGGTCCTTTGTGACCTCACCAACTATTACACGCCTTGCTCTTGGAGTGATCTTTGTTGGTCGACCACTCCTGGGGAGGGTAACAATGGTCTTGAATTTCCTCCATTTGTACACAATCTGTCTGACCGTGGATTGGTGGAGTCCAAACTCTTTAGAGATGGTTTTTAACCTTTTCCAGCCTGATGAGCATCAACAACACTTTTTCTGAGATCCTCAGAAATCTCCTTTGTTCATGCAATGATCCACAAACATGTGTTGTGAAGATCAGACTTTGATAGCTCCCTGTTCTTTAAATAAAACAGGGTGCCCACTCACACCTGATTGTCATTCCATTTATTGAAAACACCTGCCTCTAATTTCACCTTCAAATTAACTGCTAATCTTAGAGGTTCACATACTTTTGCCACTCACAGATATGTAATATTGGATCATTTTTCTCAATAAATAAATGACCAAGTATAATATTTTTGTCTAATTTGTTTAACTGGGTTCTCTTTATCTACTTTTAAGACTTGTGTGAAAATCTGATGATGTTTTAGGTCATATTTATGCAGAAATATAGAAAATTCTTAAGGGTTCACAAACTTTCAAGCACCACTGTAAATATTGGAGATATATGAAAAATAAGTCAAATTTGAAACTTGAGCAATACTATGATACTAGTAGAGGAAAAATTATTTATGCACTGCAAAAAATGATAGCAAGTGAAAATATCTTTAAAATAGTTGAAACGATCTAGCATTTCCTATTAGAAGAATACAAGATACCAATTCTGTGATTATTGAACCCAGTTCTAGATTGCAACCAACTTATTCTGAGAGGCTGTCCACACGGCAACGGATTCAGGTGAATCTGATAAAATTGTTTATCGTTTCGGCCTGGCGTCCACACGGCACTGGCGTTTTGGGTGCCCCAAAACGAGAACGGGTTCCAGAGTGGAAAAATCTGGCAACGGCGCCGTTGCGAAGTCATCTGGATGACTAGAACGGATTTGTTTACAATGACATCACAACCACATGACTAGAACAAGCAGCACTCTCGCTGTTTTGTATGAACCACTGCATTGCATTCACTTCTGTATACAGCTTTTCTTTTAAATAAACAAGTAACTGAACCATTTCTTGAATTTCTTTTTTTTTATTGGATAAGACTGCTTTTCAAAATGTTCACACACAATATAAAAAGTTATATAAATTATATAAAAATGCTTTTCAAAATGTTCACACACAATAAGAAAATTAAGTTATATAAAACTATGCACACTAATAAAACTAATTTGTACACACAGAAGGCACGATTTCCTCGCGTAGTCGCAGCCATCTTATTCTTGTTGTTGTGTGTTTGTTCCTGAGTGCTTCACGCCGGGTAGAAGAAGGGGTTTATGCGCATGTGTCCTACTTCTTCTATTGTTCTGGTGTCTCCGATGGGACCGTCTTACAGCGCACGTAGAGGTGTGGCATGTGTATTGCATCGTTTTCAGCAAGTGTTGCATTGCCATATGTACCTGATATTTTACTGATCCGTTGCCCATGTGGACGCGATATTTTTTTTAATAAAATCTCGTTGCCGTTGTCGTGTGGATGTAGCCTAAGACGTCTTATCAAATAAAAATATCTGTCCATGCAGCAAGATAATGTCACTTGTATTACATAATTTTTTCCTCAGATTCAGTTTTCGGGGCAGCACGGTGGTGTAGTGGTTAGCGCTGTCGCCTCACAGCAAGAAGGTCCGGGTTCGAGCCCCGTGGCCGGTGAGGGCCTTTCTGTGCGGAGTTTGCATGTTCTCCCTGTGTCCGTGTGGATTTCCTCCGGGTGCTCCGGTTTCCCCCACAGTCCAAAGACATGCAGGTTAGGTTAACTGGTGACTCTAAATTGACCGTGAGTGTGAATGATTGTCTGTGTCTATGTGTCAGCCCTGTGATGACCTGGCAACTTGTCCAGGGTGTACCCTGCCTTTCGCCTGTAGTCAGCTGGGATAGGCTCCAGCTTGCCTGCGACCCTGTAGAACAGGATAAAGTGGCTAGAGATAATGAGATGAGATGAAATTCAGTTTTCAATTTTTTTGCAGTGTGTTTCAGGTGGCTGTTTTGAGAGCACTAAACTTAATTTGGAGAAATGTGATAAATCAACTGAGAAAATTTGTTTAAATAACAGGCTCCAGTATTGTTGACACTGGAGCAATAGGCCCATGAACCTTGCAAAAAAAGGAAGAGGTTTGGCTGTGTGGTGGTACGGCAAGGGGCAGAGTAGTGCACATATAATACAAAGCATGTATAGTTTTGTCTTTTGGGAAATTTAAGCAACTGAGAAAGCAGTACAGTGTGAAAAACTGTTTTTTCTTTCTTTTTTGAGGACAATGTTCATGGTTTTGAAGGCGGTGTTTAATTTACATATAATGTATGAGGATTTGCAAAGTGTGCTTATAGAGATGATAAATGTGTTTGAGTATGTGAGGCACTATTTTCAAAAATGTGTGTAAGCAATTTGGAAAGCCAATATCACGTCTAGTATTATCATTACTTGTAGTAAGGAACTATGTTTACTCAATTATTAGTGTTTGGTACTTTATACACTGAATGCATGAAATGAATCCGCAACATGCTTTCATGCTTTCAATATTAAATTAACAGCAAACTGCTGAATATATCTATGAAAGTAAAAAAAAAAGACTTGTCCTGTCTGTCTTTGGTTTTCGCCTACATCACAACTGATGTTTTCTCTGGCTAACCAGCAGGGGAAAAATCTGCAAGCATGTCACATTGAGGCCTGTCAAGTGTTTGCACTAGTAGGTCTCTTCCAGTGTGGCTCGTAGACATGCACATAAGAGTTATGGACATATAGCTTACATTGTCTTGCTGAGAAACATTCCTGAAGGGAATTGAAGAATGGAATAAATGGTGGGAGGAAAATGAATCGAATAAAAGTGTGGTTGGTGTACCACTTTCTGACAATTAGTAGGAGAGATTGCTCTACGCATTACCTGCAAGAGTGCTAATCACTGACTGATCATAGCTTAGAAAGTAAAAGATTGATGACTCAGTGTCTGGCCACTTACATCTATTGAATGCTGGTCATACCCTCTGTATCTGGCTACCAAAACATCACCACAAGTCAACCTTGATGAAACCAAATTTAAGGCATGAGATGTTTTAGAACTTAGAGTTTCTGGCCAACATTGAAATGCTGCACAAGCATGAGATGTTTAGCAGTTATTTCATGAAATTGAGTAGTATATGCACTGATAGCTGACGAGACGCATAACGCCAAGTAGGCTATAAGCCATGTATGATGAGATTGAGAGGAATAACTGTTTTATTCTATCTACATTCACTGGATTTTGATAAACAGAGCATTTTTATTTTTTGCAAATTCGATAAATAAAAACTTTATACAAAACGTCCAACAAAATCATTTCCGCTTAGAATGTAAACAAACTGGTGAAATGACAGTAGCAATTTGTGAAGAATGCTATAATAATAATTCTTAAAAAATAAAAAAGATGCGTTCTTACCATCAAATACTTTCATTCCATATTCCATATTTGTTGCTTTTTTTGTTTTTTTTTTGGGGGGGGGTTGTTTTCGAATAGAGTTTTTATTTCATCCTCGGTTAGTTTAGCAACACGCTCCACCATTTTGTTTTTCTCTACTCATAGTATATGAGCTGATAGCCTTGTAGTAGAGTAGCCAATCAGAGCACGTGATTGCTCACATCCAGTGAATGTGGATAGAATGAAATTATATATACACTCCAGGGGCGATTTCACAACAAGGGAAGCCGAGCTTCCCCTAAAATTCTCTCCCCAAACTGCGGCATCTACGACATTGAATTCTCATTAAAACAATAACTTGCATAACATAATATATGCCCAAGATTGCATTTAAGTTCATAACTATCCTTTAACTTATTTGAGTGATGTCTGACGAACTTGCAGTTCGCTACGAGAATCACCTTTGCTGCCAGGCTGTAACCAGCGTTGCCAGATACTGCTGACGTTTTCCAGCCAAAATATGTTCAAAACCCACCAAAATGCACTTAAAACCACCCAATCTGGCAACACTGGCTGTAACCTTTCTTATTTCAATGGGCTCTATGGCTGGCAGCCGGGTATCCGTTGCAGTCTATGAGAGGGCTCTGAACAGCCAATTTTGGCTAGTTGTTATTGGTTAAAATCGACAAAATCGTCACTTCCAGGGAAGCCGGGCTTCTCTGGGACTAAACGAGACAGTGGGAGGGACAAGAAGCCGGGCTGATGAAGGATTATTGGAGGTAGTGTTTGAAAGACATGAGGAAGGCGGGCTCTGTACTTCGGCATCGGCGAGGAACACGGAAGTATGATCAGTCAGTCCCCAGCGGATGTCGAAAAAGTGTAGTCGTGTGCCAAAGTGCTGTCCGACTTTCTTTTCATATAAACGTTTCTTCTCATTGATGTCTCTGTACATTACTCTGTAAATAAATGTAAATATTACTCGTTGTGCTCCGTTAACTTTCATCCATTCTATCAGTTTGATCATTCGTGAATTCACTCGTTTATTTCATTTGTAGTTCAATCTGGTTGTAGGCTAGCTTGAGCCTTATTGGGATTTGCAGTGCTAGCTGCTAACAGAAATTGGTGAAGTCTCTGGAAAGCACAACCAGCTAGTATGACAGGGTCACAGACCATTTTCTGGAAAAGGAGCGGAGGGCAGAATTTGTGTATAAATAGTGTGCATCATATAATGTTCATGAATCTGAAGTGTGTATCTTGTTCAGTAATGTTAAGAGAATGGTGGGCTCTGTGTTATAGGTTATACCTGGCTATAATATTTAAGGTTCTGTGTGTTGCATAGCCTACCTGGTTATGAATTTCCAGACTGTGTTGCAGAAGATGTTCAAGGATGTGTTGCACAGCTGGGTGTTGTGTTAAAGACTCTGTGTTGCATATCAGGGTATGATGTTCAAGGCTCTTCATTGAATAGCCAGTGATTTTTGGATGTTTGATATTTTTGATTAAGGATATGAGGCACTAGCCTGGCAAGCCAGACTATAACATGAAATGTACAAGCAAAAATACTTTCTGCCACTAGGTAGGGTTGTCTAGTTCACTATGCTAATGGGGCACACCTTTCTATGCTTTGATATCCGGCCTACAGGTTTTACGATGAATGCGTAAAATGGGCTTCCCCTGTTTTAAAAACCAGCAGCCGCCACTGATACACTCTAATTAGATATTTTTGGCCAAAAACCTTGTGGCTGGAAAACATAGTCGAGGAATTCTTTACAAAAGTAAGGGAAGTAAACTGTAATCTTAACCAGCTCTAAGTTAAATCATTGGGTTTGACTGATTGAGTAATGATTGAGTGTCTTCTTGATGCTTTCAGTATGATTACTGCAGCAAATCAGCCAGGAGAGAGAAGCAAAGGGGAAAGCTATATATAACGAAGACTATGGTAGACAATCCACATGCAAGCAGATAATAGACAAGTGCAAGGTGAAGACTTCAATGAAAATAAGGGAACAGTGTAGACATGGCATATTCACAGTTCTTCTAGTCAGAGCCAGGGTGAGAACAGAAAGGCCAATGTCCATTTATGTAACCTCCGGCCTCTGATGAGGGCAGTCAGTGCCTTCGTCTGATCATGGCGGCTGACACTGAAGTGTGAAGGCATGGGGATGCGGCAGCATAGGGCAGCTTTATGACTGATGGAGCCCCAGGACTCTGGTTCCTGCCTGTTCACAGGTTGATATCAGGATCTGGATGAATGATTTTTTTTCCCTTTTCCATCAGCAAGATTTACAGTAAGATAAAATAAATGTTCTGGAGTGTCTGTGTGAATAAAGCTTCCAGTAATAAAGAGCATGCTCAGCACTCATGTATAAACTCTGTGTAGGCTTTTGTTTTGGCTTCGACAAAGCCAGGAACCTCAAATTAATATGGAGCAAGAGAGACAAAGAGGGAGAAGGAAAGATACAGGAAGATTGAGAGAGGGAAAACAGATGGGGAAATAGAATTTCAGTATGTGTGCATGTGTGTGCCTAGGAGAAGGGAGCCTCTTATACTGTCTCAGCGGGGGCTTGGGCCAAGCTTCGGCCTAGTCTCGTCTGCCCAGCAGGGGCCTTTCCTGAATGAGCCGCCCAGAGGAGGGGCACCTGCCTG
Source organism: Neoarius graeffei (assembly GCF_027579695.1). Classification (NCBI taxonomy): domain Eukaryota; kingdom Metazoa; phylum Chordata; class Actinopteri; order Siluriformes; family Ariidae; genus Neoarius; species Neoarius graeffei. The sequence continues at coordinate 51,738,090 of NC_083573.1, forward strand.
AGCTACAAACACAGAGCAGAGACAGGAGGTGTGGACCAATGAGGGAGGGGAAAGGATGGGTGGTGAATGGAAAGACACTCAGGAAAAGGACATGGATTCAATCTCTGAAATGCAAAGGTAGCTCAAAAGTATAGTTTGGAAATGAAAATATATGTGCCCTTTACATCACCCTGTAGTCTGTGGTCTATAAACCACTACCTTCGACAAAACAAGAAATTTTGTACAAATACAGTCGTGGTGGTTATTGTTGGAGAGTCATACGGTACCAAGTCTTGTGTCTACCAACATAAGCTGACAGTTTATAGATTTATCAACCTCCCCAGGACAATATTTTCTTCAGTTTGGACCCAGTGGGTAAATATATGTGTTTGAAGTTTATCACACACTCAATCTTTCAAACTACATTTGTGGGAGAAAGAGAGTGAGAACGGGTCAGACATAGTCCTGTTTTAACTTCACCACTGTTAAACTCCTGAAGATAGTATCAAATAGAGAACTTTTATCTTCCTTCCTGTTTAGATAAAGTATTACTGGTTTACCAACATATTTGCAGTCACAACACTGGAGAAAATGAATATTAGGTCGCACAGATTCATAAAAGCTGCTGATGAGCAGCAAAAGAAGCTGAAAAGTGAGAGACCACTTTGTTCGACAGAAATGCGCCGAGCTCTCCATGCTGGCTTCAGAGAGAACGAAGAAGGAACACTAGCTAGCATGTTCTCCCAGGTAAATGAAAACACATGCTAAAGGAAAGAAACGACAGCGTGAAACAAAGGTACAACTTTGCACAAACACTTCTCAAGCACTATGTTCTGATTTTGGGATTGCTATTTATTTGTCTTTTTTTAACAGACTTAACTCCACTGGAATTGAAGGATTTTCAATAGGGACTAGAAAGGAGCTTTGTTTTTAGCTTGGAAGCCCGTGTGAAATATCCTGTATGCAATCACAAAAGGCAGACAGATACACAGCTTCACAAATCATCACTGTTACACAAAGTGTTCACGTGAAAAGAATTCTTCTCTGAGTTCTTCATGCAGCCTGACACTACGCTGCCATTCAAACATTTACAGACAAGACGCAGGGTCTCTCACCCACATGTTACTCACATATGAACATCACATGCATGCCGTAAATTAATGTAGTGTAGACATGAATACATGCCGTGCCAACTGAGAAACAGCAGAACTGCTATGTTTTCGGTATAATTTTAAAAAATTTATTTATTTTTAAGTTGAGGGATATGAGATCTGACTTATTTTGCATCACAGTAATTTGTCCCAATACTTATATTTAATTCAAATAGTAATATGACTTAAATGGATTTGGCTGGAGGTCAGAGAAGGGGAATTTATACATGCTATAAGTTATTTTATACAACAAGCACATGGATTTGAAGAAAATGCAATCTCAAAGCAAATGCAGAATCAGTTACGATCATACTATTCAATTGCTTCTTGTTTGAAATAACAAAGAAAGCACATTTATATCATAACAGCTCAATCATCAATCAACAAAAACAAATTTATACATATTTCTGAGTTTATGCCCTGTCTTGTTTCTCCCTTGTATTGAATGTAATGGATGAATATATATTCTGTGCAGCATTCTATCATTGTCACTCTCAAATACTCAGGACAGGGGATGTTTTATTGCCGAAACACTTTAGGGATACAACCATGAAGCACGTCACAGACTTTAGTATAAAAGGGTATTTTATTCATCAGTATATATTATTGCCACAAATGCATGTATATGAAAGTTTGTGACTATGCTTTGTGCAAAGCAATGCAGGCAAAAGGCAGATGCAAAAAAAAAAAAAAAAGCAGTTTGCTGTAAAAGGCAAACAAAGTCTGAGGCTTTGAAGAGTCTTAGACCGAGTCTGAATGCAAAGAATGCCATTTAATGCCTTCTCAGTATACATCTAACATTATAGAATGCATTATAGGCTGTGTTTTTCCGAATATTTAAATTAGAGCTAAGCATTCAGTAAAGTAACATCAGTGGAACAATTTTATTTTATTTTATTTTATTTTATTTTATTTTATGGCAGTGAAGCAGTATCAGTGTTATGAAATCTGTATTATTGCTGATTTACTGACGGAGAAAAGAAATTGTGTATAAGCTAGTAACATAAAAGCTTAGAAACTTAGTAGCTTGATTTATCCACTCACAGACAAACCAAATGAATGGTACAAAAGTAAAATATTGCAGTAAGAGAACTAAACAGCTTCATGTGAGCTGATACATTTACAAATCCTAAAGAAATAAAAAATAAAAAAAAAAAAATAAAAAAAAAAAACTGGACAAGATTGATGCTCTTCAAAGAAGAGCAAATTCCAATGGGGATTTTTCTTTAGCTTTGAGCCTAATTTAGATATATGGCTTTTCCCTTTCTTTAGGGCTAATAAACCAATTTGGTTTTTAGATGCTTCACACGTAGTGAAAAATCCCTTTGGTCAAGTCATGTCAAAACTTCTGCTACCCCTTTGATATCATGACTTTGGTGTTTCCTCAAGCAAATATTTTCCATACTTTTGTCCATCAGTGCGTAACAATTAGCTATCGGATAGTTGAGGGCCTGATGCTTCATTTTAAGCTTTTTTTTTAAGCACAAGAGACTCATATAAGTAGATTACTACATTGCCTTTTAGTACAGAAAATGTTTATCATTTTCACTAGAAAATTCTACTAAAATCTATAGGAGAATCCTAAACCCAATGACCATAACGGGTGAATAGTTGACCTAATATACCGTATTTGACTACAGCAATGAGGCTGCAACTGAAATGCATGAGTACCAGAATAATATATAACCATTAATTTTTTTTTAAATGTCTGTAATAAGCTCTGCAAAGAACTGGCGTTCCATCCAAGGTATATTCCCGTCTTGCCTAGTGTTCCCAGGATCGACTTCGGAGCCACCACGACCCTGACCAGAATAAATTGGTTATGGTTACTGAATATAAATGAATGAATGAATGAATGAATGAATGATGTACTGTATGTAATACTGGCAACAGGGAACAGAGTTGTGAAAAGTGCACTTATTTATGGGCAAGTAAAAAGTGCTTTCACTGGTGTTCACTTCCCTTTTGGCAGAATGGAGCAGCTGTACTTGTTGTCTGCCTGCTGGGCCGGTGCCGCTTTCCTGTCAGTAATGTGTAAAAAAATGGATTTACACATGAGTTCCCATACGTTAGTCCTGTTAGGATCCGGTTAACGGTGACCTGTGTGCCTACTGGTACCACACGTAGAACGTCTGGTCGATAGAGTGGTAGCAACTGCCAGATCCAGAATGGGAGGAAACAGGCCCAGAATGCAAGCACAATTCCCAGGATGAGAAGCAGGACTTTGGGTCTAGGAGAACGGGGTGGGTTAGCGCTACAGCTACCGGCCCAGGCCAACTGTGTCTGTGAAACCCAGTAGTGACGCCCCAAAGCTGCATACAGACCCCCGATGGCCAGGCCTGGTCCTAGGATACTGGTGCAGAAGAGTACACTTAGGTAAGCTTTAGAGCTTTGCTCATCCCATGCTGGAACACACAGTTTACCCTCCTGGTTTTCTCCATCCTCCAGATGCAGAGTGATCATCATGGGTAGGCTGAGTGCCACCGCAAGGCCCCATGCCAGAACCACACGTCGCAGGCCTGAAGTAGGAGCTGAAGAGGCAGCAAGTGGGTCGGCCACGGCACGGTATCGGTCCAGACTCATTGCAGTCAGTGTGAAGATGCTGGCGTGCATGGTGAGCAGGTCCAGGCTGAGCAGGAGGCGGCAGCCGAGTTCACCAAAGGCCCAATCAGATGCCAGGCTGTCATAGACAATAAAGGGTGCCGTGGAAAGGTAAAGTAGATCTGCCAACGCCAGACTCAGAACCTGCAGATGAAGTGAAGAAGAAGACGAGGAGGACGAGGTGGGAGATGAATTAGGAGAGTGAGATGGGGAAAATGTTCCAAGGCAACCAGGAGTCAAACAGCAGCTTGGTGCCATACTGCGTCTCCTTCTGGGGCCCCTGCGCCGCTGAATGAGAAGCCCCAGAGTGTAGAGGTTTCCCAGAATCCCCAGAAGGGAAAGGAGTGAGAGAAAGAAACAAAAAAGAGCTGTGGAGGCTACACTCGGGGATGGATAAACTGAGGGAGAAGAGGAAGGGGTGGACAGGTTAGAGAGGAAAGAAAAGGTGTAAGATGGAGCTGGGGAAGAGAAGAGGGAGACCAAGCCTGAGTTTTCCATTTGGCTTGGAAAGAAGATGCTTTAATGAACACCTTGTCTCAAGCACAATTAGTAAATGTTAATGTGAAACGATAAAGAGCTCTGTGTTTGTTATCGGGTCAGAATATTAGAAAGGGTAATATTAGTACTAAACGGGAAGTGGGACTGAGAGGGGGAAAGGGAAGGGGGAAAGAAAACAGAATAAGAGGACTTCATGAATGATTTTACATATATCAGATTAATGCAAAAAAAATTGAGCTGTTTTAAGATTTATAGTAGAATTCACAGTTTCAGATGTTACAGCCATTAAAACAACAACAACAACAGCTGGATGTTGTAGAACCGCATCACTGCAGTCACGAGTTTACAGTTTGTGCTGCAGCTTATAATATGATTAAAATTTGCCTTGTGTTCTGCGTAAATATAGCCATTTCCTTATTTTTATTTTCATGTATAAATATATTTATTTTATAGACCTATTTATTTTCATAGAAATGCGCCAAATCGGCCCACATTTGCATTACGCGCTCAGCCGGCATTAAACCGCTTCATGCCTCCTGTTATTGAGAAGCTAATTGATTGATTGATTGATTGATTGATTGATTGATTGATTGATTGAACTTTAAGGTCCTGCATTAAACCAGACCTCTCCGATTAAACAGGAAAAGGGAATGAGCGCACAGAGAGAACGCGCTATTCCTTATCTGGAAATGCATCACCTGCACATTTGTAGCCTGTTTAAACACATCGAGTCATTTCAGTGTCGAAAATGAGTGTATGATTGTAGCTAGTCGGCACAATTTTATTTTGGCCTTCGATAAACTGTCGTTTATTTATTGGTTGATTAATGAACTCGTCAAAAACTCTGTATTTTCAGGATGATATTCCTCACGGTTGGACACATGAGGTCTGTTCTTCACCGCTGAGTGTGTAACATAATCTGTGAGGGGATTAAAACCCAGCCTGAGTGCGCATTAAACAGGAGGAAGTTCTGGGCCACATGCTGGTGATTCCCCATAAGCGCCTATAGGTTCAGCAGGGCTACTGGAGAACACGAACACACACACACACACACACTCTCAATCAATCAATCAATCAATCAATCAGGTCCATATTATATAAGTTCTAATCTCTGTGTGGGGTGGAGTTAGCCCATATGCAGCCAAATTAGTCCTGAATGAACTTTTTATTTATTTATATTATCTAAGCGCAAGAACAGTAGGCTACATTATTATTATTATTATTATTATTATTATGTTAAATCTTACAAGATAAATGTAACCAATCATTTAACTGAGGCAAAAAAAAAAAAAACTTTCTAGCTTCAGGTGATTATTTTTACTCCTGACAGTATGGCTTGTATGCATGTCCATTTAGAGTTAATTTCAGTCTCTGATATGTTTTAAGACCGATATAGGTTATAAATAAACAAGTAATTCATATGTAATTCACTGTAAATGTAATTCAATTAAAAATGGAAATAAATTAAAAAAAATTAACTAGAAGAAATCATATTAATGGAGTAAAGAGAGTGAAAATGATCTGAAAGTGACCTCAATCCATGAGCAAAATCCTTCAGCATTACTAATGATTAGACCGAACTGTTATAGGTTTTATTAAAACACCAGTCCCAGAGGGGACTAATGCGCCGACATAAATTCAACAACATTTTACTGGTTTATTTTGTGTAGAATCACGTAAAAAAAAAAAAAAAAATAAAAATAAAAAAAAAATTAAAAAAAAATAATAATAGTAATAACACCAGTTCTTAACACCAGTGAAGAACAGTTGTAAAACTGTTGAAGTTATTGATGAAGCGCCCCAGATGAAAGTGTTTACCTCCAGCCGCAGAGCTCCTCAGATGCTCATGTTCTTCTCAGTGTGCACTGGTCTGTCCACAACCGCAGCACCACAGAGAGGCTTCTCAAACATTCCCTGGTGGCTTTCCATTTCAACAACGTGTCCGTTATGGATAAAAGAAAAGAAAACCCTTTTGTAGGCTATAGGTTTTTATTTAAGATATAGTTTATATTCTTCAAGGACAGGACAAACAGTTCTCTGTGAAACTTCAAGCTGCTGAGGAAAGCTACTCATACACCTTGCTCACCTCGCACCTCCTCCTCTGACTCATCTGATAACTGGGGCCAGAGGGGCGGGGCCAAGAGGGACATGGGGCGGAGCTTGACGAACACCATGCAACCAATTAATTAATTAATTGCTAATGACTTGGCACTTCGGATCATATCAGTTTGGTGAGATTTTGTCTCTCACATGCGGGTTTAATACTTCGAAGAATTACATATATATTATTTACCAGCTGGGAGATCCGTATCGTGAAATACCGTGACCGAGGTCTTGAAAATACTACCTCGGTCAGTATTTTCAAGACCTCGGTCACGGTATTTCACAATACAGACCGACCCTAAGCCGGTAAATAATATATTTATTTTTTTCTTTACCAAATTCTAAAAGAAAATGAGAGCGCCCGAAATGGAAACCATATTTAGAACAAACCTGCTACAAGCTCGTCAAAAACACACCCTGGCTGCTTGTGAATGGTTTCCCTTCACAAGAACCTCGACCAACTGCCGTTTACGGGCCACAAGGACTTCTCTTGACTTGTTTAACTCAGGGTCCGTGAAAGATATTTACCTGTAGTTTCGAGCCGGACTGATTCAGATAGTGCTGGATACTTCTCTGGAAAGACGTGAGCGAGGACGGCTCAGACACATCGCCATTTTTCTTTGTTGCGGACATGAAAAAGTTGCACAGCAACATGTTTCGTTCTTCGCCAGGTATGTCTTCCACCTTTCAACCTTCATTTAGGTTTCGACAAAACTTCCCAAAGACATTGAGGTCGTAGGTCATCTTTTTTGTTGTATTTTCTGCCCTTTGCTCCTAACTGCTAGATTTGCTCAGCGTTAGCAACAGTTACAGGTTTTCGGCTTTCTCCTGAAATGTTTTCTTTTATTTCATCTTCATCAGGGTAGTAAAACTCGCTTTCACTGTGAACACTTGTTATCGCTATCCATACAGTAAAATTAATGCTATTATACTGAGAAATCCGAAAATAAATGTTGACAAAAATTGCTACCATGTTTGTTGTTGTTGTTATGAATGAGCGAGTCGCCAAAGGTCCGTAACCAGGGTCCGGATCGTAGGATTCTGGACTGCTCGTGACCCAATCAGAGCGCACGATTTGATGGAAACCGGACCGCGAAAAAAAAAAGAATGATATAATTAAAAATTATTTTAAAAATACGATAAAAAAAGAATTATATAGTTATGTGAATGAGAATGTCTGGAGCAACTCTAATAACGATTTAGAAATAATATTCAATGAATTGCAAAAAAAATAATAAAAATACACAACACATTGGCGTGACCACATTGCAACATTTGTAAATGTCTACTAGCAAAATGTAGGCTATCAGTCTCAGTAAGACAAATTGGCTTCGATGCACCCAAAAATATTTATGACACATATGAAACGGTATGTCTCTGTACTTAAACATTAAATTATATGATTAACTCAGTATGAATAGCAGCAGGTTTAAAATCCATTAGCCTACTGATTCAGCCCCTATTATAGGTTAATAATGCTTGAAAAATGCTGGATAACATTCTGATATTTACTATCCAAACCACAGCTCAAAACCATTTAAACCATATGAAATATTGCATTGCATTGCACCCCGAAGACTATACAGGAATACATTACCATTAATGGAAAGAAAAATGTTTGAAAAAATGTCTTCATCCCCATAGACATGCAGATGATCTGTGTCAGATTTATTTCCAACCAAATGTAAAAGACCTTGGGAACACATATTATTGAAGTGGAGATGGGATATTTAGATACTGTGTCGCCGTAAATCTAGATAGTAAAATAGAAGGCTGTGGGATCTCTGCTGGACAGGAAAAAAGCACTTTTAAAGCTTAAATGGTAAATTAATCTGTAATGGATTTTAGACATGAAATGTAATTACAGCATTGACTGCTTTTAACTGAAACCAAGAAGCGACTGTCAGCTTTATAACAGTTAGGGTACAAACATGCCCAATAATTACTGAATATGTACAATAATTGTGTAAAAATTATTCATAAATAATATTTGTATTCTATGTAAAATGCTTTTTTATATGTACTCTTCCTTTGTTGTTAAAACACAATAATAGCAAATAAATGTATCATGACCTGATCGGTTCACACATGCTCTTTCCTGTAAAACGAGAATGACTCATAGGATGAAGGCAGTCCAGTGGAAAGGAACATGTGTCTCAGCCACCGACCAGAATGGGAGAGAAAGAGTTATAGCTTTGTCTTCTTGTGAGCTACTGACACCAACTTCAGATTCAGTCCTTATGCCAACACACACACACACACACACACACACACACACACACACACACACACACACACACACACACACACGGACCAGAGAACTGCATGCATTTCATAGCCAACACACACATATCTGCACATCCAGCATACTTCAGAGCCAACACACACATCACCAACACTCTTCTACTTCACACCAGCACTCAACACCAACATTGGCAACCCTCAAAGACATCTAATCCCATGGAGGGAAAAGAGTGTGTGTTAGTGTGGCTTCAGGAGCTTAGCTCTCAGTCTCTGGCTCACACTAAAAAAATGGAAGAAGAGATATTATTCCTTCCTGGCAGAAATTTCAGTCTCAGATTTTATCACGTCATATGCTAATGTCATGCGAACCAAGGTACAAAGTAACTAGTTTAAGATGATATCTGAATACACTATGCAGTCATTTAAAATCCAAGTGCCATTATGCAAGTCTTATATTTAAAGTTCGTTATTTATGGTTATGGTTTCAGTTATATGGTTGTATCATTTTGTCAGTAAATTTGAATATATTTTCAACAATGGCAGTTCATTTGATAGACACACTGCATGTTTATTCGGGACTCCTGACATAGGTTTGTGTGTTCAAGTTGTCCGAGGCATGTGCTGTGTGTTTGCACGCACAAGATGGACATAGACAGGCACCAAGGCTGAGACAAGAGGGAGGGAACATATTTCTCCCTGCAGGGTGTGTGGAATTTCAACAAATACCTGGCACTGGCCTGCCAAAATAGGCAAAGGAGAGAGCGAGAGAGAGAGAGAGAGAGAGAGAGAGTTAAAATGTCGAAATTTTTATATAATTGATGTCACAACAAGGGCGGATTAGAGTCAGTAGATATTTTGTATAATGTATGAATACATGAGCCTGTCAAAATGCTTAAAAAAGTTTCACTCTAAGTCAGGTTACATCTATTTGCATTAATGGCTCTAAATTTGCATGTCTCCTGATATACAGCATCAGATATTTTACATCATTTTTCAAAGGTTTGTATATCTGTATTATATTGAATGTAGCAGCGAACAGTGAAATATGATCACATGATCACTTTATTGCATGTGACATAAAGCCACAGTTGGTTAACTGGTCACATCAGGTATCATGGTGTGGGGGCTTGTATTCCTGTAGCGTAACATGGCCTGTGTGTCTCTGTGTAGATCAAAGAGGTTAGAATTCCTGAACATACAACTCTGTGCTGTCCAGACCCCCAGCGGGGCTCGTGTGTCTTTCAGTGCTGTGTGTTTTAGAAGCGATCTGAATTATTACCTTATTGAAATAATGATATCCAACAGCAAAAACATCAGTCGGGCCTTTTAAATTTGCAAGTGCCCTTGTGCTTTGCCTACATTATGTTAATTAATTTTTTAAAGTGTTTGACTCTACTCTGACAGATTTCCCACCTGTTTGACTGCATCTGAACTGCAGATTTAATTAAATGGGTGGACATTTTTACATGTAACAAATGGTTTATTTCTCTTCTTGACTGATTAATGGAGCATACAATGAATTATTGATCCACCATGTCTGGCTCTGATGCCTATATTCACTTTCTGCCAGAGCTAATTTCCTGAACCCAAGTCGTGTTCCACTGGGCTCAAGGCAAATCAGTCCTTTTACACTCTCTCTCTCTCTCTCTCTCTCTCTCTCTCTCTCTGCTGTGGATAATGAGCGTGATGTAAAATTCAAGATTGAACTCTTTAAATGCTATTAAATCACCACCATCCACAGACATGAATAATTTACTAAATCAATTTATAAAGTACAATAATTCATAGCAAATAAGTACAACCCCGATTCCAAAAAAGTTGGGACAAAGTACAAATTGTAAATAAAAACAGAATGCAATGATGTGGAAGTTTCAAAATTCCATGTTTTATTCAGAATAGAACATAGATGACATATCAAATGTTTAAACTGAGAAAATGTATAATTTAAAGAGAAAAATTAGGTGATTTTAAATTTCATGACAACAACACATCTCAAAAAAGTTGGGACAAGGCCATGTTTACCACTGTGAGACATCCCCTTTTCTCTTTACAACAGTCTGTAAATGTCTGGGGACTGAGGAGACAAGTTGCTCAAGTTAAGGGATAGGAATGTTAACCCATTCTTGTCTAATGTAGGAATCTAGTTGCTCAACTGTCTTAGGTATTTTTTGTCGTATCTTCCGTTTTATGATGCGCCAAATGTTTTCTATGGGTGAAAGATCTGGACTGCAGGCTGGCCAGTTCAGTACCCGGACCCTTCTTCTATGCAGCCATGATGCTGTAATTGATGCAGTATGTGGTTTGGCATTGTCATGTTGGAAAATGCAAGGTCTTCCCTGAAAGAGACGTCATCTGGACGGGAACATATGTTGCTCTAGAACCTGGATATACCTTTCAGCATTGATGGTGTCTTTCCAGATGTGTAAGCTGCCCATGCCACACGCATTAATGCAACCCCATACCATCAGAGATACAGGCTTCTGAACTGAGCGCTGATAACAACTTGGGTCGTCCTTCTCCTCTTTAGTCCGAATGACACGGCACCCCTGATTTCCATAAAGAACTTCAAATTTTGATTTGTCTGACCACAGAACAGTTTTCCACTTTGCCACAGTCTATTTTAAATGAGCCTTGGCCCAGAGAAGATGTCTGCACTTCTGGATCATGTTTAGATACGGCTTCTTCTTTGAACTATAGAGTTTTAGCTGGCAACGGCGGATGGCACGGTGAATTGTGTTCACAGATAATGTTCTCTGGAAATATTCCTGAGCCCATTTTGTGATTTCCAATACAGAAGCATGCCTGTATGTGATGCAGTGCCGTCTAAGGGCCCGAACCCCGAAGATCACGGGCACCCAGTATGGTTTTCCGGCCTTGACCCTTACGCACAGAGATTCTTCCAGATTCTCTAAATCTTTTGATGATATTATGCACTGTAGATGATGATATGTTCAAACTCTTTGCAATTTTACACTGTCGAACTCCTTTCTGATATTGCTCCACTATTTGTCGGCACAGAATTAGGGGGATTGGTGATCCTCTTCCCATCTTTACTTCTGAGAGCCACTGCCACTCCAAGATGCTCTTTTTATACCCAGTCATGTTAATGACCTACCGTATTGCCAATTGACCTAATGAGTTGCAATTTGGTCCTCCAGCTGTTCCTTTTTTGTACCTTTAACTTTTCCAGCCTCTTATTGCCCCGTCCCAACTTTTTTGAGATGTGTTGCTGTCATGAAATTTCAACTGAGCCAATATTTGGCATGAAATTTCAAAATGTCTCACTTTCGACATTTGATATGTTGTCTATGTTCTATTGTGAATACAATATCAGTTTTTGAGATTTGTAAATTATTGCATTCCGTTTTTATTTACAATTTGTACTTTGTCCCAACTTTTTTGGAATTGGGGTTGTACATTTAAGAGTTTCATTAGTTCTTAAAAACTCACTTGAAACATCTCATCTCATCTCATTATCTCTAGCTGCTTTATCCTGTTCTACAGGGTCGCAGGCAAGCTGGAGCCTATCCCAGCTGACTACGGGCGAAAGGCAGGGTACACCCTGGACAAGTCGCCAGGTCATCACAGGGCTGACACATAGACACAGACAACCATTCACACTCACATTCACGGTCAATTTAGAGTCACCAGTTAACCTAACCTGCATGTCTTTGGGGGAAACCGGAGCACCCGGAGGAAACCCACGCGGACACGGGGAGAACATGCAAACTCCACACAGAAAGGCCCTCGCCGGCCACAGGGCTCAAACCCAGATCTTCTTGCTGAGAGGCGACAGCGCTAACCACTACACCACCGTGCCGCCCCACTTGAAATATATATATATATATATATATTTCTGAGTTCTGCTTCCACTGAAATATAATGAGATTTGTTTAAGTGTGTCTCTGTACCAGGAAGCTTGAGTTCCACAAGGATTAAAAGATCTTCTAATTTTCTCATTTTATGGTGTAACCAAAATGCTAAGGATAGTTTCTTTTGTTGTTGGTCAGCAAAAATCGAACCAAATGTACATGAATCCCTGTTAGAAATCTTTTTTTTTTTGCATTATGTTACTAAGACTTACTACAAAAATGACTAATATTAGAGATATTAAAGTGATTATACAGTAGTTTGCCTAATCATCCAAACAATATTGTATTGTACAGTGGGTAAACAGTGGTATTTGGGTCTATGAATACTAAAAATATACCTTATATTCTTATATTTCAAGCAGTAGTAAGAGTCATGCTGGAGCCAAACACATTATCAACACATAATTTGGGTTCGTGCCACTCAGAGAGGAGGTGGCGCTTTCAGATTTCTGAGGTTTAATGGTGTAATTGTACATTATAAATTATTTTGATTGCTAATATGATTGGATTTGACAAATATACTGTACGGTATATCTATTTATTATAGGGTGGGGTTTTTTTTGGAAAACTGTTTAGAAAATTAAGTCAGTCAAACAGTGTTTTCAGAGCCAATTATGTGATTATTTTGGCATGTAGGTTGCATGAATGCTAAGCTGGTATTTGTTAACGAAATTAAACTTGTAGTTTCAGTCCAAGATTAAAGGAGGAAACTTTAGACATCAAATTTTTAGGGGTTTTGATGACATGCTTTCAATCTATTTTATTATTTACATTATTTCAATATCTGAACATTTTAAAATGATTTATTCCTTAATTTTCATGGTCTTGGACACAGTCAGCACAAACTGCTTTGACTCTGGGGACCTCAAGGACTGGTCTAATCAGTTCACTTGAGAAGATGAGCCATTGTATAAACCACCACAGTAAAGACTGATACATAAATAAAAATATTAATGAATATTGACGCTTGTCGGATGGCTGTTTAAATTACATTACAATCAGTAATTAACATTTTCAACTCAAACAGTATTTTAACAAAAAAGAGACCTTTACCTCTGGTATAACAAATATTACTTTTCACATCTACTTTCTTATATACTGGTGTGTGTGTGTGTGTGTGTGTGTGTGTGTGTGTGTGTGTGTGTGTGTGTGTGTGTGTGTGTGAGTGTGTGTGTTTTCCAAAATGATTTGTACAAATAAATAAATGCAAACAAATTGTCTGTTGTCAAAATTAATATTAATTTTTTATTTGGTTCTTGAGAACTAGAACATTTGACTATGTGTTGTTTTCCTGATGTATAAATATGAGGTCACTTTGCCATTCATTATCATAGGCAATAACTAAAATACATAGGCACTTAGCACATACCAGTAAGCATCATCAGGGCAATAATAATGGTTCTGGCAGGAAAATGGATCCACAATCACACTGTAACCCTGCACTATGCAGAGGATGGTGATGGAAGGAAAGAAGAGCTCAAAGATCATAGAATTGCACAGTTTAGTGAATTTTTGTGGTTGTTACTGTAAGTTTCAAAATCAAGTGAAGTGTTGCAGGAACGAACAGGAAAGACAGCAACTGAGAAAATACAGCACCTGAACTTCACCAAACATCACTGAAACTGGAATTGTGTGTTGTGGTCAGATGACCAAAATTGATCTCTTTACCATAAACATCCACATCAGCATATTTCCATGAAAAATGGGCTTCATACAAAGAAAAGCAGCTGATATCCTCTGTAAAATATGGATTGAGGCTGTTTTATGGCTGGTTGTCCAGGAGCTCTTAGGAAGATTGATGTCATCAGGAATTCTGCTAAGTACCAGGATATTTCAGCCCAAAAACACACAAATTGTAAAAGAAACATGAAATTTATGTCAGGGTTTTGCCATATGGCAGACTCTGTCTGAACTGAAGAAAGTGCCCACATCCACAAATATAAGAATATAAAGGTGTTTAAAGTGTTCTGAAATGAAGAGTGGGTCCAAGATTCCACCACAAACACGCTCAACCTTGTTAGGCATTACTGGAAGAGCTTTAGAGCTGTTATTCTCTCCAGGGTAGGCATCACTAAATATCCTCGGGATGGTGATCACTTCGAGCCCAATTTTATACTGAAAACATCGTACTACTTAAGAAATCTTCGTGTGTGTGTTTTTTACTTATTGCAGGTGTTATTTTTTTACATATTCATTTGTGTTCAATTTCATGACAACAAAACCAAAGATTTGATTATGTTTCATGTCTAAAGGACTATAACACAAATTTTTTAAGTGTGGATAAATTCAATTTTTTGACAGTGGAAATAAGATTTTTAATAATGTGAGGTTCTCTCTGTCTCAAACTGGTTTACTCGCCACAGATGGAAGCAATATGTACTCTGGCACATTGCATAACTGGAAGCTTTGGTGTGGGACATTCCTGAACTGCCAAATCCAATTCTCAGTTCTGGAGTTAACCTGTTCTGGGTTTCACAGTAAAGTCAGAAAGAACAACTTCAAAAGCACTATAAGTCTTGCTAAAAGAAAGAATACAGTGATAAAAGTCCAACAGTCAGCTTAAAGAACATCCTGTTGTGTAATAATAATAATAATAATAATAATAAGCTGATGATGATGATGGTTGTGTGAGAATGAGTTTTCACATGAGAATCAATGCATTTCCATTAAATATTTAAGTGAGGGAAACACTGCACTAACTGCAAAGCAGATTGAACTGTGTATCTATTACATTAGAAAAAAGCAGACACAGCCATCTGACCTCAGAAAATGCCTTTTAACACTACATATGATTAAAAAAAAGGATTATAAAATTCTCAGACCTCCTTCCAAGACAGAACATACCTTACAAATGGAATGATTTCAGCATCATTGCTGCTCTCCCTAGGAGTGGGCATCCTACACAAATCAGTGTAAAGATAATCTGTAGAACATTAGTTCCAGCCCTGATCTCACACATCTTATCCACCTAATCTTACATTTCATCTGAACATTATATATAGTTGTTCTGGACAAGCTTTGGACCATGCTGCCAGTGCTACAGTATATAAATACTAAACAAAGCACCCAATGTAGACCGCTAAGAAAATGCAGGCATGTCTTGCACTTGATAAAATCTGTGTTCATGTGTCAATCATATGAAAAATACTGAAGAAGAACAAGAGTGGTGTTCATGGGAGTGGAACACAGAGGAAATCCCTGCCCTCAAAAAAAAAAAAATCTGTTTTCTTAGGTTTGCTAAACACTACTTGGTGCGATGCTACTTTGCTGCCTCAGGGCCTGGACAGATGCACCAATGAATTCCGGGTTCTATCACAGATTCGACAGTCATCCATCAGGGTTTCTGCTAAAACTAGATAAACAGAGGGCAGGTAATGAAAAATGACAATAAAAGTGCAAAGAGTGATATTGAAATGGATAGTTTAACACTATTTTACAAACTCATTAACATCCCTCTTAAAATACATACATATCTTTCCTATTGATATCTTTATAATTACTAACCTGTTTGTAAATAATTCTAGAATAATATGCTTTAAAATGACACCACCACCAGCCCTGCCCAAAATCAATCAATCAATCAATCAATCAATCAATCAATCAATCAATCAATCAATCAATCAATCAATATCTCATTTCATCTCATCATCTCTAGCCACTTTATCCTGTTCTACAGGGTCGCAGGCAAGCTGGAGCCTATCCCAGCTGACTACGGGCGAAAGGCGGGGTACACCCTGGACAAGTCTCCAGGTCATCACAGGGCTGACACATAGACACAGACAACCATTCACACTCACATTCACACCTACGGTCAATTTAGAGTCGCCAGTTAACCTAACCTGCATGTCTTTGGACTGTGGGGGAAACCGGAGCACCCGGAGGAAACCCACGCGGACACGGGGAGAACATGCAAACTCCACACAGAAAGGCCCTCGTCGGCCACGGGGCTCAAACCCGGACCTGTCAATCAATATAATAATAATAATAATAATAATAATAATCTCATCTCATTATCTCTAGCCGCTTTATCTTTCTACAGGGTCGCAGGAAAGCTGGCGCCTATCCCAGCTGACTACGGGCGAAAGGCGGGGTACACCCTGGACAAGTCACCAGGTCATCACAGAGCTGGCACATATACACAGACAACCATTCACACTCACATTCACACCTACGGTCAATTTAGAGTCACCAGTTAACCTAACCTGCATGTCTTTGGACTGTGGGGGAAACCGGAGCACCCGGAGGAAACCCACGGGGAGAACATGCAAACTCCACACAGAAAGGCCCTCGTCGGCCACGGGGCTCAAACCCGGACCTGTCAATCAATATAATAATAATAATAATAATAATAGGGGGTCGCAGGCAAGCTGGAGCCTATCCCAGCTGACTACGGGCGAAAGGCGGGGTACACCCTGGACAAGTCGCCAGGTCATCACAGGGCTGACACAGAGACACAGACAACCATTCACACTCACATTCACACCTACAGTCAATTTAGAGTCACCAGTTAACCTAACCTGCATGTCTTTGGACTGTGGGGGAAACCGGAGCACCCGGAGGAAACCCACGCGGACACGGGGAGAACATGCAAACTCCACACAGAAAGGCCCTCGTCGGCCACGGGGCTCAAACCCGGACCTGTCAATCAATATAATAATAATAATAATAATAATAATAATAATCTCATCTCATCTCATCTCATTATCTCTAGCCGCTTTATCTTTCTACAGGGTCGCAGGAAAGCTGGCGCCTATCCCAGCTGACTACGGGCGAAAGGCGGGGTACACCCTGGACAAGTCGCCAGGTCATCACAGAGCTGACACATAGACACAGACAACCATTCACACTCACATTCACACCTACGGTCAATTTAGAGTCACCACTTAACCTAACCTGCATGCCTTTGGACTGTGGGGGAAACCGGAGCACCCGGAGGAAACCCACGGGGAGAACATGCAAACTCCACACAGAAAGGCCCTCGTCGGCCACGGGGCTCAAACCCGGACCTGTCAATCAATATAATAATAATAATAATAATAATAATAATAATAATAATAATAAATGCTCAGTGTTTAGGGGTTACATATATTTTTTTCATACAAAATATTAGTTCAAAATAAGTCTATAATTTTACTTAACCTAACCTCCTGGCAGAGGCATCCAGATTTTGGGTTAAAATATCCAGGTAGTGCTAAATATCCAGGTCTATTTGAGATACAGGGTTTTGGAAAATACTTCTTTCTTGCAATGTTCCAATAATTGACCAGGAAACTTAACAATCTCAAGAATCAGCTGCACTGATTTCAATATCCATGGTGAGAGATGACCCAATTTTGTGAAATGGAAGAATTTAGTCAATTTATGTTTTGAAAAATTAGTAAAAATTTGTAGCGTTTGGAAAATAATTAAAAAAAACAGTAAAAAAAAAAAGATGGCAATTGTTTTCCTTTATTTTAAATAATTTTCAGGAGTGTCAATGTATTTCTTATTAGGGGAATATATTATTATTAACTGCCTCTAAGTATTTTTTTTCCTATCCCCCCCCCCCTTTTTAGAGTTGTAATATTGCATTATTTATTTAAGGCATTACATTTCCAGATATTTTTAAACAATAATCATTATAATTCTGTTCTGTGTTTATGTTTGTTCCATAAATTACTTTTACATTTAAATCATTTTATTCACTCTACACAGTTTCAGTTGATTGCAAAATAGGCAATCTTCATATATTACCATAACTTTGGTGATGATCAGAACCAGTCATGCAAATATTTTGATACTTCACAAACTTTTTTTCATTATAGAACATTACAGAAAAAAAAATCAAAACCGAATACAGTAATACCTAATAAAACTTAATAATTAAACCTAAAAAAATCAAATTTTTTATAAAATATCACTGTACAGACTTTATAACCATTTCAGACGAGTCTGTGAGGAAATTCTGTAAAGCAAAGACAACTTAGAAAATAATTAGCTCAAATGTTTATATAAATTGACTACAAATAGCAGTAAATCTTACTAAATAGAACAACATCAATATTTGGTGTAATCATCCTTTGCTTTCAAACTGCATCCATTCTGTTAGACGCACTTTCATGCAGCTTTATAAAGGAAATGGTTGTTAAGTTTTTTCAAGCATCTTGAAGAATCTGCTGCAGTACTGCTGGAGACGTCCATCATACATGCTTCTGTTACTTCAGGTAATAGCACTTTTATCTGAAATGTTTTATCTGAAAATTAGTCTATTATTATGTCACACAGACATTATAATGATGCACAGACATTTCTTTGTATCATTTGCATGTCTTTAAAAGGAACAGTTTGGAAATTCCTTACACTGAGCTCAGTATGGCATTTCATCAGCCCCAGCTTGAAGGCTCTGCCCTCTAGTGTTTATTTAATGGTATACCAATCATCCTTTTGATGTGTGTGCTATTGTAGGGAAATGGCCTGTTGTAGATACAAGCAAACAGAACACACAATCAAGCTGCACATCAACTGTCATGATAAGCCATGTTTAATTACCATCACATTTAATATGTTAGACGTGTAACATCTTACACACTGCATCAAATACATTCATGAATGAACCTGACATATTTCCTCTTCTTCCTCTCTCTGTCCCCACTCTCTCCAGTAACTCTGTCTGTTCCTGCAGAGAATTTTCTACTAATCTGTTTGTTTGCATGTTTGTTTATTTAAAAGGGGGAGATGAGTCTGCTAATCAGCCATTTTTCACACTTTAATTCTCACACTTTAGTTCATTCTTTAATTTCCCATTGTGACACTCTCATGGCTCTTGGGAAATGAAGAACTAGGAGACAAACTTGCAACAACGCAAGATACATTTTATTTCACTTCACTAAGACCTTTCAGCTGCCTGCTGGTTCTACCTGCCTCCTCGGCTGAAGCCTGACCACGCCCCCACTGCCACACCCGCTTAGTGATTTACATGTTCATTGTTAAAGTATACAATACTAAGTTTTCCAATGGAAATTACTGTAAGCATTGCCACAGATCCTATGTTTGAATGATTATCGAAATTCAGCCAACATCTTCTGTCTCTATTGGTTGTTGTTTCATTTATTGACTGCTGTTTCCTGGTCAGGGACATTTTTGCAGTGGATCCAAAGACTTTCTGCAGTGGATCCAAAGACTTTCTGCAGTGGATCCAAATGCAATTTGACCACAGATGCCTAACTGGACAAGAGTCAGTGAAATCAGTGACAGCGGGGATGCCTTTTGATGCCTAATGAATGTCTCAGGGTGCTGGAGTTGAAAACTCATCATGTCCCACTTCCATTAGGCAGATTTGCCAACTATTATACATAAAAATATGAATGTATCCATAAAAAATGTGAAATATAAACAAGTAACTGTTGTGTAATCTTGTGTAATTTGTAAGAAAAACAGGAGCCCGGCACGGTGGTGTAGTGGTTAGCGCTGTCGCCTCACAGCAAGAAGGTCCGGGTTCGAGCCCCGTGGCCGGCGAGGGCCTTTCTGTGCGGAGTTTGCATGTTCTCCCTGTGTCCGCGTGGGTTTCCTCCGGGTGCTCCGGTTTCCCCCACAGTCCAAAGACATGCAGGTAAGGTTAACTGGTGACTCTAAATTGACCGTAGGTGTGAATGTGAGTGTGAATGGTTGTCTGTGTCTATGTGTCAGCCCTGTGATGACCTGGCGACTTGTCCAGGGTGTACCCTGCCTTTCGCCCGTAGTCAGCTGGGATAGGCTCCAGCTTGCCTGCGACCCTGTAGAACAGGATAAAGCGACTAGAGATAATGAGATGAGATAAAAACAGTTTTAGTTCATTTGTTTTTCTCAGGAAGAGACAAAAGTGCTTGACCCTTAGTGAGAAAAACAAACAAGGGCCATCACATCCATCCATCAATTAATAAACATCCTATAACTTTTCCTATAACTTTACATTATAATCTTAAACAGAAATTCTCACACACATGCAAACATTTTGTACATTTTTGAATAAGGTATGCACCTTTTGTTTTACTCCTGCTCCTATTCTATTATTGTGCAATGTTCTAACATAAGTGTAATAGCAATTTGACATTAAACTGTGTGTGATGCGGGCAGCATGGTGATGTAGTGGTTAGCACTGTTGCCTCAAAACAAGAAGGTCCTGGGTTCGAGCCCAATGGCTGACGGGGGCCTTTCTATATGGCGTTTGCATGTTCTCCCCGGGGGTGGCATGGTGGTGTAGTGGTTAGCGCTGTTGCCTCACAGCAAGAAGGTCTGGGTTCGAGCCCCGTGGCCAGCGAGGGCCTTTCTGTGTGGAGTTTGCATGTTCTCCCCGTGTCTGCGTGGGTTTCCTCCGGGTGCTCCGGTTTCCCCCACAGTCCAAAGACATGCAGGTTAGGTTAACTGGTGACTCTAAATTGACCGTAGGTGTGAATGTGAGTGTGAATGGTTGTCTGTGTCTATGTGTCAGCCCTGTGATGACCTGGCGACTTGTCCAGGGTGTACCCCGCCTTTCGCCCGTAGTCAGCTGGGATAGGCTCCAGCTTGCCTGCGACCCTGTAGAACAGGATAAAGCGGCTAGAGATAATGAGATGAGATGTTCTCCCCGTGTCTGCGTGGTTTCTTCCGGGTGCTCCAGTTTCCCCCACAGTCCAAAGACATGCATGTTAGGCTAATTGGTGGCTCTAAATTGACCATAGATGTGAGTGTGAATGGTTGTTTGTCTCTTTGTGTCAGCCCTGCAATGACCTGGCAACTTGTCCAAGGTGTACCCCGCTTCTCGCTCATAGTCAACTGGGATAAGCTCCAGCTTGCCTGTGACCCTGCACAGGATAAGCAGCTACAGATAATGGATGGATGGATGTGTGTGATGCCACTGCATGTTTTCCTCACAGTATGAGCTATTACACAAGACATGGCAAGTTTGTTTTAATGTCAGTATGCACACCGAAATAAGCTCAGTACATGCTACATGCAAAATGGCCAAAGATATCATAGGAAACTTAGAACTAAAACAATTAAAGCAACACTAGGTAGTTGCTTTCTAGGTAGTTTTTCCTCATTTACTAGGTAGGAATGGTACATTGACTTGCAGAGGTGGGTAGAGTAGCCAAAAATTGTACTCAAGTAAGAGTATTGTTACTTTAGAATAATATTACTCAAGTAAAAGTAAAAAGTGGTCGTCCAATTAATTACTTGAGTAAGAGTAAAAAGTACTAAGTGAAAAAAAATACTCAAGTACTGAGTAACTGCTGAGTAACTTTTGTTTATTGATCAGGATGCCATAACAGGCAGAGATTTCATATATATATTTCACACATAAACAGTGTGTGTGTAGTTCTGTGTATTAACAA
The DNA here is from genome assembly GCF_027579695.1 of Neoarius graeffei. Classification (NCBI taxonomy): domain Eukaryota; kingdom Metazoa; phylum Chordata; class Actinopteri; order Siluriformes; family Ariidae; genus Neoarius; species Neoarius graeffei. The sequence continues at coordinate 51,759,867 of NC_083573.1, forward strand.
TAACAACAAGAAGCTCAAGGCAGTCTGCATATAAACCATAACAATGTGTGTGTGTGTGTGTGTGTGTGTGTGTGTGTGTGTGCGCATGCACGTGCATGTTCACTCCATGAAGTGACTGTTCAGCTTTAACAGCAGCTGGCTCTCAATTTTGCACTGTGAAGCTGTGACCTTTTAGCCGTGAACAGGTGAAAACAATAATAAATTAAATATTAATTAATTAAATCTTTACAAAGTAACATAATAACAAAACAATGGGTAGAGGTTACAAAGAAAAAGAAGAAAAAGGCAGTCTGCACATAAACCATAACACTCTGTGTGTGTGTGTGTGTGTGTGTGTGTGTGTGTGTGTGTGTGTGTGTGTGTGTGTGTGCGCGCACGTGTGCATGTTCACTCTGTGAAGTGACTGTTCAGCTTTAACAGCAGCTGAACATCACACGTAATATCTCCTTGTACGAAAAAGACTGGAAATAATCCTGTAAGATGCGATCAATGATGTTAATCCTTTCATCTCCCAAAAAGTTGTCTACTGGCTCCAGGGGCGCAGATAGGATTTTTGAACTGGGGGGGACTGAGCTGTCAGTAAATGATTCCATTTTGTGTATATATAATATTATATGGTGTGTGTGTGTATATATATATATATATATATATATATATATATATATATATATATATATATATATATATATATATATACACACACACTACCGTTCAAAAGTTTGGGGTCACTTTGAAATGTCCTTATTTTTGAAAGAAAAGCACTGTTCTTTTCAATGAAGATCACTTTAAACTAATCAGAAATCCACTCTATACATTGCTAATGTGGTAAATGACTATTCTAGCTGCAAATGTCTGGTTTTTGGTGCAATATCTCCATTGGTGTATAGAGGCCCATTTCCAGCAACTCTCACTCCAGTGTTCTAATGGTACAATGTGTTTGCTCATTGCCTCAGAAGGCTAATGGATGATTAGAAAACCCTTGTACAATCATGTTAGCACAGCTGAAAACAGTTGAGCTCTTTAGAGAAGCTATAAAACTGACCTTCCTTTGAGCAGATTGAGTTTCTGGAGCATCACATTTGTGAGGTCGATTAAATGCTCAAAATGGCCAGAAAAATGTCTTGACTATATTTTCTATTCGTTTTACAACTTATGGTGGTAAATAAAAGTGTGACTTTTCATGGAAAACACAAAATTGTCTGGGTGACCCCAAACTTTTGAACGGTAGTGTGTATACATGTTATTTCACCTCCCTCACTGCCATCACCAGGAACTACCTGCAGGCCAGGACAATGATAACATTTTAACATAGCCTATGGAAATCCAAAGTTTACACATTATCATCACGCACAGAAATTGCAAAACTAGTTTTAAAACCGCTAAGTTCCAACTGTTAACCATAGCGAGAGGCTGGGCTACGTGTGTGTGTGTAAAGTGTAAACCAGTGCATCCTGACTTTCTAACTCTGCCTGTGTGTTGCGTGAGCGGCAGTCAGTCAACAACTCTTCGCAAAGTTTCCTTATGAAACAATATGCTCACTGAAATTATGGCAGGGAACGCCAGATTAAACATTAAAACTGCCTTCTGAGCACTGTATCTACAGGCTACCACCGAAAGAAGGAGGCTACCAGAAAGGCATCTCTACTCCGTACGATTTTACTTTCACTACGACATTACTTTGAACAGACTATCAAAAAATTGCAAGGTGATATGATAAAGTAAGGCACAGTTTACTTACAGTCGTTTTTTTTTTTTAAAAACGATGCAATCGTTTTCTGCCTTTTGGCACCCTTCATCATGCCGTGTTGGGGTCCTGAACTAGGAGGAGCTGTCCCCGATATATGCCTGTCAAACTTGTTATGGGTAACCATAGCAACCAAGCTCGAGCTCGCAACCTGTGCAGTCTGCGCAGTTGCAACTATGTATGTACTGCTGTGCACCTCAATAAACTGAATGGTAATTAGTCTTTTGATTTTTCCGTGAGGTTTGCCTTATGCAAAGAAAGACAGCATAGACGTTTTTTCCTCTCTATAAGTGGGGGGGACCGAATGAGGTGAATTTAAATCTGGGTGGGACGAATCCCCCCCGTCCCCCCCCCTCTATCTGCGCCGTGACTGGCTCCATCTCGCAGAAGAGTTAGCAAATGGAAGTAACAAGTAAAAAGGTTGCTAACTAGCTGCCAGTGCCCAGCTTGGCTGGGTGGTGGTGGGGATTGCTAGCAAGCGGTCAAGCTAACAAGCTAATGCCCTTCCTTTTGTGAACAAGCACTTGCAGACAAATAAAACAAATCTCACAGAAAAAAACACCTAAAGTCTTCACAAATCCCTCTAATCCACAACAAATACAGTAGCTTGAAAAATGGAGATTTCACAAATATGTTACGCATTTTGTTATTTAGTAAGTTTTCACCAGTCTTCCATTTCCAGTTTTTGACCAGAGCCGTGTACAACTGTAACGCTATTGAGGAGCTGACATTAGGCGAGCAACCTTATTTTCATGAGCATTTTTTGGTTTCACATCAATAAAAAGTGATTGTTAGGAAGAATTTTTGTAGTTTTATTTCTTGGTTCTCTGGTGTGTGTGTGTGTGTGTGTGTGTGTGTGTGTGTGTGTGTGTGTGTGTGTCTTGCCGTCTGAGGCCGCAGTGCGTCAATACATTTCCACAAAACAATGTATTTTACAGTTATTTATGATGTTACAACAGGGCTAATGTCTGCCTCCGAAGACAGCCAAAAGCACACAGCCTACTTACCGCAATGTGTTTCCTCAAATTCAGTGTTGAGTTTTTATAAGCTGAAACGTCCACTGGTTTGGGGAGACACATGTGACACCGCATAACATAACTATTATTTTTTGTTGTTTGGAGAGTGAACATGGTTTGTATGTGTGGCCAGGGGTGTGCCTCTTCGGCTTGATGAGAAACGCTGGCCGCTGTCTCTGCCATTTTTCTTCTGCTTCTGTGCTCTTTTCCACCTGGACTGGTCTTGCCGCGGGAATTTTGTGTGTGGGCGCGCGCGGCGGCTTGGCTCTGTTTGATTGGCGAAACGGAGTTAAACCATAGCTCCTCCCACTATGGCTCTGGCTGCTACATTTGATCGGTGAGATGCTGCCACATGACAGAGCCTCTGCTGGAAGTCTCGACAAAACATAAACAAACAGACCACGCATCGCATGGATCAATAAAAATAAAGTAGCGAGTAATGAGCAGAATATAGCCCAATGTTACGGAGTAAAAGTACCGCTTCTTCTTCACAAATATCTCATCTCATCTCATTATCTCTAGCCGCTTTATCCTTCTACAGGGTCGCAGGCAAGCTGGAGCCTATCCCAGCTGACTACGGGCGAAAGGCGGGGTACACCCTGGACAAGTCGCCAGGTCATCACAGGGCTAACACAGACACAGACAACCATTCACACTCACATTCACACCTACGGTCAATTTAGAGTCACCAGTTAACCTAACCTGCATGTCTTTGGACTGTGGGGGAAACCGGAGCACCCGGAGGAAACCCACGCGGACACGGGGAGAACATGCAAACTCCGCACAGAAAGGCCCTCGCCGGCCCTGGGGCTCGAACCCAGGACCTTCTTGCTGTGAGGCGACAGCGCTAACCACTACACCACCGTGCCGCCCTCTTCACAAATATACTCAAGTAAAAGTAAAAAGTATGCTGCATTAAAACTACTCTTACAAGTACAATTCATCCAAAAAGTTACTCAAGTAAATGTAACGGAGTAAATGTAGCGCGTTACTACCCACCTCTGTTGACTTGTAATAGGGAGAATGACTCGGCTTCCGTTCTGAGTCCATGCCCAGTTCACCAGTTATAGTACTATGTAACTCTGGAGGTGCGTCTCTGAGACATCTTGTGAGAACTGTGTAACATTTTACGGCACCCCGGCCAGGTTCCAAAATAAAATAGATAAAAGCTTCCCATAAAAATAAGCTAAATTGGTGTTCTTAGTATGGACCTCATGGCAACTGAGCTGAAGAGATCAAAGAAGACACTGCCAGAGGAAGCCAGGAAGAGAAAAAGAGAGAGTGAAAAAGTGAGAGCAAGAGACTGGACAAGAATAAATCTTGGACTGGATTTTACTCATTGCTGAGAGCTGAGTGATAAAAGGCTGCAAGAAAGACTCTGAGCTGGCCTTTTTTCTGTTGAACTAATCAATAATATTATGTTAACTGCCTTGTGATGTGTTGTTGCACTTCCTTGGTGTTTGGCTGTGTTAGCAAAGTTGTAGAATTGCTAGCTTTTTATCATAAGCCAAGTGAATCCCTTTCAACAGAGGTTTAGCCATGAGCTTCCAGGGTCTGCTTCAGACCCAGGAAGAGAACTGGCAGGTGATCCAGAGCCTGGCCCAGCTAGCGGGTACTCCAACTCTCAGCTCAACAGCTCCCAGCCACCAACCTGCTGGAGTATTTGGACCTGAAGTAGGCTATTCTGCAATGTGTCAACTGCACACTGGCATACAGTGAGATTGGCCACCCATTTGCCACCCAACAGCTCAGAGGTGCCTGCCGACGATGGCTGCTGACTGAAGAGTGCAACACCGACAGCATCAACTGAGTGGTCCTGGGGTAATATGTTGTTTGGCTGCCAGGCTGAAACTTGGCCTGGGTTCAGTGTCACCGTACGGTGTCACTGGAGGAGGCAGTCCAGCTGGTGGAGGACCATCTGGCAGCATTTCTGTGAGCAGGTGCTCCTGCCCCTTCTCTCTCTCTCTCTCTATCTCTCTCTTTGCCCCCTTCTCCTCTGTTTTCTCACCTCTCCCCAATCTTTGCACCATGGGAACAGGGGCCAATTCCCATAAAGCCCACTCCCTGAACCCATATCCCTCCCTGTTTTTCCTCAACCCCTTGTGTTTCCATGCCAATCATGCCACTAACTCCCTTTCTCCCACAGGTGAAACCATCAGTGCTCACCAGGAGCAGGCAGGTCTGCAGGCATGGCAGGAAAGCTGGAAATTTTCAGAATCAGAATCCTTAAGGAGATGCATTCTGATTCACATTTCTGATGCATCTGCACCAGCTCAATGTCAGGGGGACATGGAAGGTGGGGAGGACTCTGCTCCTTCACTCTTCACAGGGATTTCCCTTCAGGATTTCCCACTGGAGCAGTAGTGAGATGAAACTCTGAGGCATGCTTCTGACCAAGCGAGAGTAATCAATGGTCAAAACCTCCAGCTTAATGTTGCACAAAAGATAGGTTATATCAAGTGATGCAGAACTCTCACACAGGAGAGGAAACAACCCAGTTGTTGGTCCCAAAGAGCCGTTGGGAACTTTTGTTCCATGCGACTCATTATAATCCCATGACAGGGCATTTAGGTCAGAATAATACACTGGACTGACTCATGGCTTGCTTCTATTCACCAGGAATTCATGGAGATGTTCACAGGTAGTGTGCAGCACATTCTGAATGTCAGCTAGTGACTCTACCAGCCACTCCAAAAATGTCATTGCTCCCTTTACCACTGATCAAGATCCCCCTTTGAAAGAATTGCTATGAATCTCATCAGGCCATTAGATTGATCTGCACAAGGGTATTGGTTTGTATTAGTCTTAGTGGATTATGCAATGTGAAAGCGGTGCTCCATGCAACATTTCTGAATGCTGGGTTTCAGAAGCACTCTTCCATGTTATCTCCCAAGTTGGGATTCTGAAAGCAAGCCTGACTGATCAAGGCGCAACATTCATGTCACGCACACTTCGCAAGTTGTATAAATTACTGGGGATTAAATTAATTCATCCCAGTGTTTACCATCCACAAATGGATGAGCTGGTCCAACAAAATGCTTAAAAACATGATTCCTAAGTTAGTTAATGTAGATGATAATAATTGAGATATATGGCAGGAAACCCTCTTATTTGCAGTAGAAGAGGTCCCACAAGCCTCCATGAGGTTCTCCCCATTGAATTATTTTATGGTCACAAGCCTCATGTCATTAGAAAAAGGAAAAAGGAGGGACCTTCTACTAGTCTAAATGTAATTATTAAAACTCCACATACTAGGTCACTTAACCCAGGAGAACTTGCTACAAGTGCAAGAACAGCAATCCTGGCTGTATAATGGGGGGGGGGGGGGGGGGGGGGGGGGGGAACTCGGCTATAGGAATTTGCACCAGGAGATAAAGTGCTTCTTTTACTACCCAAGTCAAGCTCTAAATTACTCTCCAAAAGGCAAGGACCCTTTGAGGTCATACAGTGAGTTGTAGAAGTCAACTATGAGGTCAGTTGGACTGATAGAGGCAATGCACTTCAGATAAATCACCTCAATATACTGAAACCAGGGAGAGATAAGGTTCCTGTGGCTCTGGTTACAATGGGTCCCAAGAGGGAGGAGCTGGGACCAGAGGTAAGTCTAAAAAGTGCGGCCCAGTTCATCGCAGTGCCCTGTGGACACCACCTCTTGCTGTCCCAGTAAACACAGGTTGCCATGTTGCAGGAGGAATTTTTCAATTTGTTTTTACTTCTTCTTGGGCACACTAATCTCTGAGAGCACAAAATTGAGACTCCTCCAGGGGTGGTGGTATGCAGCTGTCCGTATTTGTTCTCCAAGTGCAAAAGAAAATGTGGCTCAGGATGAACTCAAGGCTATGCTCGACATGGGGGTAACTGAAGAGTCACACAGTGATTGTAGCAGTCCGGTGGTTTTGATTCCCAAAACTGATGGGTCGGTCTGGGTCTTTGTAAACTTTATGAAAGCCAACATGGTGTCTGAATTTGGCTCACATCCAGTGGCTCACATTGATGAACTACTCGATTGTTATGCACGCCTCACTTTTATTTGACACTGGATTTGATTAAGGGTGTTGGCAAATACCTTTGACTCCATTATTCTGTGAGTAAATGGCCTTTTCCACTCTGTTCAGTTTACGCCAATTTGTCACCATTCTATTTGGGTTGTTTGGAGCTCCAGGTATGTCTCAACAACTCATGGACAGCATCCTCCACCCACACAGTGCAAATGCTGCTGCCTATTTGGATGATATTATTATTTACAGTGATGATTCGCAGCAGCATTTACAACATCTGAGGGCTGTTCTGAGATCAGTGAGACACACAGGACTCACAGCAAACCCAAGGAAGTGTACAACTGACTGGGTGGAAGTATGGTATCTGGGGTTCCACTTGGGTCACGGGCAGGTGTGTCCTCAAGTTGATAAGACTGCAGAGATTGCGACCTGCTCGAGACCCAAGACCAAAAAGCAGGTGAGGCAGTTCCTGGGGTTGGCTGGATATTAGAGGAGGCTGTAGGACACTTTTACAAGTATTAAAATTAAAAATTGGTATTCCAAATTTTTCAGATGTCACCAGCCCACTGACCTCACTAAAAAGAGGGCACCAGATCCTATCCAGGGGATGTAGCCATACAATCGGGCTTTCACTCAGGTTAAGGCAATTTTGTGTGGGGGCCTGCTGTTGCTTTCACCTGACTTTTCTCTCCCTTTTGTCTTGCAGACTGATACGTTGAACAGAGGGATAGGGGCCATTTTGTCCCAGGTTATGGAGGAGGAGGAGCATCCCATGCTGTACACCAGTCGCAAGCTCACGGTGTGGGAAAGTAAACACAGCACAACCTAGAAAGAATGTCTCACTATTAAATGGGCAGTTCAGTTCATCCACCAATCCATCCATCCATCCATCCACACTGTAAAATATAATAAGTTGACTTTACTTAAAAAAAATATGCAAAGTCGTTGCCTCAAAAAAAGTAATTTATGTTGATTTAGATAAATTAGATTGGGTTAACTTATTTTTTGTGAGTTTGCAGTACTCAAATTAACTTAGATTAGTTTGATTACATTAACTTATTTATTGTGAGTTTGCAGTACTCATCTTATATAATTTTGATTACATTAACTTATTTATTTTAAGTTTACAGTACTCAAATCAATGGCTTTCAGATATCTTTTTTCATAAATTTAACTTAATATTCATGAATTGTGAAAGCTTAATTCTCTAGTTTTACTCATCCTTCATATTGAGGCCAATTTAACTTTAATTTTCTTGACCAAAGAGTTTTGCGAAAGACAATAGGACACATGCTAATTTAATTTAAAAAAAAAAAAAACACACAATACAAGGTAATGAGCCCCCAAACAAATGAATGGTGAACACATTGGATTTACTTTGCAATTAACATTTATTTTAAATGCTAAACAACGCATCATTTAAGGCTCTGGAAACATGTTCCACTTTTGTTAATCCTGGTGCATGTGCTGAAAAGACCGCGCGTAGATGGGGCAGGTCTGCGCATGTCTAAACACAACGCCCAAAGGACTCTGGGACAATAAATTATATTTTCTAATTTAACTGAAGTGGAGTACACTAAGTTAAGCGTGTTCTCCAACTTGAAATTAGCAGTTATTTATTTAATATTAGTGTTGACAACAGGTTGATGATTTCTAAGTTTGATTCACTAATCATTTCTAATTAATTTGAATATTTGCATTTACAGTGCATCCATCCATCCATCCATCCATCCATCCATCCATCCATCCATCCATCAATAAACATATAAAACTATTACATTATAATTTTAAGCATAAATTCTCACACACATGCAAACATTTAGTATGTTTTTAACTGAGGTGTGCACTTTTTGTTTTACTCTTATTCCCATTTAATGATTGTGTTACATTGTAATAGCAATTTGTCATTAAATATTATGAAGTATTACACATGAGACACAGCAAGTTTGTTTTGATGGCAGTGTGTGCAGCCAAACAAGCTCAGTTTGGTACATGCTACACACAAAATTACTAATTATGTTAACGGATTTTGGAAATTTAGAATGCGTGTGTGTGTATGTGTGTGTGTACTTGTACTTGCGACATACTGAGGACCAGAATACACTTTAAACCAACAGAGTGAGGATATTTTGGGGAGGTTAGGATATTTGGTTAGTCTTCACTTCTTTAAAGAGTTGTGTGTGGATTAAGACTTAGTTTTAGGGTTAAGGTTAAAATTGGGTTTAGGTTAGGGTCAGGGTAAGGTTGGGGTGACGCATTTAGTTGTGATGGTTAAGGTTAGGGTAAGGGGCTAGGGAATATATTGTGATAAAGAGTGTCCCTACAAAGATACACGTGTGTGTGTGTGTGTGTGTGTGTGTGAGAGAGAGAGAGAGAGAGAGAGAGAGAGAGAGAGAGATGCAGCGTCACTCTCTGTCAGTCTGTATAGTTTGAAAAGTGAGTGACTATTCAGACTTCTGAAAGAAGAAGAACAGCCACACACATCTGATTATTGGATACACAGAGAGCTGGATGCTATTTTCATGGCAGCATGACAGTGAGTGTCAGTTCATAATTCATTTATGGGAATGTCATGATGAAGAAGTAAGACATTTTTAAAAATACAATAGCTTCAGAGGTTTGATGGTTAAAACATAGATTCCACCTGCAGTGATATCATCTATGGATTACAATACTATTACATTGCATGTTATTTGAACAATTCGCCTGTAGCAAAAATATATTTTCACTCAGAACATAGTGAATATTTTCTACCGAACGATTAAAAATGGTTATTGAATTATATAATATATGCGGCTTATTTCTTGTTTTGGAGCTAAGGATAATGTAAATTGCATTATAACTAACATTTAAACGAAATCATAATGCAAGAAATAATTCAAACTTGTAATAGTTCAAACCATAAATAGTCATACAATGCTGCACTTAATTGATGTGAACAAATTTGTTGGTGCCTCAGGTTGACCATTGACCAGGACTAGTAATTCGATATGGAAAATATTGAGGTTGTGAAAGCATGATGATTGCTACAGTAGGCTGTGCTATTACAGACAATGCCAATGATGTCTGTATTGAGACAATAAGGATTCTCAGTTAGTCATTTTCACTATACCACTTTTTAAGATTGACTAATATTTCCATAATGATTAGGTTCATGTGTGATATCAGTGATGAACTGATGCAAAGGCAGAACCCAATTCATTCAACATACAGTCATATTATCGTTGAATTATAAATGCTTTACCTGACACTGCATGCAAAATCACTTTAATTTTTGTGTAACATTTGTGCAGTGTTTGCAAGTAAAACTCATTGCCAATATTATGACATTATACCATTTTTATATGCTGTACATGCCCTCAGCTGGCTCTACTGAGCTTATAGAATTACAGTTATTCCTGAGGTAGTGAATGTAAGCGCATCTCCATTGTTTTTCTTCCCACACATCTAATAATGTAATTTATCCTTCACTCTTATTTAATTGCTGATTTAGTTGAAGCTGTAAACTAATTTGACTACTTTTATGGATGGTAAATTAAATGCACTATTGAGATCACAGTTATACCTATTTCAGTGTATGTGAGTGTCCAGTGAAATGAATATATAATCTTAACTAGTGGATTATATCAGGTGCATATCTATTCTTGTGTGGTAAAATGAGTTATAGCCCCAGGAGCCCAAAGCTTCCCCCACACACACAAACACAGCTGACAGCAATCCTTTGGTTAATATTTTGGTTTTGCAATTAGTACAAGTATCAAGTAAAAGTAAAAAAAAATTGCATTTATGTTCTGTTTTCTCCACTAAAAGTTTTATTATAGATTTCAGAATAGTACAAAACCTACTTTATATTCAGCTTAACTGCATGATAGAAATTATCACTGAGGTCAGCAGAATACATTCTAGATTTTATTATGAATATCATGTATTTATCAAGCTCTGCGATAGACTTGCCACATGCCCAGGGTGTACCCCGCCATTAGCCCGAAGTCAGCTGGGATTGGCTTCAGCTTCCCCTGTGGCCCTGACAGATAAGCGGTGTAGATAATGGATGGATGGATGGATGGATGGATCATTTATTTATCATGCAATTAAATAATTTTCATGAGAACCCTTCAAACATATCATATAATGTACCACCATTTTTCATAAGATAGTGGAACTGAGATACTTATGTAAACTTAGAAGAGAAAATGCATGATAGATGAGATTTGAAAGTAAACATTTTATATATCACAATTTGATTTAATTTATGACCCTGAAATTTAGCAGTAATTTTAAACAAGGGATGTACTTTTAATTAATTGCTTTGTATATTATTTAGCAATGAGGAAAAGAAGCTAGAGATACAAATATAGTGTCATGAGCACCACTATTATAGGAGTGCATTCATGTGGCTCTTTAATAGCTGATGTATTAATAAGTATATCTTTGGATATTTTTAGATATCAAGTATGCTTTTATCATCTCCACACTTCGTCAGACATGTGATTATTTATTTTCAGTCGCTCTCTTGGATCACTCATGTATAAGTATGCCTTCACACTTCAGTTTAGCATTATTTTTTATAACCCACACTATATTGCTTCAAGAATGTAATCCTACTATAATACAGGGCATGTCACCACAAAATGAGTCAAGTATAGCAAAAATTCATTCTGAGATATAGTAATTTTAAAATGAGAATGCATCAAAAAATGACCCACATATAATTTTTCTAATTTTGCCATAAAGCCGTTCCTTAATCAATAATGTAGCCATCACCAAAATATTATACTATAAAACAACCTATGAATAGGGCGGTACAGTGGTGTAGTGGTTAGCACTGTCGCTTCACAGCAAGAAGGTTCTGGGTTCGAGCCCAGTGGCTGACGGGGGCCTTTCTGTGTGGAGTTTGCATGTTCTCCACATGTCTGTGTGGGTTCACTCCAGGTGTTCCGGTTTCCCCCACAGTCCAAAGACATGCAGGTTAGGTTAACTGGTGACTCTAAATTGACCGTAGGTGTGAATGTGAGTGTGAATGGTTGTTTGTCTCTATGTGTCAGCCCTGTGATGATCTGGCGACTTGCCCAGGGTGTACCCCGCCTCTCGCCCACAGTCAGCTGGGATAGGCTCCAGCTTGCCCGCGACCCTGCACAGGATAAGCATTTACATATAATGGATGGATGAATGGACAACATATGAATATGACTTTTGTAGGCCAAATAAATGTGTGCTATGCATTAATCTCAATTTACACCTCGCAACGTTTACAGCTGATTTTCTCCAAACTTGATTTTCTGTTAAGATGATGATTCCTTAAACATGTGATGCCTTTGCAAATTTCTATGGATTGGCTGCACCAAATTTAACAAATGACCCCTTATTTTAAAGAGGATTATCTTCTTCACCCCTTCTAACAATGCACACATGCCAAAACCTTCAAAATAGTCACAAAGTGGCCGTAGTGTTGGTATTTTATAAACAGTACACCTATCATTCGGCCAGCCTTCTTTTCTTCTTCTTGTTTTGTACATATGTCTGATCTCACGTGCACTTTGGAGCTGTTTGTGTAACAGCTTGTGACTACAGTACTCTGTCCTCCAAAGCTTGTTATAGATTTTTTTCACTGTAATTTGATCTGAATCCAATGCACTGTGCAGTTCCTAAAGTAGTAGCATTCTTAGAAAGACTGCTAGCTGTCCCCATCTGTGTTGAAGGTGTATGTGGGAGCCATTGGAGCACATCATGGCACTGTGAATGCTATTTCACTAGGAGTGTATTATCTGAAGGGAGCAAGACGCCTTCATTTGCTATCATCCTACAACAACCCAGTATAGGATCTCACTCTTGTTCTGAAGTCCCTTAAGATGTCTTCTAAAGACTGCCTGTTTGTTGCTGATCACTTCAGAAAAAGAAAATGGAGAAATATATGCCTGGGCAATAAGCTCATAATAAGTTCATGCCCCTTGCATGAACTAGTGATGATGATGAGAGAGTGCTTGTGTTTGAGCCCTGCATTTCTGCCAAAGGGTGTATCACCCAATTTTGTTAAACCTTTATTGCTAATCAGCCAATTATCTATTAACATTACAGCATCCCATCATGGAGAACCTTCTGAGCATGCCCTGCTTTGTCCTGTTTGTATTCCATGGTATTATATGAGGCAGATGGAGATTCAGTCATTAGATCTCCTGTTCATCTGTCATGGGGAAAGGCACAGGGAGCTTCTCTCTCTAAACAAAGATGAATTTCATCACCTTTGTCTAGGCAGACCAAACACCGGGCCCTTACTATGACATGCTTCTCTCTGAAGTGTGTTTCCAGCTCATGTACATCATGTTGCAGTATGGAACTCCACTCTGTACTAGTGGCACCTGGGTATTACCATGCACCTTCTCCAGGTTCAGCAAGGTTAATATAATAATAATAATAATAATAATAATAATAAACAACTTTATTTAAAAATGGAGCCAATTTAGCACCACTAATCTTACATCGGGCCATCTGAGTATCTGAATATTGCCCCACTCAGTGGGATGAGTGCAGCAGTCATCTCCAAACACCTTTACGTTCAGCCCAAATTTGGTGTGTGAATTATGACATGAGTTAAGCAGTAATTGAACTAAGTACAGTAGGTTCCTATTTATTTTTTTCTCATACAGAGATTGCTGGGCCCTGGCCATGAATGTGTCGCAGTGATTCAAAAGCTGAGGTTAAGCTGGAATAGTTGTATCAATTATTTGTTTAATAGTAAACAAAAAATAGTCAGCTAATAAATGCACACTCACTGCCATACCCATGCTGAGACATGAATTAAAGAGAAAGCAACAGAGCAAGAGAATGAAAGAGTGAGTGAAAGCCCATGAGAATGTATTGACATACAAGCACATGGGTGGCACAGGGAGAATAATGGTGGTATTGACTTGCATGGCAGTATCTGGGTTGCTCTTGTCCTGCTACTGGTGGCTTAACATAGGCTACATGTCAACAACAGTGATTAAAATGAGTTTCTAGCTTAGCGTGTGATGTAACTAACTAACTAGCATGAGCTCTGAATAATATGATTTACTGTTTCAGCAGTTTCATGATTTAAGTTTCAGCAGCCATGTTATTTTGTTTGGCATTCATTATTTTACTGTATCCCTACTTTAAAGGTTTACCAGTACATAAATAATCCTGTCTAGCACAATACATAATTGGTACTATAATGTGGAGCACTTTTGGTTATTTGTCTCTTTCTACTTCTTCCTCTTGGCCACACTAACCATAATAACATTATTACACTAAAGGAGAAATTTGCTTTGTTGTTGTTGTTTTGTGTATGAATGTGTCTATGACTAACGCAAGAGACCAGTTCAACACTTCCATGATCATGATGCATCACAAACTCTATTGTATCAACAAACCAAATAAATACCATCATGTCACTCCTATGAGCACCTGATGTAATAGCATGTGGTGTTGAGAGATTCCAGGTATTCTGACCCTCATCAGCTTTCCGTGTTTTTGAGTTGTAGAGGAGAAATGAGAGATGAAGAGCTTATCTGGGGCTTACTGAGTGACATTGAAATCATATTCAGTGCTTAATCTGCCTACATAATACCTAAACATGGCCAAATAATCTACATAGAAGATGAAGTCAAGAAACAAGAAGGGCAGTCAGAGGCATGACAGATGACAACTGAAATTTAGTTCCTAAAATTATAATCTTTTTATATAATTAATGAAGCCAGTAGCAGCAGCTAGTGTTTTAGAAATGACCTCATGCAAAGTGACTCCAAATAGTTTTCATTCTTACTTTATCTAATATGATTGTATTAGTCTCAGGTCTCAGGAAGCCATAATTGCTGGGTTTCAGTCACGTGACTTTTCTTAGCGGTTTTGCCGGAAGTGAAATAGCTGGTAGTCTAAACGGCTGCCGTAGTGCAAACAACTAACAATAACTTATCAGAGTATGCTCATAATCTAGAAGCCACTGCTCACTTTAGATACAGTCAACCCGGAAATTCTGCACACCCCTTTCACCTTCTCCACATTTTATTATGTTACAGACTTATTCTACAATAGATTGAGTTCATTTTTTGTCACAAAATTCTACACAAAATAGCCCATAATGACAAAGTGAAAGCAGGTTTTTAGAAAATATGCAATTTTATTTTACTGACAAAAATAGGTTATTTAGAGGTTACATATCTGTACACACCCTTAGCCTAATACTTGGTTGATGCATCTTTGGCAGCAATTACAGCTTCAAGGCATCTTGGGAAGGAAGCTATGAGTTTGGCACTTGTTTCTGGACATTTTTGCCCATTCCTCTTGGCATATCCTTGCAAGCTCCATCAGGTTGGATGGGGAGCATCAGTACACAGCCATTTTCAGCTCCTTCCACAGATGTTCAATTGGATTCAGGTCTGGGCTCTGTATGGGCCACTCAAGGACATTCACAGACTTTCTCCGGAGCCACTCCTTTGTTCTCTTGGCTGTGTGCTTCGGGTCGTTGTCATGTTGGAAGGTAAACCTTCGCCCCAGTCTGAGGTCCAGAGTGCTCTGGACCAGGTTTTCTTCAAGGATCTCGGTGTACTTAGCTGCATTCATCTTTCCCTCTATCAGGACTAGTCACCCTGCTCACGCTGCTGAAAAACATCCCCACATCATGATGCTGCCACCGTCATGCTTCACTGTAGGGATGGCATTAGCCAGGTGATGAATGGTGCCTAGTTTCCTCCAGATGTAACGCTTAGTATTCAGGCCAAAAAGCTCAATTTTGGTTTAATCAGACCAGAGAATCTTTTTTCTCATGGTTTGAGAGTCCTCTAGGTGCCTTTTAGAAAACTGCAAGCAGGCTGTCATGTGCCTTTTACTAAGGAGTGGCTTCCATCTGGCCACTCTACCATAAAGGCCTGATACATGGAGTGCTGCCTGGATGGTTGATCTTCTGAAAGGTTCTCCCATCTCCGCAAGGATACACTGGAGCTCTGTCAGAGTAACCCTCAGGTTCCTGCTCACCTCCCTGGCCAAGGCCCGTCTTCTCCATTTGCTCAGTTTGGCCAGGCGGCCAGGTCTAGGAAGATTCTTGGTGGTTCCAAACTTCTTCCATTTATGAATGATGGTGGCCACTGTGCTCTTTGGGACCTGTAAAGCTGCAGCAATTTTTCTGTACCCTTCTCCAGATGTATGCCTTGACACAATCCTGTTTCTGAGGTCTGCAGATAATTCCTTTGACCCCATGGCTTGGAGTTTGCTCTGACATGCACTGTCAACTGTGGGACCTTATATAGGCAGGTGTTGGCAATCCCCAATCATGTCCAATCAATTGAATTTACCACAGGTGGACTCCAATTAAGTTGTAGAAACATCTCAAGCAGTATCAGTGGAAAAAAATGCACCTCAGCTCACTTTTGGGTGTCATATCAAAGGGTGTGCACACTTGTGTACATATGATATTTTACATTTTGATTTTTAATAAATTAGCACAAAATAAAAACCTGCTTTCACTTTGTCATTATGGGATATTTTGTGTAGAATTTTGTGACAAAAAAATGAACTCGCAGCATGGTGGTGTAAGTGGTTAGTACGGTCGCCTCACAGCAAGAAGGTTCTGGGTTCAAGCCCAGAGGCTGGAGGGGGCCTTTCTGTGCAGAGTTTGCATGTTCTCCCCATGTCTGCATGGGTTTCCTCCGGGTGCTCCGGTTTCCCCCACAGTCCAAAGACACGTGGTTAGCTTAATATGAGATGGCCTTGGGCTGAGGTGCCCTTGAGCGAGGCACCTAACTCCCAACTGCTCCTCGGGTGCTGTTAGCATGGCTGCCCACTGCTCTGGGTATGTGTGTGTGCTCATTGCTCACGTGTGTGTGCATGTGTGTGTTCACTGCTTCAGATGGGTTAAATGCAGAGAGGAATTTCACAAGTATGTGATGAATAAAGTTGTGCTTTAACTCAATCTATTGTAGAATAAATCTGTGATGTAATAAAATGTGGATAAGGTGAAAGGGGTGTACAGACTTTCCGGCTTGACTGTATATTTAGGAGATCGCTATGCGCAAATGGAATCAACCCCTACAATCTGGGAAAGAAGGATTTGTCATACGATCTCGAAAACTCCCCTTCAGTCGAGTTCCCCGACATCTCAAACTATCTGGTGTTGCAGACATCCTTCTACACCGCAAAACAGATGAAAGTGTGGAAGAGTATGGAGGCTTACAACTTTTTTGTATGTGGCTGGGTAAAGGACATCTGTATCAAGTCACTGCCGAATAAATCCTGTATTGTTTTTGCCCGTGTAAGTATGTTTTTTTTTTTAAGCTTTTCATTTGCGTCTTTACAATGAAGCGCTGCAAGTTGAAGTGTAAACAAACAACAGTTCACTTGATTCTCACTTGTGTTGGCTCTTACCTCTCAGGTAAATCATTCACAAAGATCATCAGAAACCCCTTTAAAGACCTGGGTCTTAGTTAAACAAGACGGAGAAGTGATCACGGCACATTGTAACTGTATGGCTGGGTAAGAATTTTGTTGCAACCTTCATGCATATGAACTTTGTGAGGAGTGAGGAGTAAACAAAGAAACAGCTGGGGACTTTAGCGCTTCGTGACTAAAAAAAAAAGTACCGTAAAATAATGACACGTAGCAAGAAAAGTACTTGGAAAACACTAACAACATAGCTGAGAGGGAGATACAAACCTTTCACGAAGTGATCACTGCAAACTCAAGCATGCTTCGACTCAGCTCCCTTCGATTTCAGTGAGAGGTTCAAAAGCCACTGTGGCAGTTCGGAGTAGGTGGGTGGAGCACAGAGGACGGCAGGACAGAGATCAGGTTCCAATTTAGCATTTATTGTCACACTTTTCAGTCTAACAGTCACTCAAACAGACACACACACATGACGGGTGTCTGTTCAGGGAAGAGCTCTCCTGCTGTCTGCTCTCCCTCCTTATATAGGGCGCGGTCAATGGGAAGACACACAAACACAGGTTAATTGCTCTCAGGTGTAGTGATTCTGCCACTCACCTTCCCTGACTCCGCCCTCCTGTCACAGACCGGCGCTTGACCACGCCCCCGCTGCCACATACCCCCACCGCCCAACTCAGGCCGGGCGGCCGGGCGGCCGTCCGGCCTGCAGCCGACTCCCCCCCCCCTTGACGGGAGAGGAAGTCCGCCACGACCATCTGCGCCCCTGGCCTGTGGACCACCTTGAAATTGCCAACGGGTGATCTGCGCGTTGGCATCCTTCATGCGGTGGAGCCACTGGAGGGGCGCGTGGTCCGAACAGAGGGAGAAAGGGCGCCCCAGCAGGTAGTAACGGAGGGCGAGGACCGCCCACTTGATCGCTAGACACTCTTTTTCAATTGTGCTGTAGAGCCCCTCACACACTGACAGCTTCCTGCTAATGTACAGGACGGGGCGGTCCTCCCCCTCCACCTCCTGCGACAAAACCGCCCCCAGCCCTCTGTCCGACGCGTCGGTCTGCAACACAAAAGGGAGAGAAAAGTCAGGGGAGTGTAATAGTGGCCCCCCACACAGTGCAGCCTTTACCTCAGAGAAAGCCCGCTGGCATTGCTCCGTCCACTGGACCGGATCTGGTGCCCCCTTTTTAGTGAGATCAGTCAGCGGGCTGGTGACGTTCGAATAATTAGGTATAAACCTACGATAATAGCCAGCCAGCCCCAGGAACTGTCTCACCCCCTTTTTGGTCTTGGGCCTCGGGCAGGCCGCAATTGCTGCGGTCTTGTTAATTTGGGGACGCACCTGCCCGTTGCCCAAGTGGAAGCCCAGATACCGTACTTCCACCCGCCCAATCGCACACTTCTTTGGGTTGGCTGTGAGACCCGCTCGCCTCAGCTACCTAAGGACGGCCCTTAGGTGTTCCAGGTGCCTCGGCCAGTCATTACTATATATGATGATGTCATCAAGATAGGCGGCCGCATAGGTGGCGTGGGGGCGGAGGACCCGGTCCATCAGCTGCTGAAACGTAGCGGGTGCCCCAAACAGCCCAAACGGAAGTGTGACGAATTGGTGTAACCCAAACGGTGTGGAAAAGGCCATTTTTTCTCGGGATAGTGGAGTCAAGGGGATCAGCCAATATCACTTCGTAAAATCCAGTGTCGAATAAAAGCGAGCCGTGCCTAGTCGATCGAGCAACTCATCAATACGAGGCATTGGGTACGCATCGAATTTAGACACCGCGTTGACTTTTCTATAGTCCACACAGAACCGGACCGACCCGTCGGCCTTGGGTACCAAGACCACCGGGCTGCTCCAGTCACTGTGGGACTCCTCGACGATGCCCATTTCGAGCATGGTCTGAAGTTCTTCCTGAACCACCTTTTTTTGTGTTCGGGTAGCCTGTAAGGGCGGCTACGCACTACCACCCCCGGGGGCGTCTCTATGTGGTGCTCTATGAGGTTAGTGCGACCGGGCAGGGGCGAGAACACATCCGAAAACTCGGTCTGCAACTAGGCGACCTCCGTGAGTTGGGTCAGGGAGAGGTGGTCTCCACAGGGGACAGGAGAGGTACGTGATGCCAATGTCCCTTTTTGAACCTCCGGCCCCAGCTTCGCCTTCTCCGGAACTACCGACACCAACGTCATGGGGACCTCCTCGCTCCAGAGTTTAAGCAGATTGAGGTGGTAAATCTGTAGCGCCCCACCCCTGTCCGTTCGCCTCACCTCATAGTCGACGTCCCCGACTCGCCGTGTGACCTCAAAGGGTCCTTGCCACTTGGCGATCAATTTGGAGCTCGACGTGGGCAACAGTACAAGTACCTTATCTCCCGGTGTGAACTCTCTAAGGCGCGTACACTTGTTGTACAGGCGGGCTTGCCGTTCCTGGGCCTGCCGCAAATTCTCCTGAGTTAGGTGGGTGAGCGTGTGGAGTTTTGCGTGCAGGTCCATAACGTACTGAATTTCGTTCTTGCTTTGTGAAGGTCCCTCCTCCCAATTTTCCCGCAGCACTTCCAGGATGTCTGCTCTCCCTCCTTATATAGGGCGCGGTCACTGGGAAGACACACAAACACAGGTTAATTGCTCTCAGGTGTAGTGATTCTGCCACTCACCTTCCCTGACTCCGCCCTCCTGTCACAGACCGGCGCTTGACCACGCCCCCGCTGCCACATACCCCCACCGCCCGACTCAGGCCGGGCGGCCGTCCGGCCTGCAGCCGACTCCCCCCCACACACACACACACAGCCACCTTTCTTGATGTCTTTTTGTGAAATCCTGTGTTCGTTCACCCTTTTTTATTAGCTCACGGGGAACCCTGAAGAAACTTTTATCAGTTTAACGGTTTGATCGAGTCGAACAACCTAAAACAACACAAGCGTAAGGCATTTTTCATGCGAGTAATGGACCTTCTCCATACAAACGCTTTGTCAACTGAACTTTGGTAGACCACCAGCTAAAGTTTTGAATAACTAATGAGGTGGATGTGATGTCACGTGAAACCCAGCAATAAAAGATTCAGCGAGTGAGTGATTGTACTGAAATTCAGGAAAGTGTCAGTGCATTTCAAATCACATACACGTTGTCCTTTATTTATCCATGCTACCACCATCAGGCTTCATAAAGGCTTCACTGCATACCTGCACTTTTATAATGTTGCTATTGGACATTTTATTATTATGACTTTCACTTTAGTATTATTCCTGTTATTGCTGCTAACACAGTCAATAGTTTACAGGCAATTTTTGTGCTAGTTTTTATGAAATGTATTAGGCAGAGTTACTTTTTTTTCCCGTCTCAAAGAGCATGCCTATTTTTAATTGAGCGTACTCACTTCTCAATTCAAGCAATCAAGGTTTCTGAAACTTGTCCAGAGTCTTCCAACAATTTTCTTTAAACACTAGACAGTCTGAGATGGTAATTGAATGGTGTATAATGTAACATCTTTGACTAAATAAAACCTTGTGTCTACCAATCCCTGACTTTTATTTTTTTAATAATAATGTATATTTGAGTATCATATTATTATAAAATTAGAATTGGAGAGAGGGCGGCACGGTGGTGTAGTGGTTAGCGGTGGCACCTCACAGCAAGAAGGTCCAGGTTCGAGCCCCGTGGCCGGCGAGGGCCTTTCTGTGCGGGGTTTGCATGTTGTCTGCGTGGGTTTCCTCCGGGTGCTCCGGTTTCCCCCACAGTCCAAAGACATGCAGGTTAGGTTAACTGGTGGCTCTAAATTGACCGTGAATGTTTGTCTGTGTCTATGTGTCAGCCCTGTGATGACCTGGCAACTTGTCCAGGGTGTACCCCGCCTTTCGCCCGTAGCAGGCCCGGCGCCGCGGGGGGGCGAAAGGGGGCGTCGCCCCCTCGTGGCTACAGCCCCGCCCCCTCAAAGGAGACTCAGATCACTTAATTGTTTTCTTATGAAAATATAATGTATTATAGACGTATTAATAATTTGCATTTTCAAATACGAAATATTAAGTGGTTACGCATTGCACAAAAATACATTTCACATAAATCACCTGTTTTAGACATATGTATCAATCCTAACTACTGGGGACTAGTTATTGTGGGTGTATGTGTGAAATGCTGACACAGCCGCGCACACACAGACCTGTGATAAGGACAAGGGGAGGGGTCGTGCGGGTGGGGGTTTTACATGTACACTTACAAGTGCACTGTCTCTGCAATATCCTGTAATATGCAGTCAAGTTTACGGGAGTAGTCTTTCCCCCACCGAATTAAACGAATTCAATCACAATATTGTGAATCCATTTTCTTTCTTTGTAGGCTAAGTTTATCTCCGTTTATGTTGGTGTATGTGTTCATATATGCTCCGCTTTGTGCGCAAATAGCGTAAGAATATGTGTCGTTGACGTCACCCCCCATGCAGCGGGGGTGAAAATTCATCACTTCAGAGTGTTTAGTCCCCTACACGCCTAAGCTGGGATCGCAGATTAAGTGGTTAGCGTTGACTCGGTGCGAGTCAGGAAAGCTATTACTGGTGCAGCCGCAGGGTCTGTTGATTTTTTTAAATTATGATTTTGGCCGCCGAGCCAAGTACCTTAGACTTGCATTGATGTTTTGTTTTCATGCCGCAGAGCTATTTGTATGTATTTTAAATTTAAAGGACTTGCCTGTAGGTTTGTGTTGTTTTATGTTTGGCATCTTTCCGGTTGTAATGCGTGTCTGTGAGAAAATCGGAGGGGAGGGTTAACAGGTGGGCACGGGTGTTGATAAAGCACAACTGCCCTGGTAATATGTCACATGCAGTGGCGGCTCCTGAATTTTTTTTCAGGGGGGGCAATTTCCCCCCGTTATGTCTACACGGACTGTAAATGTCCACAGGACTGAAGTAAATTGACCTAGGTAGCAAATCAATTGGCCGAACTTGTTTTTGCCTGGTAAATTCAGATATCAATATAGACAATATCTCTTCTCTCCACTAGGTGGCAACACTAAACAAGTTAAAGGTGGCAAACTAAGGTAGCCTAGTAAACTAGACCCACCCGCCTAGCGGCCAAAAATATTTTTGCCTACGAGTGGCAAATATTCACATTTAGTCTGGCTTGCCAGGCTAAAACTAAGGAAGATTCATTGTGAAGCCTTCAAAGCAAAACATTTGGCATCACAATCAATTAATATTACATTACTCATTTATTTTCTCATATTATTCCAGTATTCTATAATAAGTAGACACAAATTCTTAATTATAAACATATTCTAATTTCTTCAATTCTAAAGAATGCAATTAAAGTGGCAGGATATAAATCCAAAACAAGTGTTTATTTAAGTTTTAAAAAAGATGAAGAAAAGCATAACCATCAAACAAACGTGCAGCTTAATTACGTGTTTTTTTTATATGGAATTGCACCATTTTAACAACAAATAATAATTCTAAATAAATTCTGCAGGTTTTTTTTCCCAAGAATTCCTCCAGAAAGCCATGCCTTAAAAGGAAATTTAAAGTATTACAAGCATGTCAATGAACACAAAAGGCTTTAGTTATTTAGCTATATACACACACAAGGTTACACAAGGTTTTGTAGTCAGTGCAACTTGGCTTAACAAGTTGGAAAAAAGGTAAGGTGCTGCTGGCTCCAATGAACACATACTGTACAATATATAAAAACTGAAAATATGCTTAATTTACACCAAGTCAGAGAGAACTTGAGGCTACTGAAATATTCCAAGCATGGCAATGTTAAACTGCCAACAAAAACATGGCAATGTTAAACTGCCATTGGTAAAACACACACACACAAACACAAACAACTTTTGCCTAGTAAATTCAAATATCAGATATCACTGTACCGTCTGCTGTGCTACTTCAGGGTGGAAGAGAACGCAAGGGGAGCAAAAAAGAGCTACATTACAGCCAGCTAGCCAAGTTTTCCGGTGGTACCAGTTCTTGTTAAAACCTCTTGAGCAGGTCTTCTCCCCCTTCGTAGACACTTGCTTGATGTTTAAATTCGGTCTAGGAGGTCCTAGCTGTTTGATTGCCGTTTTCTCCTCATTGGTAGGACGACTAAAGGGAACTTCTTTCAGAGACGCTATCGTATTGTTGCACTCAACACTCGCCGCCATCTTCATAGAATGTTCACACATTTCCCGCGCAAGTTGCGTTTTCCAGCCCAAAATTATGTTCAAAACCCGCGAAAATGCACTTAAAACCAATCTGGCAACACTTGCGCGGCGCAACAGGCGTATGACGTAAGCACGCTGCTTGTGCGAGCACATAAAACCTAATAGAAAATGCATTGGGAGCAGGATTTTCGAAAAAAACGTACGTACCATTAGTGTCAATGGGAGATTTTGGGGCAAATCTGAACCTGACAGAAATCGCCCCAAAAGGGCATGGCTACACCAGGCGCGACCTTAGCCTGATTGGACAATGACATTACTGTTGGTAGTAGGAGTAGATAAAAAAATCTCCCTCCCTGTTTGGGAGTGCGTCGCCCAAATCGCCCCTATTAACGAGCCGCCAGTGGTCACATGATTTTCCCGGACTAAAGCAACCTTCGGGGCCGTGGTTTTGTGGTTGGCGCAGCTAATTGTTTGAAACACGTTGTCAGACCGCCATCACTACTACACACTATATGAAAAATATTTGCCCCCTTGCGATTTCTAATTGCCCCCTTAGTAAACTTGTTAGGACTAGGACTGTTTTGGCCTCTAGAGGCCGCTGTTATTTCCTTTTCATGTCGTGTTTATTTTGGCCTCTAGAGGCCGCCACTGTTCCTGTGTTTTGTGTTTTTGTTAATTGCCTAATTATCTTCACCTGTGTCCTTAATTAGTTTGTCTATTTATACCCCTGAGTTCAGTCCTCTTGTCACGGAGTCTTTGTGCTGTTATGTTTATCTCCAGTTTCCTTTGTACTGTGTTTTTTTGATCTTCTTAGCTTTTGAATTTTTGCACTTTGCTTTTCTTTTGGATTATACTCTTTGGTTTTTTTTGTCTTTTGTTTTGCCCTGTATATAGTGTATATAGTTTAAATAAACCTTTTGATTCTTTTTCTACTTCCGCCTCACGCCTCTGCATTTGAGTCATCCCCCTGGTGGCCTAGTGGGGGTTTGCTGGATTATCACACCAACGAACCAGGTTCGAATCCCAGCAAAACCCTAACAGAAAGACTCCGTCATGACCGACTCAGCAGAGGCTGCTTCAACTGTCTACCCGGCCAACCTTCAGGGAATTATGGCAGCTTTGACACGCTTCGGAGCGACCATGGACGCTCATGGACGTACGCTCACCAGCCAACGTGAGGCCCTCGCTCGCCACGAGGAACTGCTTCAGCAAATTGGGAAAACCCTGGCACAGCTGACATCTCTGCCTGCATCTCCTGCTCCTGATCCAGTTCCTGCTCCTGATCCAGTTCCTGCTCCTGATCCAGCTCCCACTCCTGCTCCAGTGCCTCCTGCAATGCTGCCTTCTTCACCTCGCGAACCCAGCCTTCCTGCACCACAGAGGTATGACGGCAAGCACAGTGAGTGCCGAGAGTTCCTTACCCAGTGTCAACTCACCTTTGAGCTTCAGCCTACCACCTACACTACGGATCGCCGCAAGATTGCCTTTGTGATCACCTTATTAGCTGGTAAGGCGCGAGCCTGGGCTACTGCTATCTGGCAAAGACAGGGACCTGAGTGCTTTGATTTCCAGCTGTTTTCTGAAGAGATGCTTCGGGTCTTCGATCAGGCAGACATCAGTACCGACGCAGCCCGAAAGCTCATGTCCATCCGGCAAGGAGGAAGCGTCGCAGATTACGCCATCTCGTTCCGAACACTCGCAGCAGTAAGTGGATGGAACGAGACTGCCCTGGTGTCAGCCTTCCACCATGGTCTGTCTGACCCCATCAAGGACGGTCTGGCCTCTATTGGATGCCCAAGTGACCTCGAAACCCTCATCTCACATGCTATTCGTCTGGACAACAGGATGAGAGAACGCCACCAAGCCTTGAGCCCCCCCAGCCTCCCTACCTCTACCTGGAAACCATCTACCTCCTTCATTGACTGTCCAGAACCCATGCAAGTGGGTCGTACTCGCCTCTCCGCATCTGAGAGAGAGCGCAGAAGGAGGGATAAGTGCTGCATCTACTGTGGCAAGCCTGGTCACTTCCGAGCATCATGTCCCGAACTCTTGGGAAAAGGACCGCCCCGTCCAGCCGAGGGAGGGTTGTGACGGGGCCTACCCTCTCTCCCGGACTCCCTGGCCAAGGAATCTACATCCCGGTCTCCATCTCCTGGGGTGAGTCTGTCCACTCTTGTCAAGCTTTGTTAGACTCAGGGGCGGCTGGGAACTTTATGGATATTCACTTCGCCCAAAGCATCAATATACCTACTGCACCTCTTGAAGTCCCTCTGTCTGTGTCTGCCCTCGATGGCCAAGCGTTAGGTGATGGAAGAGTCACTCAAGTTACTTCTCCAGTCTTCCTCCAGTCTCAAGGTCACAAGGAAGAAATATCCCTGCACCTAATTCCTTCACCTGAGTTCCCAGTTATTCTAGGCCTTCCTTGGCTTACTCGCCACAACCCTCGCATAGACTGGGTAACAAGCCAGGTTGTGGAATGGGGCCCTGCATGCCATGCCTCTTGTCTGCTCTCTAGCTCTCCTGTGTCTCCTGCCGAGCCCCCTGATCTCACCGAGTTATCTCAAGTTCCCATAGAGTACTGGGATCTCAAGGAGGTATTCAGCAAGAGCAGGGCCGCCGTTCTTCCTCCGCACCGGGCCTACGACTGTGCCATCGACTTGCTCCCTGGGACTACCCCTCCTCGTGGCAGACTGTTTTCACTCTCTCAGCCAGAACGCAAGGCCATGGAGGAATACCTCAAAGATGCCCTGGTCTCTGGGTTTATTCGACCCTCCACTTCACCTGCTGGAGCCGGCTTCTTCTTTGTCGGCAAGAAGGATGGGGGGCTCCGACCATGTATTGATTACAGGGGCCTGAATAAGATCACTGTGCGCAACCGATATCCCCTTCCGCTGATGTCCACAGCTTTCGACCTGCTCCAAGGCGCCACCGTCTTCACCAAGTTGGACCTACGGAACGCATACCACCTCATCCGTATCCGACAGGGAGACGAGTGGAAGACTGCCTTTAACACCCCGTCTGGGCACTACGAATACCAGGTGATGCCCTTCGGACTCACCAACGCACCAGCTGTTTTTCAGGCCCTAATCAACGACGTCTTAAGGGACATGATTAACCTATACGTTTTTGTCTACCTCGACGACATCCTTATCTTTTCCAAGACCGTGCAGGAGCACCGCCACCATGTCCGCCAGGTTCTCCAGAGGCTGCTACAGAACAATCTGTTCGCCAAGGCCCAGAAATGCGAATTTCATGTTCCCGAGGTCTCCTTTCTGGGATTTATTGTACGGACAGGCCAACTCCAAATGGACCCTGCCAAGACCCTGGCCGTCCGGGATTGGCCTACTCCCAAGTCCGTTAAGGAGGTTCAGCGGTTCTTAGGATTCGCTAACTTCTACCGCAAGTTCATCAGGAACTTCAGTTCTGTGGCAGCACCCATGTCAGACCTCACCAAAGGGACAGGTGGACCTTATGGCTGGTCTCCTCAGGCAGAAAAGGCGTTCAAAGACCTCAAGGACCGCTTCTGCACGGCACCCATTCTGGTTCTCCCGGACACCTCCCAACCATTCATCGTGGAGGTGGACGCCTCGGACAGTGGTGTCGGCGCGGTGCTCTCTCAACGTTCGGAAGGAAAGCTGCACCCCTGCGCTTACTTCTCCCACCGCCTGAGTCCTGCTGAGTCCCGGTACGATGTGGGGGATCGAGAACTGCTAGCGGTCAAACTGGCCCTTGAGGAGTGGAGGCACTGGCTGGAGGGAGCACAACATCCATTCCTGGTTTGGACTGACCACAAGAACCTGGAGTACCTCCAGCAAGCCAAGAGACTGAACCCTCGACAGGCTAGGTGGGCCCTGTTTTTCAGTCGATTTGACTTCACCCTCTCATACCGCCCCGGCTCCAAGAACACCAAACCTGACGCACTGTCCAGACTGTTCTCTGCCACTAACAGGGAGAATGAAGTCGGGCCTATTATCCCTGTGTCCCGGATTGTGGCCCCTGTCCGCTGGGGTATTGAGGAGGCTGTCCGACGAGCCCAACGCCAGGACCCCGGTCCTGGGACGGGGCCACCAGGCCTCTTGTACGTCCCACATCAAGCCCGGGCCAAGGTTCTCCAGTGGGGTCACTCTTCCCCTCTCACCGCCCACCCGGGAGCTCGGAGGACCCTGGACTTCCTGAAAAGACGCTTCTGGTGGCCTAACATGGAGCAGGAAGTAAGGTCATTTGTCCTGTCCTGTGAGGTTTGCACCAGAACCAAGAACCCACGACAGCGTCCCCAGGGTCTCCTGCATCCTCTGACCATTCCCCGGCGTCCCTGGTCCCACGTGGCAGTCGACTTTATCACGGGTCTCCCTGAGTCACAAGGTAACACGGTCATTTTGGTCTTAGTTGACAGATTCTCCAAGGCCTGCCGCTTCATACCACTGTGCAAACTCCCCTCTGCTCTTGAAACTGCGAAACTTTTGTTTAATCATGTCTTCCGAGTCTTTGGTCTTCCACAGGACATCGTCTCAGACCGAGGGCCCCAGTTCTCCTCCCGAGTGTGGCACGGGTTCTGCAAGGTCATCGGAGCCACTGCCAGCCTCTCCTCTGGGTTTCACCCACAGTCCAATGGTCAGACGGAGAGGCTCAACCAGGACCTGGAAACCACCCTGCGAGGCCTGGCTATGGATAACCCGACATCGTGGAGCACCTGGCTGCCATGGGCGGAGTACGCCCACAACACCCTGCAGTCATCGGCCACCAAGCTGTCGCCATTCCAGTGCCAATTCGGGTTCCAGCCACCTCTGTTCCCGGACCAGGAGGAGGACGCGGGGGTGCCCTCGGTCAACCAATATGTGAGACGGTGTCGCAAGACCTGGAGCAAGGTCAGGAAGACCCTCATACAGACCTCCAGAACCAACCAGACTCAGGCCAACCGCCATAGAAGACCTGCACACGCTTTCCGCCCTGGGCAGCGTGTTTGGCTGTCCACTAAGGACCTTCCACTGCGGGTGGAGAACCGCAAGCTTGCTCCTCGCTACATTGGCCCCTTCAAGGTGGTGCGCAGGGTGAACCCTGTCTCCTACCGGCTCCAGTTGCCCCGGACTCTGAGGATCAACCCCACTTTCCATGTTTCCCTGTTACGGCCCGTACTGATGTCTACGTATGCCCCTGCCCCTAGGAACCCCCCACCCCCCCGCATCTTCCAGGGGCAGACTGTGTTCACTGTGAATCGCCTGCTTGACTCCCGCCGGGTCCGCGGCGGGTTGCAATATCTGGTGGACTGGGAGGGCTATGGTCCTGAGGAGCGCTGCTGGGTTCCTGCTCGGGATGTCCTTGATAAAGAACTATGTCGGGACTTCCATTCGGCCCATCCGGATCGCCCTGGGAACGTCAGGAGACGCTCCTAGAGGGGGAGGTCCTGTTAGGACTAGGACTGTTTTGGCCTCTAGAGGCCGCTGTTATTTCCTTTTCATGTCGTGTTTATTTTGGCCTCTAGAGGCCGCCACTGTTCCTGTGTTTTGTGTTTTTGTTAATTGCCTAATTATCTTCACCTGTGTCCTTAATTAGTTTGTCTATTTATACCCCTGAGTTCAGTCCTCTTGTCACGGAGTCTTTGTGCTGTTATGTTTATCTCCAGTTTCCTTTGTACTGTGTTTTTTTGATCTTCTTAGCTTTTGAATTTTTGCACTTTGCTTTTCTTTTGGATTATACTCTTTGGTTTTTTTTGTCTTTTGTTTTGCCCTGTATATAGTGTATATAGTTTAAATAAACCTTTTGATTCTTTTTCTACTTCCGCCTCACGCCTCTGCATTTGAGTCATCCCCCTGGTGGCCTAGTGGGGGTTTGCTGGATTATCACACCAACGAACCAGGTTCGAATCCCAGCAAAACCCTAACAAAACTGTTCCTGGCGCCGGGCCTGGCCCGTAGTCAGCTGGGATAGACTCCAGCTTGCCTGTGACCCTGTAGAACAGGATAAAGTGGCTAGAGATGAGAATTGGAGAGACACAAATTGGGTTCTGACAATTTTTACCTTTTCAAGCCATCACGGCTGTTTTGATAATGTAGGTTATAAATGTTGTTTTGTCTCAGTAACTACCTGTACTTTGTGTTATTCGAGAAAGTGGGATGTTACTTTGGTAACAGCTAGCCTATTTAACAGTCTATTTACTTTGTCTGGTTTACCTCAGAAAAGTGACAAATAGTTTAGAAAATAACATGATACACAATAACAATGTAATTGTTGCTGAATGAAAGTAAAGACCATGCAGAGAGACACTGAGCAAAACAAAATGTAAAATATTAATGAATAAGTTCCAAAAGCAGTGTGTGGTAAATGCACGTTGAAGGAAGACCTGCATAATATTCACTTTGGCTCATAATTTTTTTTTTCCAGTTTATAAAATAATTACATTTAATTTCATATGAGTGCCAACTTGCCTTTTTTAATTATTTAGCCCATTTTGTGTATCCCATTAATGTTTTATATGGATCTAAAAAAAATCATTATGTGATAGAAAAACAATGCAATGCTGTAAAGTACAGGTTATTTGCAACATAATTAAAACTTTATGTTGTTTTCTGACATCTCATCTCATTATCTGTAGCCGCTTTATCCTGTTCTACAGGGTCGCAGGCAAACTGGAGCCTATCCCAGCTGACTACGGGTGAAAGGCGGGGTACACCCTGGACAAGTCGCCAGGTCATCACAGGGCTGACACATAGACACAGACAACCATTCACACTCACATTCACACCTACGGTTAATTTAGAGTCACCAGTTAACCTAACCTGCATGTCTTTGGACTGTGGGGGAAACTGGAGCACCCGGAGGAAACCCACGCGGACACGGGGAGAACATGCAAACTCCGCACAGAAAGGCCCTCGTCAGCCACGGGGCTCGAACCCGGACCTTCTTGCTCTGAGGCAACAGCACTAACCACTACACCACCATGCCGCCCGTTTTCTGACATTTCTTTGAGTTTTCTTATGTATTTACTTTT
This sequence comes from Neoarius graeffei, assembly GCF_027579695.1. Classification (NCBI taxonomy): domain Eukaryota; kingdom Metazoa; phylum Chordata; class Actinopteri; order Siluriformes; family Ariidae; genus Neoarius; species Neoarius graeffei. Next base: position 51,790,115 of record NC_083573.1, read on the forward strand.
TATTTATTCGGTGCTATAGTATAAATTTACATGTAAAATTCAAATGGGTAAAATAAGTAGTAGTTGTGAAAGTCTGGCATTTTAAGTATTAAGCAGTCTGGCCTGTGCTACAGTTTTTAGTGTTATCCCCTTTCCTCACATACTCCAGCTGGTTAATCATAATTCATATAAAAATCCATTAATGTACAGTATATAGCCAAAGGTTTGTGAATATGTGACAGTCATGGTTTGCTGAAATTGGAATGGAAGAACTCAAGTGGCCTGAACAGAGCCCTGACCTCAACCCTATTGAACACTTTTGAAATAAACTGGAACACTGACTACATCCCATGCTAAGCACACATGAATGTTATCTATCGTCAGACATCCACAAACTTTTGGTCATATAGTGTAGTTTATAAAAATATTTTATGTACTTTTACAAAACCTTTCGAAATTAAGTAAAATGCCACTTTCTATCACTCTGCTGCCAAATTTCAAATTGGACCTTTTCTGCTCATTAATAGTAAAACACACTCAATAATGCATCGCTGTTTTTTTCATATGCAGTATGATTAGCTTAATTTTTTTCTCTTAGGGAAACAACAGCTCATGATCCATAAATAAGTTTTATATGATGTCTTCTTGCCAGACATTGCTCCAAAGTGTCTCCATATCACCATGACCTGCGAAACTTCATAGTTTCCCACATGCTGAAGAGTGAGATGACAGGTCTGCATAAGCACCCGAGCACCTCTGTCCAAAAGCCTGTCCATGCCAGCAAACACACGAGTTCATCAGAATAAGAGATGCAGCTATAAAGAACTATTTTGGAAGTGCATATAAATCTGAATAAACAGAACAAAATAATTATTTGTATTATCAGCATTCAGATGAATACAAAATAAATAGACAGGGAATCCACAAATAAACCACTAAAGCCCTGGATTATGTGGACATGATGTTCGTAAAGGTCAAACTATAGGTTCACAGGCTCTAAACACAACTGCTTGTTAAATGAGACTCCATTCCTGTGAGCTGATGAATCCTGAATGTTTTCATATTCATTCATAGAGCCATGTATTTCCCAGTGCACTGTAATTAGATTCTGTAGAGGCTCACTAGTTGCCTTATATACAGGTTTAATCAAAATTATGTTAACACTTATGGATTATTTTTCTCCTGAATGTGTGGTGCGCCATGACTGCTGCTGGCGTAATTGGACCCTACTTTTTTGACACCCCAACGGACGTCTACTTACAGATAGTGCAGCAGTGTGCCATTGATGAACTTCCACTACAGATCCGATTGGCGGGGTATTTTCAACAGGATAGCGCACTGCCGCATTTTGGCCCGACTGTTCATGCTTATCTCGACCACACATTTCCAGGTCGATGGATATGTCACGGCGGCACAGTGGTGTAGTGGTTAGCACTGTTGCCTCACAGCAAGAAGGTCCTGGGTTTGAGCCCAGCGGCCGGCGAGGGCCTTTCTGTGTGGAGTTTGCATGTTCTCCCCATGTCTGCGTGGGTTTCCTCCGGGTGCTCCGGTTTCCCCCACAGTCCAAAGACATGCAGGTTAGGTTAACTGGTGGCTCTAAGTTGACCGTAGGTGTGAATGTGAGTGTGAATGGTTGTTTGTCTCTATATGTCAGCCCTGCAATGACCTGGCAACTTGTCCAGGGTGTACCCCGCCTCTCGCCAATAGTCAGCTGAGATAGGCTCCAGCTTACCTGCGACCCTGTAGGACAGGATAAGTGGCTACAGATTACGGATAGATGGATGGATGGATGGATGGATGGATGGATGGATGGGTCAGAGTGGACCATTGCCGTGGCCTCCACACTCCCCTGATTTGACGCCCTGTGATTTCTGGTTATGGGGTATGGTGAAGGAGCGCATGTATAGCAGGAAAGTTCATGATATCAATGATCTCAAGGACAGAATAAGGACTGTGGTGTCATCTATTCCCCGTGAAATGTGTGTCCGGGCTTTAAATGGTATGGTTGCTCGCTGGTTTTTGTGTGTTGGACACGATGGCAAATAGGTTGAGACCATCCTGTGAATCATCTTGCACATATGATGTATGTTTTGTTAATAAATGTTTCCTACCATTTAAGTGTTAACATAATTTTGACTAGCCCTGTATTTGGATGAAATTAAGACCAAAGAGGTTTTGTAGAGTAGAAAATGGAATAGGTACATGCTTCAGTTTTTAATTGTATTACATTCCATATTAAAAGTAAATCGTTCTGTGAAAATACAGTCTTTACTATTGTGTTTCTACTGAGAATGTGCTTATAGTCAAGAAGGTCATTCACTGGTAACCACAACAAATTGCTCTGTCACAATCTCCTTTATCATTTAGATATTACAGTGTATGTCTGTTGCTATTTTCTTTGTTGTATTTTATTTATTTGCTCTTACGTGTAAAATATTTTTTATTTTAATTTCCTTCAAAATGACATATTTGGGTGGCGTGGTGGTGTAGTGGTTAGCGCTGTCGCCTCACAGCAAGAAGGTCCTGGGTTTGAGCCCAGTGGCCAACGGGGTCCTTTCTGTGCGGAGTTTGCATGTTCTCCCCGTGTCTGTGTGGGTTTCCTCTGGGTGCTCCGGTTTCCCCCGATAGTCCAAAGGCATGCAGGTTAGGTTAACTGGTGACTCTAAATTGACCGTAGGTGTGAATGTGAGTGTGAATGGTTGTCTGTGTCTATGTGTCAGCCCTGCGATGATCTGGCGACTTGTCCAGGGTGTACCCCGCCTTTCGCCCATAGTCAGCTGGGATAGGCTCCAGCTTGGCCGCGACCCTGCACAAGATAAGCAGCTACAGATAATGGATGGATAACATATTTAAAAAACCTGCTGATTTTTTTTTTTAAATGGGCTTGGTTTTATGAAGCCATTTATTCAACCGGGTTAAATCCAAACCACTTCTGAGTGTGTGCTGATTTAAACAGGACAAATTTTTCCATCAAATTTATAAAGCTGCTATTTATAGGCTTGTAAAAAGAATGTTACGACTATATCTATTCACTGATTAGTTTTTGTATTACAAGATCGGTATGTTCTCAGCGTGCATTATCCAATTGACCACTCCTGTTTCTATCTATTCTTCAGTTCCTTCAGACAATGGATGACAACATTCACTAAAGAGAATCACAGGGTCAGTTTACATTAACCTTCAACACAGAGGATTCAGAATAACTGCATATCAGCATGGGTAATTATTATCACATTTCTTTTTCTTCATTAGCTTATTCACCTCAAGGTACCAGTGCTATTTCTTCAGATCGTCAGATTCACATTATAGGAGGCTTGCTTTGCATATCTTTCACTTCTGTTTTAATGTTAACCGTGTGTTTTATTCCTGTAGGACAGAGAGAAAAGAAACAAGACTCCCGCCCCTTAAACCATATGGACAGAAACAGCTGACATAAACAGAAAATAAAGCTGGAAAATCCAAGACAGAATAATTTGATTAGCTCCTGGATGTAGGTCATCATGAGTGTTAACATGAGAGCAGCTGGAAATTGAAAATGAACCGTCTGCGACCTCCCAGCTTAGGAATGATCCATTTTCCCACTTTTGATTTTTTTTCTGATCTTTTTTTTTTTAATCTTTGATTTGCATCCATTTTTTTCAAATGGCCTTCTTGAGTACAAGTAACACACAACTGTAGTTACATCTTCTGCTCCGTCTTGCTGTTTTGATGTTGTCCATTCAGAAATCCCTGAAGTTTATTGCAAAACAAAGCACACCTAAAAATATGGATATGAAAATAATATATGATTCAGACTTTATGCTGAGCCTCTTTTAATCATATGTTTGTCAAACCATATTTATTTCTTTTTAACTCAGCCAGAAATATGTAACATTCTGAGAGGTTCATTTGTGTTGCAGCAAATAGTAATTTTTTTTTTTTGTAAATCTGTAGAGGTATTGATTACTTCCTGCATGTTCCATTTTCTCTCAGCTTGCCCTTTTTAGTATCTCTGACCTCATTTTAACATGCCCCTGTTAGACATTAGAGAGTAAATAACCTATCTCTTAAATAGCCTACCTGCATTTGATGAACACACACTAAATATGAATGATTTCATTTTCAGATGACTTACAAGGCAGACTGTTTTAACAGTGCTGTTTTTAATTAATTGAAGTGCTCAACGTTCATCATAACCCCATTTGTATTTTTATTCTGTATAGATTCTTTCTTTCCTTGTTGTTATTTCTCAGTTTGGTTGCATAACATCAAATCAGTCATTGATTTCTATAGTTTGGTTTTAGCTTCCCGATTATTTCAGTGTCCTCTTTTCCTATTACTGAAAGTTTAGATCAGGACTTTCTTTTATAACCTGTATTTTCTTTTATTACTTTTTCTGCCACTTAGAGCATTGGAATCTACCAAAGTTGGAGCTACACAAAAGATGTGGTGCTGCAAACAACTTTTGGACTTTTTGAAGAAAGGAGTCAATTCTATTGAAACTAAATCAAAGAGAGGACAGCAGATCAGGTCTATAATTTGATTTGGTGGGTTTTTTTTGTGTGTGTGCATGTGTTTTCCCTCCTACATTATGGTGACGCATATTTTGTTTGTTTGCTGAGATCTGTATGGTCCACAACTGAGAGCTGTGAGTAACTGCACACTATATAAGTGCTATTTCACTGTATGTATAAAACAAACAGCACTGAAATCCTGACCCTGTTCATATATGAGGTTTTATAGTGATTTCATATTTGTGTTGTGCTTTTAAATATCTCTCTGTCCTGCAAAGGAAGGTGAAGAAATCACGGAGGGTTTGTATAGGCATGCTTGTTTTTGGCTTCCTCTATTTTTCCTTTTTACCATAAACTGTAACTTTCCCTTCTTTGCCATAAGACTTGAAACTTATTTCAGTGCTTCTCTTGGTCTGTTTTCCCCTTGTTCTATTCATTGTTCTTTTTTTAAATGACTCTTTTGTATGTTTTAGTCCTGTCTAAACCAAGCCTTATGTGTTTGTACCTTCAGATTTCTATTGATTTAACTACTCGCATCCCGTACTCACACACTGGCAGTCCAGTCCCATATCTCTGCTTTTAAATACAGTGAAGTTGCTGTTAGTATTTGTGTTTAATGTACAGATTTATTCTGACCTCCAGTGAGCTAATAGACTTCGTAGGATGCACTTCTATATAATGCAAAATCTTATCCAGGTGAGACTGGCGTTTTCAAAATGGTTTGTTAATGCAGCTCCTTAGGTCATGTCGGTGAGTGATTTAAAAAAAAAAAAAATTCCCAGCATCTTGGCTACAGTCCTTGCTTGTCTCTGCATCGTGAATGATATATTGCAGTCAATATTTTCAGAAGTAAAGAAAAGAAAAGACTTGGATCTGTTTTGTATATCATGGTGAACCATCACAAAAACATACTTTGATTAGACATAATTTTTTTTTAAAGATCATTTTTAAAACCGTCGTTTGTCAACATTTTTTGCAACATGAGGATGAACTCAAGAATAGCGTCTCATGTGCAACTTTTTTGATGTACACTTCATGCACACATTTATATATTTATATGCACATGTACTGTATTTTACTTGATACAACAATTCTCCCTTTTACATCTTCAATATATCATCACTTCACTCAGTTTGTGTAGACACATACACACAGACACCATCAGTCATGGGAGCTGCACGTGTCAAGCGGCGTTTCAGCGCTGCAGCAGACACTCCTTTTAATGAGGAGGAAGTCATGAAGTTGGCTCAGAGTGATGATGTCACTGGGGCTTGTACAGGAGATCTCTCTTCTCCAACTTGCAATGGCATGCTGCTTAACCAAAACAATGGAGGACCAGGGATGCTCTGTGAGAGAAACGAGGAAGATGATGATGATGATGATGATCAGGATAACAATGATGGAGGAAGATGGAGAGGAAGAGAAGGAGGCTGTGGCTTTATGCTTGAGGGTGTGACGAGGAGAGAAGGGGGCTGGGAGCGAGTTGAAAGGACTTTGTCTGTCTCTCCTTCCTTATCGACCCCTCTTACTGCCCAACCTCACTTTCGGCCTCGCAGACGATTTGTACATAAAGATGGCCACTGCAACATCACTTTCATCAATATGAGCAAGAGGGGCCAGCGATACCTTTCAGACCTCTTCACCACCTGCGTAGATATCCGCTGGCGCTGGATGCTGGTGATCTTCACCCTCTCATTCTTGCTCTCCTGGCTTCTTTTTGGATTGGTCTTCTGGCTTATTGCAGCTGCCCATGGGGACTTAAGTCCCCTACAATCATCCTCCATCACCCCCTCCTCATCCTCCTCAGCTACCTCTTCTTCTTCTTTGGTTTTGTCAGAGCAATCTGTGGATACTTCTGTAACGCTGCTGGAGCCTGAGGAACCGCTGGAGCCTGACCACTGTTTTCAGCAGGTGAACAACTTCGTGGCAGCCTTCCTCTTTTCTCTGGAAACACAGACTTCTATAGGGTATGGCTTCCGAAGTGTGACTGAGGCCTGCCCCCTGGCGGTGCTTGCTGTCGTTTTGCAGTGCATTGTGGGCTGCATCATCGACGCTTTCATCATCGGGGCGGTCATGGCCAAGATTGCCAAGCCCAAGAAGCGCAATGAGACCCTGGTGTTCTCAGATGTGGCCGTGGTAGCTATGAGGGATGGGAAGCTCTGCATGATGTGGCGAGTGGGAAACCTGCGCAAAAGCCACCTGGTGGAGGCTCACGTCCGAGCACAGCTGCTGAAGGTGAGACAGAGAGATGATGCATGGAACATGACAGAGAATAAAGAGGACATTTAGAGCAGCCTGTTCTGAATAATATTTTTTTCACATTTTGAAATATAATTGAAAAGTGTTTTAATGAGGTAGAGAGAAAGTCGGAAAGCAGTGAACATCTGGACACTTGTTTAGTAAAGAAGAATTTGTTTTATTCTGACAGGGATTTATATATCATTTGTGAGGGATTAATTTAAACTCGTGTGTGTGTGTGTGTGTGTGTGTGTGTGTGTGTGTGTGTGTGTGTGTGTAGGATTGTATTTCAAATTAGATGTGGTTTTGTCAGTATGTTTGTGTTTACCGTGTTTGGAAATCTTATGTGCATCTGTTTTACTATGTGTGAGTGTGTATACCATCAACTCCAGAATTTTTGGCACCCTTTGTTATCAAAAATGAGTATAGAAATTAAATAACATAAGTGAAATAAGTTATGTATGTGTAGCATAAACATATGAAACTGAATATTTTTCACAAATTTAGTCGTGCAGTAGTGCAAATTTTGCGACAAAAAAAGTGGTTCAAAATGATCAGCTACACCACAATGAATATTTGTTTCTACTGAATATTTGATTCTATTTATTCTTTCCTCATTCTCTTAAAGAGTATCAATAGTGGCTATGTATTTTGGAATGTTCAGCTGATAAAGGCTCTATGTAGTGCCCTTTTTTGCTCTTTATTACTGAAAATGAATGTCTCTAAAGGATATCAGATACTATTCTATCCACATTCACTGGATATGAGCAACTGTGTGCTCTGATTGGCTACTCTACTACTAGGATATCAGCTCATATACTGTGAGTAGAGAAAAACAAAATGGCAGAGTCATCAAGTCAGATATATCATTTTGTTATCAAGTATTTAAAAGAAACAGAAATAGCTAAAAGAATATAGTCCCCCCCCCCCCCCCCCCAGTATTTCCTGTTCCACACTCCAGCCCAGTCAGTGGCACCAAACTGCCAAAAACCCAAAAGAAGAAGACAAAAATGGCGGACCATGCTATTGAACCAACCAAGGATGAAATAAAAACTCTACTTGAAAACAAAACCCCCCAAAAAATGCAAAAAAAAGCAACAAAATATGGAATGAAAGTATTTGATGGTAAGAACATATCTTTTTTCCAATAATTATTCATCTCATTCATCTCATCTCATTATCTGTAGCCGCTTTATCCTGTTCTACAGGGTCGCAGGCAAGCTGGAGCCTATCCCAGCTGACTACGGGTGAAAGGCGGGGTACACCCTGGACAAGTCGCCAGGTCATCACAGGGCTGACACATAGACACAGACAACCATTCACACTCACATTCACACCTACGGTCAATTTAGAGTCACCAGTTAACCTAACCTGCATGTCTTTGGACTGTGGGGGAAACCGGAGCACCCGGAGGAAACCCATGCAGACACGGGGAGAACATGCAAACTCTGCACAGAAAGGTCCTCGCCGGCCACGGGGCTCGAACCCGGACCTTCTTGATGTGAGGTGACAGCGCTAACCACTACACCACCGTGCCACCCCCAATAATTATTATTATAGCATTTTTCACAAATTGCTACTATCATTTCGCCAGTTTGTTTACATTCTAAGCGGAAATGATTTTGTCGGATGTTTTGTACAAAGATTTTATTTAGCAAATTTGCAAAAAATAAAAATGCTCTGTTTCTCAAAATCCAGTGCATGTGGATAAAATAAAACAGTTATTCCACCCAATCTCATCGTACATGGCTTATAGCCAACTTGGCGCTACACACCTCGTCGGCTATCAGCTCATATACGACTCAATTTCGTGAAATAACTGTTAAATAGAACACATACATCATGAAATGCTGACTGCCTTCATTTTCTTTCAGCCAAGGGTGACCCCAGAGGGAGAGTTTCTACCTTTGGACCACAAGGATATTAATGTGGGCTTTGACGCAGGAACTGACCGGATCTTTCTGGTGTCTCCGGTGACCATTGTGCATGAGATTGACGAGGAGAGCCCTTTCTTCGAGATGGACCGGAGGATGCTGGAGTCAGATGAAAAGTTGGAGGTAGTGGTCATTCTAGAGGGCATGGTCGAAGCCACCGCTATGACCACACAGTGCCGCTCATCTTACATTGCATCGGAGATTCTCTGGGGTCACTACTTTGAGCCTGTGCTATTTGCAAAGAAATCTGGCTATCAGGTAAGACAAATGATGGGATCTGATTACATGATAAGGAATGAGGGGTAGAATGAAGGACCTCGGTTGTTGCTATTGTTTATTCTTAAGGAAAATATATTTCCTGTAAATTTAATCCTTATCAATATACAATATGGTAAAGGTACCATTTTGTTCACAAGCTGGATCACTAAGATAAAAAAACACACACACACAGTAGGTTTTTGGCAGTGCTCCACATCATTGATGACATTTCATCCTTCTCTAGGTGGACTACTCATACTTTAACAGGACATATGAAGTCCCTGACACGCCATCCTGCAGCGCTAAAGACCTAGCTGGGAAGCAGTACATCTTAAGCTCCCATTCCTCTTTCTGCTACGAGAATGAAGTGGCTCTGCAGCTCTCCTCCTCTGCCCTTCCCTTCCCCAACAGCATCATCTCTCCATCCCCCTCTTCCCCTCCTTCACCCTTTCTTCTCAATCCTAAAGGAGACATCTGCACCGAGCACCCACATACACACGCTCACATCCAGCACAGGGGTCAAAGTGGAGAATTAGGGTCACAAAGAATGTGAATAGGGAACACAGACAGCATTGAAGACAGTAGGGTTTCACAAGGACGGGGAGAAAATTAATACAATATACAAAAAGTCTGACAGGAGACAGAAAGGAGAAGGGAACTGATTAATGAAAAAGGGTCAAAATCAAGGGGAAAAGCAGAAGTAAAGGGTGGAGAAAAGGTAAAGGTGGAATAGTGCCCTTTTCTTGGCTATGACAGCAAGCAAGACAAGAAATATCAAAAGCTTGAACATAAATATCAACTCATTGCTGAAGCATAACAGGGGAAAAAAAACCCTGCAGTCCACATTATCAGAGTTAGCGTAGCGACTGAGAGAGTGAAGGATGAATTCAACGAGCACATTTCTCACTTCCAGATAATAAGTATAACTGACATAGGATTTATTCAGAGGTGTCATAGATTCAGTGAATTAATGGCAATTAGGTCAAAACAGAAAACTAGGGACAGAGAGAAATTGACAGAATTAAAGCAGTTTGGGGGAATGGGGAAGAGAGGCGTACGGGGAGGGATTCAGAGGGCTATTTTAGGATGAGGAGGGCTGCAACACTGGCCCACTTGGCTGATTGGACATGGCAATCTTTCAAAGTCAATGTCACTGATCGCTGAGTTCCAGCAGTGGAACAGATATACAACAGCAGTCCCTTATGGCTGTAACAAGTAACTGCGCTTCACAATGAAAGCCTCCTGTTTAGATTACAGGTCAAGTTCAAAACAGTGTTTCCAGGATGATGGTGTAACACAGAATGCACAAGTGTGTGATAAAAACACATCAGCACTATACCGTAAGTGCACAGGAACAGACACTGATGACTCAGAACAGCAGGAACAGTAAAAGAATGAACTGTTCAAAGGACATGAGATCAGAAACTTCCATAGGTTTGTATAGCAGCATGTAGAGTTTTTGTTTTTTAATGCACAGCCGGAGCCTGTCATGGACCTGGTTTGTAGTCATTCACTTATATCAGGATGAAGTCCTATAAGAACTTATTATTATTATTATTATTATTATTATTATTATTATTATTATTATTATTAACACCAAAGGCAAAACAGACTCATAGATAGTATATAAGAGTGGCATAGCCAAAGCTCGATGTCAAATTTTGTTTTGTTCAGTTTGATAATGTTATTTGGGAAAATGAACCTAATTAATATTCAAATAGCTGGTGTGAAGCTCAATATGCATCTACACTGGATCTTTGATACTCACTTTTGGCAAACTAAATATACTATATGGTTTTGCATGGAATCAGGTTTTTTTTACTATTTGGAATCTATGCAAAAGAAATTCATTTTTAGATGTTTAGATGCTTTTGTAATAAGAAAGCATGACACTTAATGAGAAATTAAGCTAGCACTGCTGTGTACCAAAATACCACTTGCAACTTTATTCAGGATATGTAGCAAATAAAAATATGACGTGTTTAGCTAAACACACACCATAACATCTGCTTTGGTTGACAGCATTGTTGTGTGTTGTGCTTCAGGGAAGGACAGGTGTGCCTGAATCTTTAGAAACCAAAAGGACACAGTGTCCTTTTATCTGTACATATGACCACTGTTTATTTCAGCTGCTTTCATGCTTTGTTACCTTTAGGGCTTCCTGTAGTGTTGAGTGCTCCAAGGCAACAGAAACAGGTAGCTATAGCCACAGTTTTATTTACAGTTTGATAATGCTTGTAGCTCATGTTGCTATCGCTGACTGTCTTTTTTTTCTTTTCATGATTCACTTTTTTTTTTTGGAATACTTACACCCAAATACCCAGGGGGTGAGTTGGTAGAAGGGGACTTATTTGTTACAAAGTTAGACTTTTCAATATATTTTGGGCCAAGTAAATTTGCACTTTGCAGAAAACATAAAATGCAATATACAAGAAATTATGCTATGACAAACTTAATTTAGTCGACATTCTGTCTCAGTCTAATATAGATTTGTTCCTGTATTGCCCTCTGCGTTCAAATGTTCAAATTTGCACCATAAAGCAAATGTATTTTAGGGCTAATGTGATGCAATTATTATTTTTTTTTAGATAAATAGCACTGAACATGTTTGTTGTCATGATATTTTTGTGTTTTGCTGTTTACTGTGTGTGTGTGTGTGTGTGTGTGAGAGAGAGAGAGATCTTTCAGTTGAATCTAAGTTCTTCTCTTGAATGATCAGATCAGATGCTTCCCGTATGCACACCTTCACACCTTATTGTGGCAATTCCACTCTGTTTTCTATTCTCCACTCCCTGAACACAACATGGCACTTACTCTCATGCATTTTTCCTAACGTACTACTGACATGTTGTTCTGTAGACTTTGTAGCAACCAATTCTACAGAAGCGCTACAGTGTAAATAAAACATTAGTTTTTACTGTTGTTCATTGTTACTCATGTTTTTTTTTTTTTTTACTTGTGCTCATATTTTATTGATATTCTGTGGAAGGAAGCTGAAAAAACAGAGACAAGAAAAACCAGAAACACTAGACTTCTTTATCTTTGGGACAGATCTCCTTAACCTGGCTTAGTATTGTCTCTGTGAAGAACTTAACATTATAATATAACAGAAAATGTTCAAAATAACATGTATCTAACAAATCCCCCCTCCCCAAAACACATCCTTTGCTTTAATTGCAACTTCACAGAGGAGACATTAAATGTCAAGATTCAGTATGTAACTAGTTATAATTTGTATACTTTTAACTAAACTTCAGACTGAAAAGGAATGCTTTGGAGGAGGGACTGAGTGAAATATGTAAGATATACTATATGTTCAAAAATCTTTAAAAATGCCTATGATGATTATGATTGTTATACTACTACTACTAATAAAGTATTATTATTAATGTCTCTCCTACTGTGAATCCTAATACTATCTAGATGTATCCTCATCTGAAACATCTAACCTTTATAGCTTGCTGTAACAGAAAAGTGCAAATCTGAAATTCCTCCGCATTAGTGCGGAATCTGGAACTGCAGCCTCTTCACGCAACGTCTCCTGAACACACGCGCGCACGCGCATCCAAAAGGGTAGTCGCGCACAGACACCTGCTCCTCAGCTCTCATTGGTCTCCTCACCCATGAGCCAGCCCACGCACTCGAGCTTCTCTTCCTCCAATTGGCTGATCCATCTGTCCATCTCCCAGCGCTCTCTCCCATTGGATAACGTCTCCGTGCTTTCTCGGATACTATTCAGTACGGTAGTATGCGGTAGGTTTTTGAAAGTGTGACAGTCCAAAGGCGTGGCTGGATTGTCCTATTCAGTGGGCGGGTTTTAAGAGCCACCCTGGACTGTGATTGGCTATTGTTTTAGCTAAGGCGGGATATTCTTGGCCGGCTATGAAAACTATTGGATGGATAGAGGATGTGTTTGGGCTGCTTGAAGTCTCCGGCTTGGTCTCAGTCCAGTCTCCTTTTTATTCTCAGTGTGAATGAGAGTGCGGCTTTTCACCTGGAGCGCTGTAATGGGAAAAGCCGCATTTGCAGTATTACCTCAGACACGCTGAAGAAGAAAGAAAGAAAGAAAGAAAGAAAGGAAACGCCTTACTTGGCTTTTGGCGTCATATTCGTCGCTCGGACTTGCAGATCTGAGGTGAGCCGTGCGCTTTATCCTTGTTCATGGTGGGCTATCTGATTTCAGCGCTTTAGCCCCTTGCTAACGCACCGGGGTTTGTCCAAATGCGGCAGTACAGTGAGTGAATAAAGCCCTACACACACAGGACCGTTAGCACACCAAAGCAGGGCGCCCTGGATTTCTGAAGAAGTGCTCATATTTATACCATACACACCCTCCATCGGCCTTGTTTCATATGGCTAATAAGATGCATAAAATAAAGGCACATATGATGAATATGGGCGTTTAATAAAGCGGCCTGTGTGTGAATGAGCTATTATTATTATTATTATTATTATATAAGCATTGTTTATTATCGACTGTTGGGACAAAACAGATTATATTTCTGTCTTTCTAAAATATCTAGAATACTGTCTTACATTAGTGTGTGTGTGTTATTCATCATACAGAGGCTCGTGCGCGAGGTGTGGTTCCTCTATGGACATGCAGGCTATTGTGGGTTGGGTGTGTATTGTAATAGACAGTACAGGTTTGGGCATCAGCGTGTGTTTAAAGGTGAATAGTGAGTGAAGAGTGAGAGAGCCCTTATGCCCAGTTAATGAGCGGTAACATGCTGTTATATCGACTGTTATTACACTGCGATATTCAGCCTCCTCCGCGCGTGAGGCCCAGGAGGCGCACAACCACCTACTTCCGCTCCATCCATCCATCCATCCATCCCTTCTTTCAGATGCTGCACTGACCTCTGCTTAAACTTCGTGTGTGTGTGTGTGTGTGTGCGTGGTTTGCGTTGGTGGGCTCAGACAGTGTTGCCAAGGAGACGAATCGGGGCGCGTGGCCTGAGAGGCTACACTGGCATTCGCCATCATATCATCACACACACACATCACATTATCTCTAGCCGCTTTATCCTTCTACAGGGTCGCAGGCAAGCTGGAGCCTATCCCAGCTGACTACGGGCGAAAGGCGGGGTACACCCTGGACAAGTCGCCAGGTCATCACAGGGCTGACACATAGACACAGACAACCATTCACACTCACATTCACACCTACGGTCAATTTAGAGTCACCAGTTAACCTAACCTGCATGTCTTTGGACTGTGGGGGAAACCGGAGCACCCGGAGGAAACCCACGCGGACACGGGGAGAACATGCAAACTCCACACAGAAAGGCCCTCGCCGGACCCGGGGTTCGAACCCAGGACCTTCTTGCTGTGAGGCGACAGCGCTAACCACTACACCACCGTGCCGCCCCCATCATATCATTATTTTATTTATTTATTTATTTATTTAAATGTGCTAAAGCGTGTGGACAACACGTATTTGGTTACATATGCATACATATATGAAGGTTAAAAAAAAAGGTCGAAATAAATAAATAAATAAATAAATAAATAAGAATAGATAAAAGCACACCATGGACTGTTGATGAATCACTCAGTGTGAAATCCTGTAAGGTATTATAATGACCACCACGTGACAGGAAGATGGCATGGGCTCGCGCCTGTGTGTGGAGATGTTTGGCTGTGATGGAGAGAGTTTGTATTTGATCATGCAGCAGTTATGAGGTGCTCAGTATTGCCTGCATTGCACACACACAACCAGTCATCATCTACCTTACTGATGGATTATGAACCTTTACGGATTGTCAAAGCCAGTGACCAAATTTCACGCTATTCACACCGGTTAGTACACTTTCAAGGAAAAGAAGGCACTAAATTGCACTATTCCTTGTCACAGGGGTGGCGATCTGAAACATACACCTTTTCAGTGGTGGCTTCTACATTTATGCGCTATATCAGCAAAATTTAGTGGACACCTGACCATTACGTTACGTTACAGGCATTTAGCAGTTGCTCTTATCCAGAGCGATGTACAACATACCCAGAGCAGTTCGGGGTTAGGTGCCTTGCTCAAGGGCACTTCAACCATTCCTGCTTGTCCAGGAACTTGAACCAGTGACCTTTGGGTCCTAAAGCTGCTTCTCTAACCATTAGGCCATGGCTTCCCCTGATCATGACGTTTATATGTGGTTCTTCCCCAAAGTTGGAAACACAATAGTTTGCTGTAGCATTACAATTTCCCTTCATTGGAACTAAGGGTAGTGGTTAGCACTGTTGCCTCACAGCAAGACGGTCCTGGGTTCGAGCCCAGCAGCCGACGAGCGCCTTTCTGTGTGGAGTTTGCATGCTGTCTCTGTGTCCGCGTGGGTACCCTCCGGGTGGCTCTAAATTGACCGTAGGTGTGACTGTGAGTGTGAATGGTTGTCTGTCTCTATGTGTCAGCCCTGCGATGACCTGGTGACTTGTCCAGGGTGTACCCCGCCTCTCACCCATAGTTAGCTGGGATAGGCTCCAGCTTGCCTGTGACCCTGTAGAACAGGATAAGCGGCGACAGTTAATGGATGGATGGATGGATGGATGGATGGATGGATGGAACTAAGGGGCCCAAACCTGTTCCAGCATCACAATGCCCCAGTGCACAAAGTGAGATCCATGAAGATATGGTTTGCCAAGTTTAGACTGGAAGAACTTGACCTGCACAGAGCCCTGACCTCAACCCCACTGAACACCTTTGGGATGAACTGGAACGCTGACTGGACCCCGGACCTCCTCATCCGACATCAGTGTCTGACCTCACTCATGTTCTTGTGATTGAATGGACACAAATTGCCACAGCCATGCTCCAAAATCTAGTGGAAAGCCTTCCCAGAAGAGTGGAGGTCATTATAACAGGAAAGGGATTAAATCAGAAATGGGATGTTCAAAAAGCACACGTTTGTGTCCACAAACGTATGGACATATAGTGTATATCAGCTGTTCAGCAAATTCTAATCTTTATAAAGTCCTCCTTCACAAATCCATATATTTTAATTCCATTGAAATGCTAATTACTTATTTAACAATTAATGGAAATGATTAACAATTTGGGGAGAAATTTGCTTTTTTTTTTCTCATTTGCCTTAGATGTTGTGCAATCATAGTGCAGCATACCCAGTGCCCACTTTAGCTCCCTTGAGTTATTATTGCAACAAGCACTAATATAGGCCCATTGGGGCAGGAATCTCTCTGCTGCATGCATGGAGGAGGACTAGCAGACAAGACAGTTAATCACTGCTTAATCACAGGTTTGGAGTTTTTCTGGCAAATTGGGTTTCTTTAAAAATACTCCATGGCTGCCAAAATCTTGTTGGACAAAGGAATATCTATAAAAGATCAAAATGACTATATGCTGGCTGACTATATTGTCAAATCCTAGTTTCCTATTACGAGATTACTCTAAAAATTCTCTAGATAGTAGTCAAGTGTGAAAGCCTCTCAACTTAATTTTGTTTAGGAAGGATACATATTAAAGGTATAAACAATAAAGATAGCATGCCAGCATCAAGAAAAGGGACAGTTTATTACACTTTTTTTTTTTTTTCTGAGAGAGTATTTAGCATGCCTAATAACAGATTTTAGTATACATACGCAGATGATTATAGGAAATCGTACGTGCTGTTTGGTTGAGAAATTCGGACTATTTCTCGATAATCACCTCGAGTGACTTGGCAAAATGGAGCCCAATCGCTTCGTCACCATAAGTGAGGAAGATTTAGAAATTCTGAAAGAAAATGCTGTTCCTAAAAGCACTAAAGATGCTGCAAAGTTTGGTCTAAAACTATTCAAAGGTAAGGTGGAGTTGTGATTTAGTTTATCTACTTCAAAACGAAGTATTTTATGTGACTCAGCATAGATAAGTGACGCAAGCCTGTGTGCACCTTTATTACATTTGCATGTCGCTTTTGAAGTTTGAAATAAATTATTTTTTCATACTTTTTTTTAAATAATCACCTGTGTATTTATACTAAAACAATTATCCACCTCAGGCTCAGTGAATATCGGTTAATAATAACCTTGACTTTAAACGGTAGCTTATATCAAAATAATACACCATTAAATTTGAGATCTAGTGTAGCCTTTTATTTAACAGTTATTCACCGATATTCACTTTACTTTCGGTGAATAATTGTTAAATAAAAGGCTACACCAGATCTCAAATTTAATGGTGTATTATTTTGATATAAGCTACCGTTTACACCTGGAGTAAGCGAATTTGTGTGATATCTTGCAACCAGAGATCTATGCTCTTCGCTCATTCTCCTTTTAGCTGGAGATAATAGGCTTACTGTGCATAGGCCTAAGTGTTAAAAGAGTAAATGCGCTTTTGGCAATCTGTCATAATGCCATTTGTCATTTTCTAATTTTCATTATAAAACATTTTAAAACCGCTCTCGGGAAAGAAGAAAAGAAAGAAAGAAAGCACAACTTTATTCATCACACACTTGTGAAATTTCCTCTCTGCATTTAACCCATCTGAAGCAGTGAACACACACATGCACACCAGGGCTTTACATTAGCACCCGCCCACCCGCCAAATGCAGGTAAAATTCGGCTTTGGCGGGTAATAACTTTAGTCCCACTAGCCACTTTGGCGGGTGGTTTATTCTGTGGTATGACAATATATTTTAATTGTAGTTTTCTCTGAAGGCATCTGATATAATAAATGCATTGCAATGTAATATTACGCGCCTACAACTCCCATGACCACCTGCATAAACATTCTGACAACATGTTAGAATTGTTGAGAACGTTCGTTAACGTCTCAGGTAAAATCAGTGATACGGTAACCTGCGGTTAATGAACGAAGCAACAAAGTTGCTGACGACTGACAAGCGCACTACAGTATGTGGCGGCATATAGCTGGAGTTTCAAACCCTGCTGCTCAGGGAAAAAGGGGCAGAGATGAGCAGGGCCGGAGCAGCATTTTAAAATCATCGAAGTCCGTGATGTGCAAAGCCCGCGCCGAAAAATGTTCGCCATATTTAAATGAGAGGGGTGAATTACACGTCACACGAGATCTATTCCTGAAATTACTTTTAATGGTGTTTGAACTGAATATCATCAGTTTTGAAAAAAAAATCATGTATGTGGCAAGAGTAAGAATAATTTAAGCTTGTTTAATGGTTTGGGGCGGCACGGTGGTGTAGTGGTTAGCACCGTCGCCTCACAGCAAGAAGGTCCTGGGTTCGAGCCCCGTGGCCGGCGAGGGCCTTTCTGTGTGGAGTTTGCATGTTCTCCCCGTGTCCGCGTGGGTTTCCTCCGGGTGCTCCGGTTTCCCCCACAGTCCAAAGACATGCAGGTTAGGTTAACTGTTGACTCTAAATTGACCGTAGGTGTGAATGTGAGTGTGAATGGTTGTCTGTGTCTGTCAGCCCTGTGATGACCTGGCGACTTGTCCAGGGTGTACCCTGCCTTTCGCCCGTAGTCAGCTGGGATAGGCTCCAGCTTGCCTGCGACCCTGTAGAACAGGATAAAGCGGCTACAGATAATGGATGGATGGATGGATGGATAATGGTTTGAGCTGGCCCAAGCAATGAGGACAAAAGATACCCTCACCATGTAGCCTGTGGAACTAAGATATATTAACAATCTGGCATCCGTTACACCTACACACACAAAATTCTGGGAAAAAAATCAGTATACACCACCATGTTTTAGGCAAAGTTATCCAAGGCAAACATAAGTTGAAACTTTCCCCTCTATTGCTTTGGCTTATCGAATGATTTATTTTTAAACTCACAAACAAGGTAGGCTACAACTGCGCTGCTTCAAAAATGTCAATTTAACAGCTTGATGAAAGCGTGCTGATGGTTACCATGGAAATCCCGTGTCTCCTGCACTGCGTTCCTCCACTGAGTCATGCGCTCATTCGCTTTTATGTTCTTGGTCTCAGAGCCGCGCGCACCAAACACACACAGAAGACAGAATCAGCATTTAACATCATTAACATGCACTTTTTACGGAGACGTTTTAATGTTATTCTTTTTTTTTTTTTAATCCAGTTGAATATTTAGTGTACAAATGTATTTTCAGCTCTGAAAAATGCCCGAGGTCCAGACCGCAGGGGCCTCAGAGCTGGCTACAGCCATGGAGATGAACAAGACGCTAATAGGAAGATAAGACAGTTCAATGACAAATGGAAGTTCGGGTGGGATTGGCTAGTTCATAGCAAAACCGAAAATACCCTGTACTGCGAAGACTGTAGAAAGTCTGGCAAAGACAGGCACCAGTAATTTTAAACTCGAAACTATAAAGGACCACAAAGAGTCAAATGCACACATTGGTACTATAACATCAAAACAGGTGGAGATGGCTGGTTCACTACAGGACAGCATTGCTTTTAGTCCCTGTCTGTCATGAAGTTGGCTGTGCTGGAGAGGATGGAGCTGCTGTTTATAAATGTTCACGTGATTGTAAAGAAGTTGATCCACCCCAGCTATCAACTTACGGCCTGCTGGAAGCCTCAGGTCACAAAGACCATTTTTCATGGAACATTCAGACTCATCTGATGATGAATGTAATGAGGACATTTAATGTCTCTCTCTACACATGTTCACACACACACACACACACACACACACACACACACACACACACACACACACTATTAATAGATAATACATAATAATGCTTGATAATACACATAATACTTGCATATCAAAACATCAAATGTTTTTCAATGATAAATGTTTTGAATTGGACTTTTAATATTAGAATCAGTTCAGTTGTACTGAATGTTATTTTTCATATTATACGATATTTCATATTGTAAGGGGCTTGAATTTGAGTTCAATAAACAGAATACTCTGTTCATATTTTTGTTTGAATTGGTTGCATGTTTTCATATAGGGAGCTACCTTAAGCCTAGGTCACAACCGGACGTACGATTTTTTGGCCGTGCGATTTTTGGCGTTTCCCAAATCGCTGCATTTTTTTTTTTTTTTTTGTTCGTGGAGAAAGACGCACATTGGCCGTAAGTTCGTCTTGCAACCTGAAAAAAACGTAAGCGCCCGTAGAGTTTGTTTGACATGACAAAGAACCTCTGCGGCCAGTCTACGGCTCAAAAATCAGCACGTCACACGCGCGCCCTCCGTGCGTTTCTTGCGTTTTTTGCACGTAGACCGGCCGTAGGAGCACGTACAGTTGGTTGTGACCGAGGCTTTAACAGCACTGAATACTTGAGTGCTACTGTAGAGATACATTATACGCTGCCATTCATAATTAAGTCTAGATCTTCCGAACTTTAACGTATCATGGTGAAGAAAAAACTGCGATTTCCTGGCAACAGAATTGTGGCTAGTGAAAAGGCTGAATGGCTAGTGACTCGGGAAAACCACTAGCCACAGTGGCCGGTGAGCAAAAAAGTTAATGTAAAGCCCTGATACACACACACGTGAGCAATGAGCACACACACACATACCCAGAGCAGTGGGCAGCCATGCTAACAGCGCCCGGGGAGCAGTTGGGAGTTAGGTGCCTCGCTCAAGGGCATCTCAGCCCAAGGCCGTCCCATATTAACCTAACCTGCATGTCTTTGGGCTGTGGGGGAAACCGGAGCACCCAGAGGAAACCCACGCAGACATGGGGAGAACACACAAACTCCACACAGAAAGGCCCTCGCTGGCTGCTGGGTTTGGACCCAGAACCTTCTTGCTGTGAGGCAACTGTGCTAACCACTTACAGCACCATGCCGGGAAGGTTATAGTCCTGCACACACCTTGTCTAAAGCATCCCATATGCTCCCATAAACTAATTCTTTACCACATTATGCCTTTTTGAAGGCATTTTGAACACTCCTCTATGGTAGTCCGATACCTTGTACAGTATTATGTTAGAATATTTACAGTATTAACAATTAGATGTGATAATCCACCAGTATAATAAAATAATATTGGCTGGGGTTGAGTGGTATATCAGGTATATTCCATTCAGCTAGCATGATATTGAACAAGTCAAAGGCGAGTTCAGTATCATGCTAGCTGAATGGAATATACCTGATAGACCACGAAAAAAAGCCAGTCATCATTATTATTATTATTATTATTATTATTATTATACATTCCTTTTGGGTGTTCAGTGCATCTTTCTCTTTCAAAATGCTCTCAGAATATTCCGTATTTAATGAAGCAAACCTGGCAGCCATGTTTGCTTAGAAATTGTCACAGTCGCTCGCTAGCGCAGAAGTTTTATGTCTACGACACATGACGTCATGTTGCCTTGACAACCATGCAATATCATAAACCATATTCAACTCTCATTCTCCATTGGGTAGAGTGATGTAATACACGTAGGATAAGCGATATGATAATATTGTATGCTGTCAAACTCTCGCGGTTACCAGAGGACTAGCCCCCCACTGTTACCCTAGCTATGCAATAGGCGAGAGGCCGAGGGCTACAGAAATGGAGATTGGCGCTGCCCTATGCGCTACGTGGCGTGGGAAGGGACTTTTGACTTTGATGCTGTCAAACCAAATGAATGAAACCCGCTAGAAGGGAATAGAATACATGTTTTTATTCCATTGAAAAAGTTTTCTGTACATATAATAATTATTTATAGTATATGAAGTTTAGATGCACACGTGTACAGTGCCCAGGCTTAGATTGTACCGTATATACTGTGCATAATTATTTACACTATAGATCACATTGCATCTGTATAATTGATTACAGTCTTTATAATTATTTATAGCAAATAGAGCCTCAAATGTTGATGTCCATGTATATATATAATCAGTACAGAGAAATAATGCACTTTAATGTTTACTTGTAGCACAAAGACTCACAGATCTACAGCACCACAAGATTTATGTAAATCTGGTAATGTGTTAAAAATAGGTCTAAAATACACACACTTTAAGCCATTTTAACAAACCCTGGTGAAAAATAAATGTACTTTATTGTATTTAAATTATATTCATATTTTCAATAGTATATTGAAAATGTACTTACACAAATTGTACTTTTTGTAAATATATAAAAAGTATACTAACATCACGCTTTCACGCTAACACTTTTAACACACTTTAAAATAATTATACTATATTACACTTTATAGAAATATATTATACTAAAATATACTTTAAGTGAAAGTTGTGTAATTTAGCACATAAAAGTACACTAAATACACTTCAAGTTGCACTTTTCTACAATTTAATTACAATTAAAATATATTTAGTACAAAATTAGTTGTTCCAAAATAGCATGCCTCAAGTTAACTAATCATAAACACACTTGAAGTATATTGATGATTAGTGTGGCTTCAAGTACACAAAAGTGTGCTAAATTTCAGTACACTTAGCACATTTATTTTTCACCAGGGAAAGTAACAGCAGTAATGCTGTAATGTAGCTGTAGTTATACATGTGTTAACCCCGGAAGTTATCGACAAGTCCAGACTTAATTAATCCCTTTTGTAACTACAGTGGCATCTGGCATGCAAAAGTTTGGGCACCCTTGCTGAAAATGTCTGTTACTGTGAATAGTTAAGTGAGCAGAAGATGAACTGATCACCAAAAGGCATAAAGGTAAAGATGAGACATTTCTTTTCAGCATTTTATGCAAGATTTGTGTATTGTTTTTGTTTTGTACAATTGGAGAGTGAAAAAAGAAAAGGAACACCATGCGAAAGTTTGGGCACCCCAATACATTTGAGTTCTCAGGTAACTTTTACCAAGGTTCCAGACCTTAATTAGCTTATTGAGCTGTGGCTTGTTCAAGTTCTTCGTAAGGAAAGGTCAGGTGATGCAGATTTCAAAGCTGTATAAATCCTCTGACTCCTCAAACTTGTCCCTAAAATCAACAGCCATGGGCTCCTCTAAGCAACTCCCTCGCATTCTGAATAATAAAATAATTGATGCTCACAAAGCAGGACAAGGCTACAAGAACACAGCAAAGTGTTTTCAGGTAGCTGTTTCCTCAGATCGTAATGTTATTAAGAAATGGCAGTTAACAGAAACAGTGGAGATCAAGGTGAGGTCTGGAAGATGAAGAAAACTTTCTGAAAGAGCTGCTCGTTGGATTGCTAGAAAGGCAAATAAAACCCCTGTTTGACTGCAAAAGACCTTCAGAAAGATTTAGCAGACCCTGGAGTGGTGGTGCACTGTTCTACTATGCAGCAACACCTGAACGAATATGACCGTCATGAGAGAGTCATCAGAAGAAAACCTTTCCTGCATCCTAGCCACAAAATTCAGCGTCTGAAGTTTGCAAATGAACATCTAAGCAAACCTGATGCATTTTGGAAACAAGTCCTGTGGACTGGTGAAATCAAAATAGAACTTTTTGGCCACAATGTGCAAAGGTATGTTTGGAGAAAAAAGGGTGCCAAATTCCAGGAAAAGAACCCCTCTCCAACTCTGAAGCATGGGTGTGGATGGATCATGCTTTGGGGTTGTGTTGCAGCCAGTGGCACAGGGCACATTTCATTGGTCAAGGGAAGCATGGATTCGAATAAATACCAGCAAATTCTGGAAGCAAACATCACACCATCTGTAAAAAAGTTGAAGTTAAAAAGAGGATGGGTCCTACAATAAGACGATGATCCAAAACACACCTCAAAATCTACAATGGAATACCTCAAGAGGCACAAGCTGAAGGTTTTGGCCTGGCCCTCACAGTCCCCTGACCTAAACATCATTGAAAATCTGTGGATAGATCTCAAAAGAACAGTGCATGCAAGACAGCCCAAGAAACTTGTAGAACTGGAAGCCTTTTGCAAGGACGAATGCACAAAAATCCCCCAGGTAAGAACTGAAAGATTATTAGCTGGCTACAAAAAGTGTTTACAAGCTGTGATACTTGCCAAAGAGGGTGTTACCATGTCAGGTGCCCAAACTTTTGCTTCAGGGGCTTTTCATTTTTTGGTATTTTATGCCTGTAAATGATGGAAATAAAAATTTAATATTGCAGAAAATATTAAAGAAATGTGTCGTCTTTACCCTTATGCCTTTTGGTGATCAGTTCGTCTTCTGCTCACTTAACTATTCACAGTAACAGACATTTTCAGCAAGGGTGCCTAGACTTTTGCATGCCACTGTACTGTACATTGTTTCAAAACCAGTGTATTATGTAGCGGGGACGACGACAGTTTGAAAACCTGCCATCTGATCATGAATTTTGTTTGGATTTGGATTAGCCTCTTGTCATTCATTTTATAGCCACGCCCCCAACACCTCTTCACATTCTCATAAATCACTATGATGAAAAGTTACATGTTTACAGAATTGTAACTTGGATTTCAAGCAGTTGAACGTCAGAGTGCACTTCAGCATTATGTCATGACAGTCCTTACTAATGCTAACTCTCGCTGAACCACCATAAGCTTTAGGGGTGGAGCTTTGTGTATATAAAAAAAAATCATTCAAATCTTATTCGACTCTACCCATTTAACTATTAGAGACCTCATCTCATCTCATCTCATTATCTCTAGCCGCTTTATCCTGTCCTACAGGGTTGCAGGCAAGCTGGAGCCTATCTCAGCTGACTACGGGCAAAAGGCGGGGTACACCCTGGACAAGTCGCCAGGTCATCACAGGGCTGACACATAGACACAGACAACCATTCACACTCACATTCACACCTACGGTCAATTTAGAGTCACCAGTTAACCTAACCTGCATGTCTTTGGACTGTGGGGGAAACCGGAGCACCCGGAGGAAACCCACGCGGACACGGGGAGAACATGCAAACTCCGCACAGAAAGGCCCTCGCCGGCCACAGGGCTCGAACCCAGACCTTCTTGCTGTGAGGCGACAGCGCTAACCACTACACCACCGTGCCGCCCCTATTAGAGACCTCATTTTCATAAATCTTACTGAATGCACCTTTAAAGTGAATAATATAATAATAAAGGAGAGTCTGGGGTTAATTATTAACTTTTTAATTTTAGTTTCTTTTTTTCAATTACGTACATTAGTAATGATAATGTGACTCAGTATGGTATATCAAATTTGTGTCATTTTACAGTTTAGTGTATATTAGCGGAGTTCGGAGCCCCATAGGCATAGAATGTGGATACATAAAGAAACCCATCGAGTTGTTTTCTGATGGTTCCGGTCCTGTGCGTGCCTGCCTGCCAGCACAGGAAGCCCAACAGCTGAGTAGTGAGTAACCCCATCAAGTTGTTTTCTGATGAGTTAATTCTGTCTCAACATACAGTATTGCATGCGTTATTCATTTTGATAACCATGTAATAAGGACCTGAGACCTTCGTGCAAAACGTGCACACTTCTAAAAAAAAAAAAAAAAAAAAAATGTTGATCTTTTACAAACAAACCATAACTCTAGATAACTCTTTAATGATCTTTCTAGTTTCATAACACAATTTCTTAATATTAGTATGTTGATAATGCCGATGCTGAGTGTTTCAAATATTTCCTCAATTGCACTTTTTCCAACAAAACCTCTATCGTCTTTTCAAAGTCAAAGCTCTAATCCTCAGAGCTACATGCGCTGCATTCGAACGAAGACTATGTTCCCAGAAGTTTTTAATCCCACTGGGTTTTTATCCCGGGTTTTCGTAATTAACCCCACCAACAGTAGTCGGAGGGGTTATTATTTTCACCTGCGTCAGTCTGTGTGTCTGTCTGTCTGTCTGTCTGTCTGTCTGTCTGTCTGTCTGTGTGTCTGCAAGATATCTCAAGAACCAATGGATCGATTTGGACCAAATTTTGTACGTGTTGCCGATCACCCAGGAAGGAAACCATTAAATTTTGGAGGTCAAAGGTCAAGGTCATGGCAGAACTTCGAAATTTTCGCCCAATGTATTTTAATAGGGAAAAGGCGGGGTTTGCACTCGTTAGTGTCCCTGTCTAGTTCATAGTATTATATTTTGTTTTCAATATGATATTATTTTTCCAATTTTTTTTTTTTGTATTCTTGTCTCAGAATGGTGAAATTGAATTTGTAAATGAAATCACTGCCCTGACTCTACTCATCAGGCCAGAGCTATTCTCTTTCTGTGTATGTTTTGTACAACATAAGGAACAGTATGCTGTAGTAACTGTAACGGTAAAGAAATAAAACAAAAGAGGCTGGCTATGATATAAGAAAATTCTACAGCCCAGAAAAAAGATGGGAGCTCTGCTTTTAGGCAGTGCCTAAATCTATATATTAGAATTAAATTTCGAATAAAACTATTTCTACGTGAGAATTATTTTATAGGGAGGTGGGCTGACTGTATGCCGCAGACATGTTTACTGTTATGTATACTGTAGCTATATGCAGAATGATTTGAATAGCTATATGAAGAATGTACAGTGAATGGGTAGAAGAAGGACAAGAACAGAGATGGCCTACTTTGCAGTATAAAGCCCTATCTAAAGATTTCTCTATTTCTTGCTGCTTCATCTGCCTTGTCACTTTACATCACCATCAGTCATACTCCATCAAGTGTTTCCTTTATACTCTTACACTCTTATACAGAGACACATGCACATTCACAGTGAATATTACACACACACACACACATACAAAGCCAAACAAAACCCAAAAATAAATGCCGTTTGCCGATCTCAGCAAGCACCTTGATGTGCCCTCCACACATTTAACAACAAAATAAAACGTCATAACAGTTTATCCATTTTAAAAGTTATATTACTAAAAATAGGCTTACCTGGATGCATCCATTCACACTGAAACCAGATATCCACCTGTAATGTAACCGACTCACTAGAATACCGTTTACCTTCGTTACACAGAGCCATTAAATAAAGGCTTCTAATTCTAAAAAAAATCGCCAGTCACCACTACGCTCTCTCTCTCTCTCTGTGTGTGTGTGTGTGTGTAAGTGTTCACTGCTTCAGATGGGTTGAATGCAAAGAAAGAACTTCACTGTGCTGTAATGTATATATTACAAATAAAGGCTTCTAATTCTAAAAATCTAATCAGAAATTTTCTGTAACCATGTGATTTTTACTGGCAACAAAATACGCGAATCAGCAGACCTCATTTTTATGTGTAAATCGAACTCTACTAGATAACACATATGCAGTACTGACACAGATACTACTAAACCATGGACATTGTCAAAGCAATGTGATTCTTGCCATCTAAAAATATAGCTTTTTTTTCAGTGAAAAAACAAAACAAAAGCATGGCACATAAAAAAAGAAAATTTTTATTTTTTGGAAAACAAAAACAAAACACTGAGTAGCTGGTGATGTAGCATTTATAGGCAGCAAAAAGCTCCCAAAGGGTGTGTGTGCACTGCTTCAGCCAAACACTTGGCACTTGGGCGTCTTCAGGGTTGTGTACAAGAATTTAGTAGCGATATCTCTCATCTCATCTCATTATCTCTAGCCGCTTTATCCTGTTCTACAGGGTCGCAGGCAAGCTGGAGCCTATCCCAGCTGACTACGGGCGAAAGGCGGGGTACACCCTGGACAAGTCGCCAGGTCATCACAGGGCTGACACATAGACACAGACAACCATTCACACTCGCATTCACACCTACGGTCAATTTAGAGTCACCAGTTAACCTAACCTGCATGTCTTTGGACTGTGGGGGAAACCGGAGCACCCGGAGGAAACCCACGCGGACACGGGGAGAACATGCAAACTCCACACAGAAAGGCCCTCGTCAGCCACGGGGCTCGAACCCGGACCTTCTTGCTGTGAGGTGACAGCACTAACCACTACACTACCGTGCCGCCCAGTAGCGATATATATATCCACTAAATTTCAGCCTCGGTAAGTCAAGTGGCATGTAAGTGATGTCACAATCTCGGATTCTCTCGCATAATTTGTACTCAGAGTGCAGTATTTGAACCTCGGACAGAGTAAGATGGCAGCACCCAGGGACATTGTTTTTCTTTTAAAATAAAGTCTGGACACAGTATACAGGTACAAATATGAATAAGTGAACACGCCTTATATGGATATTATCTTCCTTTACAAGTGTAAAAGAAATAAAAGTGTAGGGTTTTTTTTACATAGTATTTTACAATAAATTACAGTAAGTTCTGACAGCAGTTGCCAAAAAACTATGTATGTTTATACCACTGTCAACAACAGCGTAGCTACAGTGTAGTAAACTACCGTTATTCCATGAATATTCAGTACCAGTAAAAAGTTTGGACACCCCTTCTAATTCAGTGTTTTTTCTTTATTGTTATTAAGACACTTCATGTCTTCAAGTAATGATGGATGTCGTTTCTCTTTACTTAGTTGAGCAGTTCTTGACATAAAATGGATTATTTACTGTATGTTTATTATTTACTATTTACTGTTTGATCTCAAACGCATTAATAAGGCAGGAAATTGCACTAATTAACTTTTGATGAGGCACAGCTGTTAATTGAAAAGCATTCCAGGTGACGACCTCATGAAGGTGGTTAAGATAATGCCAAGAGTGTGCAAAGCATCATCAAGGGAAACGGTGGCTACTCTGAAGAATCTAAAATATGAAACACATTTTTTTTAAACACTTTTTTTGGTTACTACATAATTCCACATATGTTCCACATATTATTTCATATTTTTGATGTCTTCAGTATTGTTCTATAATGTAGAAAATAGTCAAAATACAGTAAAGCCTATGAATGAGTAGATGTGTCCAAACTTTTGACTCGCACTGTATGTTTGGGGTATTTAGTACTGTATATCGAATATATATTGATGTACCATTGCTCATCTGTGCAAGTATTACCAGCAGTTTCTTTTTGTATTTTAAAAAAAAAAAGGCCAGATCTGAATTCATGCCACCCACAGCAGATGGCCAGTATTTATAAATGTCAAATTATACTTTACTTGTAAGTAATCATGAGAACAATTCACCTCATGAATTAGGAATTTATTGTGACAAATGTATGGGATGATGGACATCTTCAGAGCAATGGAGAAAGGACTGTTAAAAGACGACTGTTTATTTTCTCATCTCATTCATTCATCTCATTATCTGTAGCCGCTTTATCCTTCTACAGGGTCGCAGGCAAGCTGGAGCCTATCCCAGCTGACTACGGGCGAAAGGCGGGGTACACCCTGGACAAGTCGCCAGATCATCACAGGGCTGACACATAGACACAGACAACCATTCACACTCACATTCACACCTACGGTCAATTTAGAGTCACCAGTTAACCTAACCTGCATGTCTTTGGACTGTGGGGGAAACCGGAGCACCCGGAGGAAACCCACGCGGACACGGGGAGAACATGCAAACTCCACACAGAAAGGCCCTCGCCGGCCCCGGGGCTCGAACCCAGGACCTTCTTGCTGTGAGGCGACAGCGCTAACCACTACACCACCGTGCCGCCTGTTTATTTTCTCTTTAAATTAATTTTAAAAAATGTATGGGATTCATTCATTGAGAATATTGCACATATATTTCCTAACTGCACCCCTCCCCCCTCTCTCTAACAGGGCCATAACCATGGCTAAGTCAGCAGCAGGCAGCGCTAATGATGTCACCCGCTTCCTCTCCATGGAGGCTGGGCCGAGCTCTCCCACATCTGTATTCTCTGCCTCCAGCCAAGCTGATTGGGCGGCCAAGAGGCTTGTCTGGGTTCCCTCTGAGAAACACGGGTTTGAGGTGAGAAGCAGGGACATTCCTAACAGACCCAAGATGTGAAGATCCCTGTGCCAGCTTGCTTTTTTTTTTTATGGTTGGCATGTTCTGCTTCATAAATGGTTTTGGTTTCGATCTAAAACCTCACTCTATAGGTTCAGTTAGAAAGCATGTTCTGATAGAAGTGTATATGTGTTTTGTATAAACCAAGGTTAAAATATGTGACTCCATCCACTGTTCCCTTCTTGAACATTCCCTGTTGTAGTGTTGTAACCTCCTCTGTGCTCCTCAGCACCAGAGCTCTTCAGCAGCATGCCACAGCTCTGATTCGGTTATCTATGAATAGAGCAATATTCTCAGAAAGCCTGCACCACTGAATGCTAAACAGCAGCATGATAGAGGCCTCACTTTCATATGTTGTCTGAAAAGAATAGGACTGTGTAACTGATTACCAGGGAGAGAGTGAGAGAGAGAGAGTGAGAGAGTGCATCTACAATGTCGATGCACTAAATAAAACACAGATTTAGTGCTGCGTAATAAATAGCTGCTCTAAATTATCAAAATTTTGACCTTTTTTCACGCTGATATCACAGAATCTTTCAACAGGAAAATGAGAACGCTAACCACAATTTGTTATTATGTTTTATCTCAGCGTTTCCAGGGTGTTTTTAATAAGTCATTGGCTAAAGAAAACATTTCATTTTGATCAGATCAGTGCAAGCCTTCGTTAATTCTTTGACATGGTTTTAAATTTTGTAAGCTGTGTTGCAGTTGCAGTGTGAAGCAATCTAATCACCATAAGCTATTTCTGTTCATATCATGTAGCCATGCAATAAACACTTTCCCCTCTTTTTTCTTTCTTTCTTCATCTGTCTGGCACACACACACACACACACACACACACACACACACACACACACTCTCCCAATCTCAGTCTCAATATACGTATCTCTGTCATTCTTTCTCACTCACAAATTCACTCCTTCATAGGTTGGCAGTCTCTATCAGCATGAATATATGTACTGTTCTCTCGTGTTCATGTATGTGTGTGTGAGAGCAAGTTGTGCACTGTGCTCATTCAGCACATGACCGGACAGTGACCAAAAAAAGAATCTTCATCATCGCATGACAAGGCCCACACACATCCGATGATGCATTAGTATTCCCTTCCAGCAGCCATCACAGTCATCAAATTACTGAGCATTGATGTGTTGTGAGTATGTGTGTGAGTGAAAGAGGGAGAGAAAAAGAGGGAGAGATGAGGAAGCAGATTTCAGCAAAAGGGTCCCAAAAATAAGACAAAAAACTTGTCTACAGCAGTGCAATGTGTTTGTTTGTTTGTTTATTTATTTTTTTCCCCCAGTCTGCAAGTGTGCGTGAGGAGCGAGGCGATGAGGTGGAGGTGGAGCTTACAGATAGTGGCAGAAAATTGACGTTACTGCGGGAGGAACTCCAGCGGATGAACCCTCCTCGCTTCAGTAAAGTAGAGGACATGGCTGACCTCACCTGCCTTAACGAGGCCTCTGTCCTGCACAACCTGAGAGAACGCTATTACTCAGGACTGATCTATGTAAGCATGTGTGTTTGTGTGAATACAGCCTATTTTTTCAAGGTCTAATGTTGTGTGTGAACTTTTGTGTGTGTGTGTGTGTGTGTGTGTGTGTGTGTGTGTGTGTGTGTTGTGCAATTGCAAACAATAGCCAATTCTGGTATCTACTGATGAAACATGCTCCCAAATAGGCTGATCAAATCAGTTTGCTGCTGCTCAGAATTATTAAACCAAAATGTATAACTGCAAGATTATGAACAAGTATTTTGAAGCAAATAAGCCATAAACATTACATTAGGTTTACACGCTACTCTTTACAAAAAATTCAGCGTGTTCTTTAACGTACGTTGGGTGTCGCTGTCCAATACATAGGACCTCCATTTTACGTCCTATCCAAGGCACAAAAGTTGTTTATTACGTGGAACTAAAATTCATGGAGGAAGTAGCATGTAAGGCTGGAAACTCAAGATTCAAGATTGCTTTATTGTCATTGTGTAAGACACAACGAAATTCAGTGCACTGCCTTACAAAACGGTCCTCAATATATACATAAAAGAGATTTACGTAAAAGATAGAAGATTTACAAACATGAAGATGTACAGATATAAGGGTTTACAAATTTACAAGATGTAGACAAAATTTACAAACAAGAAAGATATACTAATGTACAGACATTCACATAACATACACTAAGCATGTGATCAGAAAAGAACTTAACCCTACCAGAAAAGACAGAACCAGGTCTTACTGCACTATTTTCCAGCAGTTTAAGGAGCAAGTCCAGCCAGCTCATAAATCACACGTGCTCTAATAAGCCAGGTGATTTACCTACAACACATGAGTCATCCAGTCATGCATATTACGCTCCTGAATTCCAAACATATGATCACCTGCCAAGGACAACATGAATAGTTACACAAATTGAAGTCTGCCTATGGATGGTGTCATCAAGTGTTTATTCACTTGCTGTTTAGCAGACTAGATACCGTCACTCTTAATTTTTCCTAGAACCATGTCTGGAAGGTTGTTCCATATCCTTATTGTGGAGTGAAGGAAACTTCTGTCCAGTGTTGGTGCTTTTGCATTCAACATAGCAAGGGCATGATCAGGCATAGATGTGCTGGCACAAGTAATTCTGTAGAATGTCTATAAGTTTGATAACATTGCCTGGAGGTCTCCGGAGCAGTGGCTGGTATACATTTTGTAGAGCACTGTGGCAGCAGTAACGTCCCTTCTGTGTCTAAACTAGTGATGGACAATTCCCTGCAAGCAGTGACTTGATGATTTGGCTCTCCAATGATTCGGAGAACTTTCTGCTGAATTGAGTCAAGTTGATTTAGGACAGTTGGCGAGGCACTAAGATGTATTCCATAATACTACAGATTTGAGCTTTGTGGATAGTTGCTGTTCCTGCAGTATAAAGTTTGTTGGCAATTTTCTGTCATGCTCCAAGTCTCTGCCCAGCCCTCTTCAAGATATCAGAGATGTGCCTGGTCCACAGAAGCTTACTGTCGATTATGACGCCAACAATATTAAGTACCTTTTCTACTACCAGTTTGGTCCAAAGTATTGATCAGGAGTTGTTGGCATCCTTTTCTTGGACAGTATCATGGTCTTACATTTTGTGAGCTCAAAGGTAACTTTCCATTTGGCAGCCCACACTCATCTTCTCAAGGTCTCTATTTAGACTAGCTACTACACTTGCCATCTTGTTTGCAGATCTCATTGGTGCAAATAGCGTAGAGTCATCAGCATGCAGGTATAGCTGGTTTTCACAAGTGTCCACTAGATTGTCTATAAAGACAGAGAATAGAAGCGGGCCAAGTATGGAGCCCTGAGGCACTGAGGCATTGATGGGTGAAGTGTTAGATGATTGGCCTGAGAGAACAACCTTAAAGGTTCCATGATGATAACTCCACAACCATGTGAGAAGCATACCTGTCACTCCCTTGGATTTCAATTTGGCACATACAGTGGGTACGGAAAGTATTCAGACCCCTTTAAATGTTTCACTCTTTGTTTCATTGCAGCCATTTGCTAAAATCAAAAATTTATTTTATTTCTCATTAATGTACACTCAGCACCCCATCTTGACAGAAAAAAAACAGAAATGTAGACATTTTTGCAAATTTATTAAAAAAGAAAAACTGAAATATTACATGGTCATAAGTATTCAGACCCTTTGCTCAGTATTGAGTAGAAGCACCCTTTTGAGCTAGTACAGCCATGAGTCTTCTTGGGAATGATGCAACAAGTTTTTCACACCTGGATTTGGGGATCCTCTGCCATTCTTCCTTGCAGATCCTCTCCAGTTCCGTCAGGTTGGATGGTGAACGTTGGTGGACAGCCATTTTCAGGTCTCTCCAGAGATGCTCAATTGGGTTTAGGTCAGGGCTCTGGTTGGGCCAGACAAGAATGGTCACAGAGTTTTTCCGAAGCCACTCCTTTGTTATTTTAGCTGTGTGCTTAGGGTCATTGTCTTGTTGGAAGGTGAACCTTCGGCCTAGTCTGAGGTCCTGAGCACTCTGGAAGCGGTTTTCTTCCAGGATATCTCTGTACTTGGCCGCATTCATCTTTCCTTCAATTGCAACCAGTCGTCCTGTCCCTGCAGCTGAAAAACACCCCCATAGCATGATGCTGCCACCACCATGTTTCACTGTTGGGATTGTATTGGGCAGGTGATGAGCAGTGCCTGGTTTTCTCCACACATACCGCTTAGAATTAACGCCAAAAAGTTCAGTCTTCGTCTCATCAGACCAGAGAATCTTATTTCTCATAGTGTGGGAGTCCTTCATGTGTTTTTTGGCAAACTGTATGCGGGCTTTCATATGTCTTGCACTGAGGAGAGGCTTCCGTCGGGCCACTCTGCCATAAAGCCCCGACTGGTGGAGGGCTGCAGTGGTAGTTGACTTTGTGGAACTTTCTCCCATCTCCCTACTGCATCTCTGGAGCTCAGCCACAGTGATCTTTGGGTTCTTCTTTACCTCTCTCAGCAAGGCTCTTCTCCCACAATTGCTCAGTTTGGCTGGACGGCCAGGTCTAGGAAGAGTTCTGGTCGTCCCAAACTTCTTCCATTTAAGGATTATGGAGGCCACTGTGCTCTTAGGAATCTTAAGTGCTGCAGAAATTCTTTTGTAACCTTGGCCAGATCTGTGCCTTGCCACAATTCTGTCTCTAAGCTCCTTGGGCAGTTCCTTC
Organism: Neoarius graeffei; assembly: GCF_027579695.1. Lineage (NCBI taxonomy): Eukaryota > Metazoa > Chordata > Actinopteri > Siluriformes > Ariidae > Neoarius > Neoarius graeffei. The sequence continues at coordinate 51,824,269 of NC_083573.1, forward strand.
CACCTCATGATTCTCATTTGCTCTGACATGCACTGTGAGCTGTAAGGTCTTATATAGACAGGTGTGTGCCTTTCCTAATCAAGTCCAATCAGTTTAATTAAACACAGCTGGGCTCCAATGAAGGAGTAGAACCATCTCAAGGAGGATCAGAAGAAATGGACAGCATGTGAGTTAAATATGAGTGTCACAGCAAAGGGTCTGAATACTTATGATCATGTGATATTTCGGTTTTTCTTTTTTAATAAATTTGCAAAAATTTCTACATTTCTGTTTTTTTCTGTCAAGATGGGGTGCTGAGTGTACATTAATGAGAAATAAAATGAACTTTTTTGATTTTAGCAAATGGCTGCAATGAAACAAAGAGTGAAAAATTTAAAGGGGTCTGAATACTTTCCGTACCCACTGTAGACCATTGTGCCACACTTTGTCAAAGGCTCCTTTGATGCCAAGAGTGATGATGCATTCTTCATTTCTATCAAGGGAAGTATTACATATCTGAACAAGGATGGTGAGAAGGTCAGTAGTGCTGTGATTCGGTCTGAAGCCGATTTGTCTGCTGGAGATCAACTTATCAACCTAGATAAGTCCCCTGGAGATTGGTTTGCTGGAGCTCAACCACAGCTTCCATCACCTTGCTGATGATGCAGAGGAAGGAAATGGGTCAGTACTTTGTTGGATCAGCTCTGAAATCTCTCTTGTGCACTGGAATAACAAAAGCAGTTTTCTACTGGTCTGGGAAAACAACTATGGAGAAGCATAGTTGAAAGAAACAGCATAATGGACTTGCCAGTTCTGCACAGCATTCTTTCAAGACTCCACTTGGAACCTGGTCAAGACCAGTAGCTTTGTCAGGCTTGAGATATCTCAGGATCTTTGTGATGTCTTCAGGTCTGAAGACTGCTTTGTCCAGCAAGACTTCAGGGTGCATTGTAGCCCCATGTGGTTGATGGTGACCATTTTCTAGTCTACATTTTTCTGCAAAAGTCTGACTAAAAATGTTGGCTTTGTCTTTTGCTGTTATGTGCCCAGTGCCAGAATGTTCAATAGCAGGAATTTCAGAGTGGCTGGACCTTCCAGAAAGGGAGTTTATGACATTCCACCACTTTTTACTACTTAAACTTCTGTCAGCAAGGTCATTCTTGAGTTTTATGCTGTGGTTCCTTTTAACATTTCTTTCTGCCTGATTAAATGCATTTCTTGCTTGTACAAACTTCTTCTTGTTTTTAAGTGTACTATGTTTTTTACCTTTATGGTAGATGCATCTTTTCCTTTTTGCAATTCTTCTGCACCTATCGTCAAACCAGGCTTTGTCACCTGTTTTCCTGGTAGCTGTTCTGCTTGAATGTAAACATTCATGGCATCACAGATGACTTCAGTGATCTTTGTGCAGACTTTCTCTGGATCGTTGTCATTGAAAAGAGCAGGTCAGTTGACTGATGACAGATATCCCCTTATATCCCAGAAGTTGGCCTTTTCATAGCACCAGACTTTCTTTTTGCATGGCTTGTCACGAAATGCTGATATTTCAAACTGTACAAGCACAGGGTTGTGGCCTGAGGTACCTATGTTGGCAAGGGTTGTAGCTACAGCAAGTAGGTCTGTCATGACTAAGTCCAAGACATTTTCCCCTCTAGTCAGATCTTTCACAATTTGCTGCAGACCTAGACTATTTGAAAATTGTTGAGTGCGGCGACCTGCACTGTCTGTTATTCGGCTACCCAGCCAGTCTTGGTGATGGACATTGAAGTCTCCAACAAGCAAAACAGATTCTGCCCCACTTTCAGTCATTTTAGGAAAGGTGTTGAAGTCCAGGTATTCAAGAATGTCATTGTTAGCACTTGGTGGTCTGTAGACAGCACCAGTCAGTAATTTCTGTGAATGGAGGGCTCCCGAAAACCACATGATTTCCAGGTTTTGTGGATCTCTTCTTGGGTCATGGTGGAATGCAATTCCCTCCAAGCAGTAGACAGCAATACATTTGTTTGAGACACCTACTCTATCTCTCCAGCAACAGAGAGAGTAGCCTGGGATGGTGATGGAATTATCTCCAACTGGTACAGTTGAGTCAAGGAAAGTCTCAACAATGATTACAATGGATAGCTGCTTCCCATGACAAAGGTTGGCAAGTTCTCCTATGTTCGAACATAGTCCACATACATTGATTTCCATAACTTTTAGTTCCTTATTTCGTAGTCAATGGGCCAGGCAATAAAGGGGGTCAATTTCCCTTTAATCTGTCCATTCGAGTTTCTTAGTTTTAGAATTTGTAGCAAGTGAAGATTAGCACAAGGACCAAGAATGCACCTGACCAGTGCAGTAGAGGTATGTACTGTACATAACCTGATCTAAAAGCATCAAAAAACTCGTAACAAATCATATTCTGTGAAGAACCACTTTGCCAAGGATGGGATGATCAGCACTGGTGAAATACCTCTACTACCCCTACAACTTTATTCAGAGATACTTCTTTAAACATACATTGAGCTCTAATTATAAAATTAATGGCACCTTTAATAAAAATGAGCAAAAAGTGTGTGTGTGTGTGTGTGTGTGTGTGTGTGTGTGTGTGTGTGTGTGTGTGTGTGTGTGTGTGTGTGAAATGAATGTACAAATCCCATTTCCAGACAAGTTGAGATATTTTCCAAAATGCAATTAAAACAAAAATGTGTGATTTATTAATTCATGTAAGCCTTTATTTAACAGGCAAAAGTATAAAGAACAGAGGTTCAATAGTTTTACTGACCAATTTAATTGTATTTTGTAAATATAAATGAAGTTAGAATTTGATGCTTGCAACACACAGAAAAAAGTTGGGACAGAGGCATTATTAATCGTACTATTGTATTACATCACCTTTCCTTTTAATAACACTTTTTAATCATATGGGAACTAAGGATACTAATTATTGCAGTTATGCAATTGGAATTTTTGTCCATTCTTGCTTGATACAAGACTTCAGCTGCTCAACAGTCCGTGGTCACTGTTGTCTGTTTCTCCTCTTCGTGACGTGCCATTTATTCTCAGTAGGAGACAGATCTGGACTAGCAGCAGGCCAGTCAAGCACATGCACTCTGTGTCTTCAAAGCCACGCTGTTGTAGCCCTTGCAGAATGAGGCCTGACATTGTACTGCTGAAATAAGCATGGACTTCCCGGGAAGAGACATTGCCTTGATGGCAACATATGTCTCATTTAAAAAAAACATCCCAATGTACACCTCTGCGTCAATGATATCTTCACACACATGCAACTCGCCCATGCCCTGGGCACCGATGCACCCCCATACCATCACAGATGCTGGCTTTTGCACCTTTCTCTGATAACAAACTGGATGGTCATGTTCACCTTTAGCACAGAAAACTTGACATCCAGTTTTTCCAAAAACAAGCTGAAATGTGGACTCATCTGACCACAACACACATTTCCACTGTCTTTTGGTCCATCTGAGATGAGTTCAGGCCCAGAGAAATCGACAGCATTTCTGCATTGAACTGATGAATGGCTTCCTCCTTGTGTAACACAGTTTCAGGTTGCGTTTCTGGATGCAGCAGTGGACTCTGTTAAGTGACACTGGTTTTCTGAAGTACTTCTGAGCTCATGTGGCTATATTTGTCACATTAGCATGACAGTTTCTCAGCCAGTGCTGCGTGAGGGCTCAAAGGTCATGCACATTCAACAGTGGCTTCCGACCTTGCCCTTTATGCACCGAGATGTCTCTGAATTCCCTGAAACTTTTCACAATATTACGTACTGTAGATTTTGAAAGACCTAAATTCTCTGCAATCTTCCATTGAGAAATGTTCTTTTTGAATTGACTAACAATTCTCTCATGAATTTTGGCACAAAGGAGTGAGCCACAACCCATCCTTGCTTGCAAAGACTGAGGCTTTGGTGCATGATCCTTTTATACCCAATCATGGTACCTTCACCTGTTAACAATTAACCTGCTTATTGTGAAAGCTCCCAAAATTGTGTTACTTGAATATCTTATAAACTTTTCAGTCTTGTTTTGCCTCTGTCCCAACTTTTTTTTAGTGTGTTGCAGGCATCAAATTCTAACTTCGTTTATATTTACAAAATACAATTAAGTTGGTCAGTAAAACTACTGAAAATCTTTTCTTTGTACTTTTGTCAGTTAAATAAAGGTGTGAATTAACAAATCACAGATTTTTTTGTTTTGATTGCACTTTGTAAAATATCACAACTTGTCTGGAAATGGGTGGGGTTTGTAATGAGCAGCAGGATGGTGCAGAGTGTAGCATTGCTGCCTCACAGCTCCAGGATCCCTGGATCGATCCTGAGCTCGGGTTACTGTATATGTAGTGTTTTACATGTTCTGCCCGTAGCTAAACCTGACCTAACCTAAAATGATAGGTAAATCATTCAGGTGTGCCATCAAATTCCAGCACACTTTTCCCATGTCCTTGCATAGGGGTAGTGATATTAGACACTACATGTGGCTAGTCTTTCTGAAAGATACTGTTACATACAAATCACAAGTGCCAGGATGTTTGTTCGTCACGCCTTAGAGTTTTGTGTTGCGGATTAGGTTTCACATAACGCGCGCGCACACATACACACACACACACACACACACACACACAGAATTGGATACAAACAAGGAATTTGGTGTAACGTTGCTAGAAAAGTTGCAGTATGTTATCTCTGAACTTTGTTTCTTTACAATCTGTTCTCTCTCTCTCTCTCTCTCTCTCTTTCCCCCCTGGTCTTTCTCACTCTTTCTCTCTCCCACCCTGTGTGTGTGTGTGTGTGTGTGTGTGTGTGTGTGTGTGTAGACATACTCAGGCCTCTTTTGTGTGGTCATAAACCCGTACAAGAATCTACCCATCTACACAGAGTCCATTGTGGAGATGTATCGTGGGAAAAAGCGTCACGAGATGCCACCACACATCTACGCCATATCAGAGGCAGCATACAGGAGCATGTTGCAAGGTACCCTAAGCAGCTCCACCCTGCTTCACTTGTGCTACACTAGCAATATAACTGATAATATTGACAAACTGGCAATATTATCTGATCATGTAATATACTGTAATATAACCGATCATGACAGTGTTACAGTGTGTGGAAAACCTAGATGAAAAGATCAACTCATACTGAACTTATTTTTTGAAAATATTGATATTAATATCACCTGTGTTGGTTCAACGCTGATCTACCACACAGAGTCTGACTTTTAATCTTACTAACACCAATATCCTCTTTATCATTTTCCAAATGCAGACTTGCTTATTTTGTTACAAAAATCTTTAAAATGCATTAAAAGCTTTTTGTCTTCTTTAATGTGCAAAGTCGTTTTAGTAAAGGGAGCGTTTTCCAAATTGCTGCTTTTACATGTCAATCCAAGCAGCTTCTATTTCAAGAAACCATTTATTAGAACAGTCCTGTGTGTGTGTGTGTGTGTGTGTGTGTGTGTGTGTGTTATCACAGATGTGTCCTCACAATAAAATTCTGTCTCTCTCTGCTTTCCTCCCTCTCGTTTAACAGACAGAGAAGATCAGTCCATTCTTTGCACGTGAGTATTATAAACTACAGTTGTAGAACAGATGTATTAAAGCTTATTATTACAGTCGGTATAAACTCCTCCCATCACAAGCATTTGTCTGCCTCTTCAATATAGCAGAGATTCTGTGAGATTTGATGATGAGGCATGCTTGGAGATCTTTTGGCAGGCATATTTAGTTTTTTTGTATTTTTTACAGAGAGTTCATTCCACTGCAGCTGCCTTTATAGAAGCAGTCTATCCACATGATCTTTGACTTTCATTAATATTATAAAACAATCCATTTCCTCCTGCTGGTTGTTTGCTGCTACTTTTGCTCCACTGTTTGTGTTTTTTGGTGTTGCACATGTGGGTGAGAGTGTCTAACTGAAGACAGTGTCCATTTATCTCTTGCCAGTGTTTATTTTGTAGCCTGAAGCTATGCTGCATTTTTATTGCAGTCTTTATTGGGCTTAGTCTGCATGTGTTTATTTGAACGTTTCTGTGGTCATTTTATGTGTGTGTGTGTGTGTGTGTGTGTGTGTGTGTGTGTGTGTGTGTGTGTGTGTGTGTATGGGTGGGGGTTCGTTCCAGAGGGGAGTCCGGAGCAGGGAAGACAGAGAATACAAAGAAGGTGATTCAGTACCTGGCACATGTGGCATCATCTCACAAAAGTGGCACTCTTGGCCGCAGTAAGGACAGCACTCTGCAGGTGAGTACAGAATGACGGCATGGGACACAGACAATGATTCTTATTGCCAGTTTTAGTTTGTTTCATGCGCTGCCTGCTGCAATAAAGAAAATTGGCCCTTACATCCCCATATGCTCTTTAAATATTTATCCTTTCCTCCTTTGGTTCGCCTCTTTAACGCATGCCTTTTCTTTACTTTTCTTATGTTCACTCTTGCTCTTTTCTTGTCCTTCTCTCCACTCTTCTCCTTCATGCTTAAGATGGATGGTACACGTTCCCTGGGTCGTGGCAGTAGTACTATAAACAGGGTAAGTGGGTCGTGATCTTCGGAATAACACGCCCTATTGTATGATTTATACCACACTCTGCTCTTTATCCAGTGTGCACAGAATCGGGGGTACACTAGTTCATGTGTGTCAAACTTAAGGCCAGATGAGGTGTTGCCATAATCAGGCCAATTTTCTGAACATTATAGAAGCCACATTCAACCACAAGAAAAATGAAGTAAAGTTTAATTTCACACTTTTTAAGCCAGCAACCAAATGGCATATCTGACATGTTACACTGGCACAAGAGTCTTTAGTTAATAAGAACATTAAGAACATGTATTAACACGTTGACTTCATTGCTTAATTCTTCTTTCGTTCAGCGCTGTAGGTTCCATCACTTGCTTGCAACTTTTAAACTGCAGTTTCCATGCTTAAAGTAGAATGTAGGATGTTTCTAGGAAAAGAGAACTTTTTCACAGACTTTTTAACTGTTTGCAATATTTGGCAATAAAACGTACAGGTATGATCCTAATAATTTAAAGTGGAACTTCACCCCTAGCTCTGAGCCTAAAAAGTGGGCATGGAGAGGGGGTGGGGAGAGGGGTGGAGCAAGGGGCGTGGATGTATGAGATGGCAGTTGCTCAGTGAGTTTTGATAAGCATATTTGAAAATGAGCCCAGACTCCCACTCACAGGCGGGGGCTGTAGGCCGAGAGTGGTCCTCAAACCTCTGATTAGGGGGCATTCATTCTTTATAAAAATATCATGACATAGAGAAGTAAAATAAATGATAAATGGTTGACTCTACATCAGCATCAGCCTTGCAAGGTTCAGAATGGTTTTAATGATGGCGTTCTGAGCCATTTTCAACCCATAAAATGGCAATTTTTATAAAAATGTTAATTTTGTCAATATTAACAGCAGCACTAATGTGTTTCATCACCGTACAGTAATATAATTTATTTTACAGCTCAAAACCACATTTAAGTGTGCAGTACCTCTTTAATTATGATCCTACTTGGGCTAATCAAATGAAATTAAACAAGTATTAAAATTGTATGTGTTTGTTTGGGATGTTGTGTATTCCTTTGAAACAGTAAACTCTGCTCACACTGCTGCATATGTCTCTGCTGTTGCTGCTGGAAGTGCAGCTATCTGTGTTCCAAGGACATTTTGTAATGTAACAGCTTTATCCCCTTTCTGGTCCTCAGTTTGGTTACCATATTTTGTCTTTCATAGCAGTCACATAGAAATCACGCTGGCGAATGTCCACTAAGAACAATGATGTACTCACTTTTTTCCTGACATCTTTGTAGCTAGCTACACCAGTGACTTTGGTGCTAAAATAGGGTGACCAGACGTCCCGGTTTTACCGGGACAGTCCCGATTTGGGGTTGTGTGTCCCGAGTCCCGACAAAAGTCTGTCAGGACACGGATATGTCCCGGTTTTCGCCACTCACGACGTTTGAGACTGAGCAGCGTGGGAATCATTAGCGGAGAAATGTCTGCATTTACTATTTTGATGAATTGACAGGAATCGTAAACTTTCCTGGTTACTGCCCCCTGGCCCTGTGGCATGGGTGTTTATTTAGCCACATTATTCCAGACAACAGAACGTGTTGCCATGCAACAATAAAATAAACATTAACTGGCGCGAATGTTCTTTGTCTAGCAGCTAGCAGCAGTAATGCCGCAGCAATTATGCTGAAAAGAAAATGGACCTTTTCCAAAGATTTACAGGGCACCTACCCCTTCCTCCGAGAGGTGCAGAACAATGCGCACAAAGCCTACTGCACACACTGTAAGTGTTCCTTCTCCGTAGCCCACGGTGGTAACGCCGATATACAGGATCACATTAAAACGGATCACTCTTCTTGTAAATATACGTAGGCTAATGCATTTTGTTTAGAGTGGGTGGATTGACAGTCGCCTTAGCTTTGTTCCTGTGCTTTGTTCCTGTACTGAGTTGGGTAGCCTATGTTGCAAATGCTGTGCGCTCCTGTGGGGGCTTTCCTCAGGCTGTCGCCCCTCTCCTCCTTTATTGCTGTTTTGTTTGAGTGTATATTCTCAAATCACTTGTCTCTTTTTTGTTTCTGTTTAACATACCATTCTGACAGTTTGGCTATATTGCTGTGTTGAACAGCTTGTTGCACCTTCCATTAAAGTGTTCACTTTTGTACACATCTTCTTGCTTTATTCATTCAGTTATGGGGAATGGTTAGTAAGGTTGATTCTGACCTAGGCTATGTTGAGGTCACATATCTACTTTTTAAGTTCATGCTATAGTGCATACAATTTTAGAGCTATAGCCTACATGTGCATATGCATTCTTCTTGGCGTTCTCACAAACAGGTGAAATAAATCAGTTTAAATTTGGCCTATGGACATAGCCTGGCCTATTCTCAGCCATTACAAAATCTGTTGTCTGACCATAATTTAACTGATCTGTATACCACTATGCTACTAGATAACAAAATGCCTGTTTGTTTTATTTCATGTGAGCTGTTGATAAATGTGAGCTTCAACAAAATGATAAGAGCACCTCTCTGAGTGTCACGTTTACATAAAAAAAAGGTGTGCGTGCACGAGCATGGTTGTGCGCAAAAGTGTCCCGGTTTCAGACTAGGGAAATCTGGTCACCCTATGCTAAAAAACACTAGGCATCAGTGTATGTAGAGTTGACAGCCAGAATGCATTTCACAATTATCATGATAAAGACTCCAAATCCAAATAGGCAGTGAAAACGTGAAAATACTGGTAGCGTGCTATAGGCCATTTCAATATTATTATAATTCAGATGTAATGAATTGATGCAGTGGTCTGTGTTCAGCCTGTAGGTCGTGAGTTTGACACCTGTACACTGGATGCTAAACCCACTGGATCAGAAGGGTTGCTGTTTGCACTTTTTGGTGGTTTTCAAATATCAGAACTCTAATCTACAGTCTATAAACAACATCATAATAACCACATTGTGCACTTTTTAAATGTGGGTTCATTTGTTTTGTGTGTTTATCTGTTCCTTTAAACATGTCTTTGTGTTTGCAGTTACTTTAACTTATTTTTTTGTCATATTTTTTTTCCCTTGTGTTTCTCCTGCACTCCATCCCTTCCTTTATTGCTGTGCTCTAACAGAGTGTGCAGTATGTGAGTATGGCCTGACTCTGAGTTTGGAGATGGCAATGATTTGACTGTGTGCTGAGTTGCTGTTCTCCTCTAAGGGACGCTGTAGCCTTAGCAGAGCTTAGCAGGGACATTAACGGTGTCCAGCCTCAGTCAGATTTATATTTTCAACTGTCGGCTGCAGAAAGTGTATGCCCGCGGGTTGCATTTTTCTTTTAAACACATCATCAAGCATGCACATCATCAAAGACTGAGGCTGTCCACCTTTATTATCGGCACATTTATAGTAGTTGCTATGAATTTATAATAGCTGACTAGAAATAGACAATTAAAATGCGTGTAGTGCTTAGTAATGGCTGGCTGCTCCCTCCTGCTTGTTTCCTGTTTATACTGGACCTTGTAGTTGCCAGAGCTTTGCAGTGTCTCACACAGTGCTGGGGCACAGATAGGGTTCCCCCTCCCCCCATTTTATTGACACATTCCTCTCTGTATCCTGTAGGGGGAGTTAGAGAGACAGCTACTGCAGGCCAACCCTATCCTAGAAGCCTTTGGCAATGCCAAGACCGTCAAAAATGATAATTCTTCCAGATTTGTAAGACTTTTTTTATCCACTTTGTTCTGCAGACATGTTTGCACATCTGTGAAATGCTGTATCTAGTTAAAACTGTTTTGCATCTAGTTTTAAATGTGTTTTGCTGTCATTTCAGGGTAAATTTATCCGCATTAATTTTGATGTGGCTGGATACATAGTCGGTGCCAACATTGAGACCTGTATCCTTTGATTCTTGTGATGAATTAAGAATATCAAATCGTATTCACAGTTTGTTCTTGATTTCTTGCGTCTCTTCAACACTCGGTTGACGCCGATCATTTGCATTGTATTTCCTTGCACTAATTGTGTGTGCCCTTAACTAGTGTGTGTGTGTCAGACCTCTTGGAGAAGTCTCGAGCTATCCGGCAGGCCAAAGATGAGAGAACCTTCCATATTTTCTACCAGCTGCTGTGTGGAGCTTCTGAGGCCATGAGAGGTAAGAGGACACAGACACACAGTCAAACGTCCACACTCTTTCAGTACAGCTAGATTTATTAATTTTTTTAACCATATGCTTCTTTACTCTCTGTGTAGCCGAGCTGCTCCTGGGTAGTGCAGATCAATATCGCTTCCTGTGTGGGGGTTCAGTTCCTGTTCCAGGTCAGAGTGACTCCGAGAACTTTACTCAGACCATGGACTCCATGAACATCATGGGTTTTACACAAGAGGAGTGCACATGTAAGAAAGAGAAATAAGGCGTCTTCCCAGAACCCCTATGAACAAGTGTTGCCAGGCAAAACAAACCTCGCCCGCCAGCCAGCACTTATTTTATACCTATATGTTGATAATGGTAATGTTTCTCACTCATCAGCTATCAGGTTATAGTCCTATGACAATCCATGACCTTGAGTTTGACCTTTCAGAGTCACTGAAGGTCAAAGGTCATGGTGCCAAATGAAAGCCCATATGGCACTTCCTATAAGTTGATAATGGTAAATATCTGTCTGCCATCAACCGTTTTCAAGTTACAGACCTCTGAAAGTCCGTGACCTTGAGTTTGACCTTTCAAGGTCACTCAAGGTCAAAGATCATGGTGCCAAATGAAAGGCCATATGGGAGTTCCTATATGCTCATAATAGTAAACATTTGTCTATTGGCAACCATTTTTGATTTATAATGGAAAATGTTATTTTGACCAAAAGGTTGACCTTTCCGGTGACCTTGACCTTCACCTTAACCCGATTATCCCCAAAATTTAATCAGGTAATCTACGGACCATAGCCCACCTACCGTTAAAATTTGAAGTCAATTGGTGCAACCGTCTAGACTGTTCGCTAGATTGTTAACAGACAGACACACAAACAAACAAACCGCACTGATTATAATACCTCGCCCTGCTTACTCCATCATGGGCAAGGTAATAAAAACTAGAAATATTACTTCCAAAGCAGATAGATAGATAGATAGATAGATAGATAGATAGATAGATAGATAGATAGATAGATAGATAGATAGATAGATAGATAGATAGATAGATAGATAGATAGATAGATAGATAGATAGATAGATAGATAGATAGATAGATAGATAGATAGATAGACAGACAGACAGACAGACAGACAGACAACATTTATGTGACTCAAGCTCCAGTTTACTGTGGAAAAATGTCTGTAGAAAACTGATGGACTCAAATCAACTTTGGGGTAGTAACAGTAGTCATACCGGTACTTTGCATCACCATTCTGTTGTGGATTAATTTCTTATGATAACATAAAAATAATATTTGTTTCCACTATCTAATTCCTATTTTTTGCTTCTCAGCCATGTTGAAGGTGATCTCTGCCGTGCTACAGTTCGGGAACATCACCTTTCAGAAGGAGAAGAACACAGACCAGGCGTCTATGCCTGACGATACAGCTGCACAGAAACTGTGCCACCTGCTGGGTATCAGTGTGCTGGAGTTCAGTCGGGCAATCCTCACTCCCCGCATCAAAGTGAGCCGCGAGTATGTCCAGAAGGCACAGACCAAGGAGCAGGTGCGTGATTGTGATGGTGTATCTGTGCTGGTGGTAGTGATCATCTGATGTGCTCATTTTAATTTTATATTTACATCCAGTACCAGTCAAAAGTTTAGACACACTTTCTAATTCAATGGATTTTCTTTAATTTTATTCCTTAAAATACACTTCATGTCTTAAAGTAATGATTGATGTCGTTTCTTTTTACTTAGTCGAGCAGTTCTTGACATAATATGGATTAGTACAGTTTACCTTAGTGGAATAGGGCTATTTACTGTATTTTTTATTATTTGTTTGATCTCAAACACATTAAGAAGGCAAGAAATTGCACTAATTAACTTTTGAAGAGGCACAGCTATTAATTGAAAAGCATTCCAGGTGACGACCTCATGAAGCTAGTTAAGATAATGCCAATAGTGTGCAAAGCATCAAGATAAACGGTGGCTACTTTGAGAAATCTAACATATGAACATTTTTTTAATCCTTTTTTGTTTATCACATAATTCTATATATGTTCCACATGTTATTTCATAGTTTTGAAGTCTTCAGTATTGTTCTACAATGTAGAAAATAGTCAAAATAAAGAAAAACCTATGAATGAGTAGGGGTGTCCAAACTTTTGACTGGTACTGTATGTTATTTGGGTGTGTTCAGGCAGACTTTGCGGTGGAGGCTCTGGCGAAGGCCACCTATGAGCGCCTGTTCCGCTGGCTAGTGCACCGCATCAACCGAGCTCTGGACCGCAGACAGAGACAAGGAGCGTCCTTCATTGGCATCCTGGACATCGCTGGGTTTGAGATCTTTCAGGTAAGACTGATGATGAGGTGAAGACACCAGACACTGAAATGGTTGATTCACGAATACAGGGTGTTTCAAAAAATTTGATATTTGAGGTGTAAATATCCCAGAAACTACATAGTCTAGGCAAATGAAACTGAACAGGCTTAATGTTGCGCAATATAAGATTTATTCCTCAAAACTTGAATGAGAAATTCAAAGGTATGTGGATTCCATTAAGGGTTTCACAAATTTTCAATATTCGCGAACCCGCTCGACCGTCTCTTCCGATGCTGGTGGCCATCCAGATCCTTTTGTCCTGCACAGACAGCCTTCCTCTTTGAATTTATTGTGCCGTGTCCAAATCTGCATTGCAGTTCGTGCATTTTTAGAGAATTCTCTCATAAATGCACTCTGCACAGTCTTGTTCAACTGTGTTCGAGCGTACTCTAACACACACAACGCCTTTTCTTTTCCAGTGAATGGCATTTCTATACCTAAAAAGATAAAAACAAAAAAAACATTAAACATAAAATTTTGACCTGTTTCCACACATGCTGTTAAAATTTGAGGTCAATTGAACAAGAGTTGGCAAAGTTATTAGATTGCGAAACTATATTAAATTTTTTGAAACACCCTGTATTTATACCTTCCACAAACAAAGTTGTATTCTATAGTGAGTTTACTCACAGTTCTAGTTCCATTTGGAAAGTTGGAAAAAGTTGAGCTCCTGTATACTCATCCTTTCTCCTTTTCCTTATGTTCTCTTGCAGCTGAACTCCTTTGAGCAGTTGTGCATAAACTACACTAATGAAAAGCTGCAGCAGCTTTTTAACCACACCATGTTTGTGCTGGAGCAAGAGGAGTACCAGCGTGAAGGCATCGAGTGGAACTTCATAGACTTCGGGCTCGACCTGCAGCCCTGCATCGACCTTATTGAGAGACCGGTCAGTGTGTGTGTGTGTGTGCGTGAGACACCTGCAACATGTCAATGAGTAGAAGAGTTTTTATCAATTGATTGAGTAATCAATTCAGTTAAACATTACTGAATTTACTATGCATTCTTTTCAAATTACTGATAATGGTGACGATAATATTCCCACACTGCTGTTGAATTCTTAAATCTGATTGGTCAGTAGGTATTGAATAATTCTTTATAATCGCATAGCTCTGACAGTTGTAATGCCAATCACAAGTTTATTTGCTCATCACTGCTCTTTCCTCTTGCTTGTTTCGGTTCCACAGGCCCATCCACCCGGCGTGTTAGCACTGCTGGATGAAGAATGCTGGTTTCCACGGGCAACAGATCGGTCATTTGTAGATAAATTGTCAGCTGAGCAAGGCTCGCATCCCAAGTTCTTCAGGCCGCGGCAACTCCGTGAAGAGGCAGATTTCTCTATAATCCACTATGCTGGCAAGGTCTGATCTTATTCCTTCTTCAGCCACTTTCCCTCTGCCCTCAGTAGAGATTCGGTTCAGGACTAGATTCAACTTTAGTTCCTCTCTGGCTTTTTATCTCTCTGTTTCTTTTCTTCCTTCCAGGTGAACTACAAGGCTGACGAGTGGTTAGTGAAGAACATGGATCCTCTGAATGATAATGTAGCGTCTCTTCTACACCAGTCATCTGACCACTTCATCTCAGAGCTCTGGAGAGAGGGTGAGGAGATGTGTGTTAGTGTGACAGTGACCGTGATGTTCAAGTAAACTGAATAAACATGCACTGATTTTGCTCATTAATAATGCTCATTAACTACTATTACATTTATTTTCTAACTCTCATGTGTTAATATTCTCGCTCTCTGTCTTCCTCATCACCTCCTATTCTTTCCTTTCTCTTCTCTTCTCTTCTCTTCTCTTCTCTTCTCTTCTCTTCTCTTCTCTTCTCTTCTCTTCTCTTCTCTTCTCTTCTCTTCTCTTCTCTTCTCTTCTCTTCTCTTCTCTTCTCTTCTCTTCTCTTCTCTTCTCTTCTCTTCTCTTCTCTTCTCTTCTCTTCTCTTCTGTCTTAATCCCTACCTCAGATATTCAGACACTTCCTCGTGTCTACTTTTTTGACTCCTATGCTTCCCTGCAAACGAATGGCTCTGACAGCAGTAGGTTTATCCTCACACTTGTCTGTGTCGACATTTGCATTCCTTGTCACTCGTTTCATTTCTCTTGTACCGTGTGTAGTGCATCCAGTTAGGTGTGCATCATCTCTTATCTTTCCCTTTTTTATTTTTTCTCTCTCTTTCCTCCTTTTTATTTTCTCTGTGTATACCCATGGTGTGTGTACATGTGTACTCTGTCTTGAGAAGTAGTTCCAGTCAGTCATACTATAGTGTTTCTATAGTATACACACTGGTTTTGTTTGAAGATACCATTTCAGTGTGTGTTTCCATTTAGTTTCTACACGTGTAGTGTCTTTCATGCCCTTGTGTTTTGTTGATATGAAGAATCACTACTAAATTCAAATTTACTTCTCAAAATTCCAAATAATTAATATATTTACTAGGGCCTGACTGTTAAATCGGCATGCCGATATTATCGGCCGATATGAGCTAACTGCTGATAAATCTGTATCAGCATTTAGAACTGTCGATACATGACAATTAAATAAGAAACAGAGAGAGAGAAGACATATCTTTTAACCATGTTATGAGTGTTGTTGTGGTATAGTTTGTCCATGAGAGGGCACACTGCAACGCTGTTGGCAAGACGTGTTTGGAATGCCATAAACAACAACAATCAGCTGACCCAAGCAAAGTTGAGCAGAGTAGCAGCAGCATGGCAAACAGATGAAGCCATTCATCTATTAAAAAAATGTCAGTTTCAGTTGAACATATAAATTAATGCCATATATGTACATTGTATTAACTGAAATTAGTTTTTGTACAGTTCCTATATAAATCAAGTAAAGCAAAGAATCCTAAAGAATTTAATAGTCATATTAACATTTCCTATATGCTATATTTGAGTGATGCAGATGGATTAAACGTTTTTTTTTTCTAATGAAGTTAGCTATACCTTAAAAACACACAACTAATAAATGTACATGTTTCCAGATGAATAGTTTTTATATACGTCTAATTAAAGTAATTCTGTTGTGTACAGTGGATATAAAAAGTCTACACACCCGGTTAAAATGATAGGTTTTTCTGATGTAAAAAAAATGAGACCACGGTAAATAATTTCAAAACTTTTCCCACTTTTAATGTGACCTATAACTTGTACAATTCAATTGAAAAACAAACAAATCTGTTAGGGGAAAAACATAAAAAATAAAAAACATACAATAAGCTGGTTGCATAAGTGTGCACACCCTAATACTTTGTTGAAGCACCTTTTGATTTAATTACAGCATTCAGTCTTTTTGGGTCGGAGTCTATCAGCCTGCCACATCTAGACTTGGCAATATTTGCCCACACTTCCTTGCAAAAGCACTCCAAATCTGTCAGATTGCGAGGGCGTCTCTTGTGCACAGCCCTCTTCAGGTCACCCCACAGATTTTCAATTGGATTTAGGTCTGGGCTCTGGCTGGACCATTCCAAAACTTTAATTTTCTTCTGGTGAAGCCATTCTTTTGTTGATTTTGATGTATGCTTGGGGTCATTGTCGTGCTGAAAGATGAAATTCCTCTTCAGCTTTCTAGCAGACACCTGAAGGTTTTGGGCCAAAACTGACTGGTATTTAGAACTGTTCATAATTCCCTCCACCTTGACTAAAGCCCCTGTTCCAGCTGAAGAAAAACAACCCCAAAACATGATGCTGCCACCACCATGCTTCACCATGGGTATGGTGGTCTTTTGGTGATGTGCAGTGTTGTTTTTGCGCCAAACATACCTTTTGAAATTGTGGCCAAAAAGTTCAAGCTTGATTTCATCAGTCCATAACACATTTTCCCACATGCTTTTGGGAGAGTTGATGTTTTTTTTTTTTTTTTGCAAAATTTAGCCAGGCCTGGATGTTTTTCTTTGTAAGAAAAGGCTTCCATCTTGCAACCCTACCCCATATGGAGAATACAGGAGCTTGTTGTCACATGTAGTACACAACCAGTACTTGCCAGAAATTCCTGCAGCTCCTTCAGTGTTGCTGTAGGCCTCTCGGCAGCCTCCCTGACCAGTTTTCGTCTTGTCTTTTCATCAATTTTGGAGGGACGTCCAGTTCTCACTAATGCTACTGTTGTCCCATATTTTCTCCGCGTCTTGATGACCATCTTCACTGTGCTCCATGGTATATCTAATGCCG
This sequence comes from Neoarius graeffei, assembly GCF_027579695.1. Lineage (NCBI taxonomy): Eukaryota > Metazoa > Chordata > Actinopteri > Siluriformes > Ariidae > Neoarius > Neoarius graeffei. Next base: position 51,841,400 of record NC_083573.1, read on the forward strand.
TGGAAATGTTTTTGTCCCCTTCTCCTGACTGATACCTTTCGACACTGAGATCCCTTTGACGCTTTGTAAGCTCTCTGTGAACGCTGGCTTTTGCTGGAGGATGCAACTGAGTAAATGTCTGAACTTTATTTGGGGTTAATCAGAGTCATTTTAATTGATGGCAGGTGTGAATCCAAAAAGACTGAATGCTGTAATTAAATCAAAAGGTGCTTCAACAAAGTATTAGTTTAAGGGTGTGCACACTTATGCAACCAGCTTATTGTATGTTTTTTTATTTTTTATGTTTTTCCCTCTAACGGATTTGTTTGTTTTGCAGTTGAATTGTACAGGTTATAGGTCACATTAAAGGTGAATAAAGTTTTGAAATTATTTATTGTGGTCTCGGGGGGGGGGGGGGGGGGGTTTACATCAGAAAAACCTATCATTTTAACAGGTTGTGTACACTTTTTTATATCTACTGTATATAGTTCAAAGTGTGGGTTTTTTTCACATACATTAAGGCCTGCTTGACTATTTTTGTACAATTCATGAAATTTTAATACATTTCTATTTGAATGAAGACAACCGTATCACCTGATAATATCGGTCATCGGAAAACACAACCCTTTTTTTATTGTTATTGTTATCAGTGCCAAAACATCCCTTATCAGTCAGGCCCTAATACTGAACCTTTACAATTGCTTGAGTTTTAAATACACATGTATTTTATCTGTTAGACAACCAAAAGTATGTTGCATCACACTGATTTAGTATTTTCAATGTACTGGCTGTTTGTTTGTTTGTTTGTTTGTTTGTTTGTTTGTTTGTAAATTTACGAGTGCTGTTTTTGCTGGATATGCACGCCTTTAAACGGACATACTGGGCTTCCTTATTGTTGTACTGATATACTGATATAATTCATGTATGTAGCTTTGGATTGTGTATGGCTTATGCTGATGCATTCCATTTTAAAAACTATAAGTGTACAGCATACTATGAATATTTGAAAGTTTGTTGGGATTCTTACACTACAAGGAAACTCTATCCTTAACTATTGATCAAATGTCAACTAATTGTTTGTCCTGCATAGTGGAGAGGATTGTGGGATTGGACCAAGTAGGGTCTGGAGGTCTGGCAGAGGGCAGTGGGCCAGTGACGTTTGGAGCAGCTGGGCTGAAAACGAAGAAGGGAATGTTCCGGACTGTTGGACAACTATACAAAGAGTCACTGACCAAACTGATGGCTACACTGCGCAACACCAACCCCAACTTCCTGCGCTGCATCATCCCCAACCATGAGAAGAGGGTGAGAGAGAAGTTTAAAAGATGTGCTTCATTTGAATATTAATTATGAATATGGGATCATTTTATACAAATATACATTACTGTGCAAAAGTCTTAGGCGCCCTATTTTTTTATACAACCTTTTGTTATAGATTTCTATTTTATGATTTCTATGTTATCAAGTCAGTACAAAAATATTTTAGAGGTCAAAATGTTCATTTTTCAGCACAAAATTAAAAGTTACAGAAAAAAAATGTTTGTGTCTCAGCAGCATATTATACACTAACAGGTTACCTGGCGTTGCCTGGGTTTTGCAAAATTCTGGGTTTCCCCCAGACTTTCATGTCAAATTTGGTGAAGATCCATCGAGAAATGGTGATGTTAACCCAAGACAAACAAAAATCCAAACATCCACCACCCAGGGGCCCACCGGTGACCCCGTGGGGCCCAAATATGGAATTTCTGAGTTCTGCCAAATTGTGGCTATCTCCTGTACCTATGTGCCAAGTTTAGTGAAGATCTGTTGAGAATTTGTGTTGATAAATGTAACGTGAAAGGCATTCAGGGAGGGGTGGGTGGATGTTGTGCCCCCCCAGGGACCTCCTTGGGGCCTAGATATGAATTTTGTTTATATCTGCAAAATTCAGGGTCATCCCCGGACCTACTTGCCAAATTTGGTGCAATTCCATCGAGAAATGGCAACGTTAGCTCAAGACAAACAAACTTTGCTGCTTATTATATAGAAGATTCCACTTTTTCAGATTAAAAAAGAAAACATAATGAAGGCTGCTGGGTTTTGCTGCAAAATTAAGAATCAAGTGTGACAGTCAAAATGTCCAGAAGAACTGTGGCTGGTTCTGCAAGATGCTCAGTAAAACCTACCGTACAGCTCATTTCCTTATAAAACTGCACTCATTGTACCTGAGATTATGATTTATTTATTTATTTTTAAGCTTTTATGTTGAACTGTTTCATTTCAGTATTTTTAAGCCATTTTTGCTCTACAGCATTTCTTTACATTAGCCTTAGACTTTTGCACAGTACTGTATATTAAAACATTTTTTAAACTTTAAACTTTCCTTATTTCCTTATACCACAGCCTGTTTAATTCCCAAGTCTGAATGGTCAAAAAGTGATTAATTTTTGCTTAACAGCATGGCTGTAAGTTAATACTGTATTAATGCGCTCATTATATTATGCTGTTGTTTTTCTATAGTAACAACTCATTCCCAGAGGCATTTACCACCACATAATACAAGGTTAATAATAAGCATAGTTCAAGAAAAAAAGATTAAAAAAATCAAAGTCCCTCTCCCGCCAGAGTCTGGTCTTCCCAGGCAGTCTCCTGTCCCAGTACTAACCAACTCTTAAGGCATATGGGTGCGGCGCCAATCTCTGTTTCGATAGCTCTCCACCTCTTGCCTATAGAGATCTTGCAGTCACGTGACTGGAAAGTACACAACCGCCATCTTGTCGGTCAAAAACACCGCTGAATACTGCTGCACTCGTGTGCAGAATGGATCAATTTCAACCGACGGACTACACGGCTCATTTTTCTAATGAACAGATAACTAGATATATGTCTAAAATAAACGATCTACAGATTTGTGACCCTTATGGCTTACCGGACAGAGTTTTCACGACCGGATTTTGAACTGCCAGCGGAATACCCAGACGTGTATAATTACCTCATTAACTTTCCCTCGCTGTTCAGTGGTGAAGCACTGCGTGCTTATAAATCTCTGGACAGTTATCTTTACAGAAATTCAGGATTTGTCAGCGACTCAGATGTGGCATCTTGTAAACAAGAATCCTCATTGGATGGGTAAGTCACTTAAGTATTGAGTATAGCACTGACCAGCCGATTATAGAATAGAATAAGGTAATTCCAAATCGTCCGTCTTGTTTACATGGATCTGGCGTTGGAGAGATAGAGGCTTGGCAGTGGAGATTTGAGTGGCTGTTTTCTGAGCTTAGTCAACAGGCCGGCTCTGCAGCCTCGCTTTTGCTTCTGCTCCCGGCACCGCCTCCTTCACTTTGCTTCCGATAACAATCCACGGAGACCCCGCTGGTCTCGCTATCTCGTCCGGAATGTTTTTTTTTTTTTTTTTCTTGTCCGGAATGTTGTGCATGCGATGGAAATCGCTACAAACCGTCATTTTCTGCTGGAAACCAATGTCCAGTAAGTCCATACGGTTGTAGTGGATATTGAAGTCCGGTACAGACAAACAACACGGAAAAATACACACAAAAAACATAAAAAACGTGCACAGGTAGGGAGAGCTTGTAGCCGCAGCCATTGTAGTAGAATTGTATATAGTAGGGTTTTCCAGAAGAAAAGGTAGAAGTAAAAGTAGAAGTAGAAGGCGGAATATGACGTTTGACCGACACGATGGCGTCTGTCACAATCTGGATCGGCTGTGACGTCACATGCAAGTGCTCCATACAGCTGGGGTTACAGTGGGACGTTAGTCCTCTGATGACCGCGAGAGTTTGACTTCCCCACTCACATCTGTATTGGAGCGTGCCTTGCCAGACGGTAGTAGGTACCATTTTTATGATGGTCTTTGGTATGACCTGACCGCGAGTAGAACTCGAGCTCTCCCGGTCAAGAGGCGGACACGCTAACCACTAGGCCAGTTCACTTTAAGAAAAAAATATGCTGTTATATAAAAAGAACAAGAACATATAATCATTGATGTGGTGGGCCCTTTCTGTAAGGTGATGATTATTTTACATTTATGGAAGGCATCAGTAAGCTTTCAGCCATAGGAGAGTCTTCAGGACAGAGGACTTTGCGCTTTCACGTTTCTCAGTAATATAAGCTGCAAAGAAAACAAGAGGCTGATGATGGAACAACAAAATTTCACTTAACAAAGAGGAATAAACCATTTGAGGAATGTTGTTATAATAATTTGGTAATAGTAACTCCACTGAAATTTGATTGCATCACACCACCCCATTGTGGATTCCATCCTTCTATCCATTATCTGTAACTGCTTATCCTGTGCAGGGTCATGGGCAAGCTGGAGCCTGTCCCAGCTAACTATGGGCGAGAGGCGGGGTACACCCTGGACAAGTCGCCAGATCATCGCAGGGCTGACACATAGAGACATACAACCATTCACACTCACATTCACACCTACGCTCAATTTAGAGCCACCAGTTAACCTAACCTGCATGTCTTTGGACTGTGGGGGAAACCGGAGCACCTGGAGGAAACTCACGCAGACACAGGGAGAACATGCAAACTCCACACAGAAAGGTCCCTGTTGGCCACTGGGCTTGAACCCAGAACCTTCTTGCTGTGAGGTGACAGTGCTAACCAATACACCACCGTGCCGCCCCCATTGTGGATTATTCCTTACATATTACACCTGTAATGTTAACTCTGCTTCTTTCTCTCTCTCCCTATCTTTTAAGGCAGGGAAGCTGACCCCTCATCTCGTCTTGGATCAGCTTAGATGTAATGGAGTGCTGGAAGGGATCAGAATCTGCAGACAAGGTTTCCCCAACCGTATCCCCTTCCAGGAGTTCAGACAAAGGTCTGTGTGTGTTTCTCTGCTTGACTGTGTAAGCATTAGCTAAGCCACCCTGATTCTCCTCAGACTCTGTCCTGTTCATGTTCTCTCTCTTTACACAATGATTTGCATTATATTGTTATCAAGTAGTTCTCAAGTGTAATGCTCTTGGGAAAGATGTTTTATTACATCCTCTGTTTTCCTTGCTGTTGTCTGTTAGGTATGAGATTCTGACTCCCAATGCTATACCTCGTACCTTTATGGATGGAAAGCAGGCCTCTGAGCTTATGGTGAGTGCTCATATTAATACCTTATGCGTAGATCTGCTCAACATAAAAGAATCATTGCCAATGCAAGTTTGTGGTTTTTTTGTGTGTGTCTTACATGAGACTTTGCTTGAGGGTGCATTTTTTCGTGTGGGTAGATTATATACTCAAAGAGCATTTTATGAGGAACACCTGTAAACCTACATATTCATGCAATTATCTCATCTGCCAATCATGTGGCAACAGTGCAACGCATAAAATCATGCAGATATGGGCCAGCAGGTTCATGTAATGTTCATATCAACTATCAGACGGGGAAAAACGTGATCTCAGTGATTTTTGACCTTGGCATGATTGTTGCTGCCAGATGGGTTGGTATGGGTACGTCTAAGTGCTGATCTACTGTGATTTTTACGTGCAACGGTCTCTAGTGTTTACTCAGAATGGTGAAATAAAGAAAAAACATCCAGTTCTGTGGACGGAAACAGCTTGTTGGTGAGAGAGGTCAATGGAGAATGGCCAGACTGGTTCAAGCTGACAGAAAGGCTAGAATAACTCAGATAGCAACTCTGTACAATTGTGATGAGCAGAAAAGTATCACAGAATGCTCAAGACATTGAATTTTGAGGTAGATGGGCTACAACAGCAGGAGGCCATGTCAGCTTCCACTTCTGTCAACCAAGAACAGGAAGCTGAGACTGCAGTGGGCACAGACTCACCAAAGCCAGAGAGATGAAGACTGGAAAAATGCAGCCTGGTCTGATGAATCTTGATTTCTGCTGAGGCACACAGATGGTAGGGTCAGAATTTGCCACCAACAGCACCCAACCTGTCTTGTGTCAATAGGCCAGGCTGGTGGAGGTGATATAATGGGGTGGGGAATGTTTTCTTGGCACACTTTGGGCCTGTTATTACCAATCAATCATCACTTGAATGCCACAGACCGAGTATTGTTGCTAATCATGGGCATCTCTTCATGGCCACAATTTGTCATCTAATGGCTACTTCCGGCATGATAATGCACCATGTCACAAAGCAAAAGGCATCTCAAACTGGTTTCATGAACATGACAATGAGTTCAGTGTTCTTCAGTGACCTTCCCAGTCACCAGATCTGAATCGCGTAGAACACCTTTGGGACGGGGTAGAACAGGAGATTCACAGCATGAACGTGCACCTGAAAAATCTGCAGGACTTGTGTGTCAATATGGACCAGAATATCAAAGGATTGTTTCCAAAATGAAGACTTGAGGCTGCTTTGAGAGCAAAGGGAGGCCCTCCTCAGTAGTCGTATACTGTTCATAATAAAGTGCTCAGTGAGGGTATGTTTGATATTTGACAAAGATTTTTAATTTTACTACAGACTATTACATAATTTGTGCTGCAAGTTTTCATTTCATTGTGATTAGAATACAGCTGTGTTTGTGCACTGTACAGTTGTTATTAAGACAGGAAGTGTTGTGTAACTGTGTTCAGATCAGGGCCCTGGAGCTAGACGGGAATTTGTTCCGGGTGGGGCAGAGTAAAGTGTTTTTCCGAGCTGGAGTGCTGGCACATCTGGAGGAGGAGAGAGATCTGAAAATCACTGACACCATCATCCGATTCCAAAGTGCTGCACGTGGATACCTTGCTAGAAGGTGTGTCTGTGAGTTTGTTAGTTGATATGTAGAATTTCAGTAACAAAAAAAAAATTGTTTAACTCTTGGGAGTATTTACAATATTGCATCATGACAGTATTTATTAGAGGCTTTTTTGCATATTTTTATTTGGCATATTTCATTAAACGCTTTATTCTTCTGTTAGAGCTTTTCAGAAGAAGCAACAGCAGCTAAGTGCACTGCGAGTGATGCAGAGAAACTGTGCTGCCTACCTGAAGCTACGCAACTGGCAATGGTGGAGACTCTTCACCAAGGTAATACACAGCACAGATGCACCAGTCCAGTGTTTTGTAATCACTGCGACATCACATGCATTTGTATAGCAGAGTCAAAAGGAAATAGAAAAGGATAACATTTCATTATTTTCGTACACTGATTATCCAGAACAAGTGTGTAACTTACTTCATTGTTAAGATTTAGTTACTTAGGCCTTTTACTGGGGTGGCACGGTGGTGTAGTGGTTAGCGCTGTCGCCTCACAGCAAGAAGGTCCGGGTTCGAGCCCCGTGGCCGGCGAGGGCCTTTCTGTGTGGAGTTTGCATGTTCTCCCCGTGTCCACGTGGGTTTCCTCCGGGTGCTCCGGTTTCCCCCACAGTCCAAAGACATGCAGGTTAGGTTAACTGGTGACTCTAAATTGACCGTAGGTGTGAATGTGAGTGTGAATGGTTGTCTGTGTCTATGTGTCAGCCCTGTGATGACCTGGCGACTTGTCCAGGGTGTACCCCGCCTTTCGCCCGTAGTCAGCTGGGATAGGCTCCAGCTTGCCTGCAACCCTGTAGAAGGATAAAGCGGCTAGAGATAATGAGATGAGATGAGGCCTTTTACTTTTTATCTCTGTGCCCAGGTGAAGCCGCTGCTCCAGGTAACTCGCCAGGATGAGGAAATTCAGGCTCGAGAGGCACAGCTTCAGAAAGCTAAAGATAACCTGAGCAAAGTGGAGCATGACTATGTAGAACTGGAGAGGAAACACCAACAGGTACATCAAGCCATCACGGTCTATTTCACTCCTCTCTCTTTTTTTCCTCTGTTTCCCATTTGCTGCAGTGATGGCAACTACGGCTTAAATTAGGCGAAATTAGGAAAGTATTCAGGATTGAGTTACACATCTGTATTTGTCAGTAGACCTGTATTCAAAGCACTGAATCATCTATAGACAAGGGTATTTAACTAAAATGTGTGAAGATCCAGTTATATTCCTTGCATACAAAGGGCCAGATAAGCAACTAGCATGATTTAATGGTGACAAAAGTTATCATTTAATGCCTGAACATTAATAATTAGTTTTGCAAATTGGCATATTTTAATTCATAATGGTGTTTCACATTATTGCTTTTGATTCATGCCACAGATTCTTAAAATATGAAAAACATTGATTTTGATGAAGGGAGAATAAACGTATACTTCTGTGTCCATTCACTTTTAATATTCTGATTTTGTTTTTGATTTTTTTTTTTTTTTAAAATCATGGTGACAATTTGCTAATCAAACTCTGTGTCTGTACCAAGGCTCTTGCCTAATTAACATAAATGTATGCCACTGGATAAACTGCAACAGAGGATCTGCTACAGAAACAGAGCAGGTTCATGTTTAGAAATGTAAAGTCGCTGGGTTTTTTTTTTAAATCACTTTTCTATGTTCTTGCCATGTGTGTGCATGTGAGTGTCTCATGCGCCTAAGAGTGTGTTGTTGATGTCTGTATATTCTGTTACATAAGCACTTTCTTGTCCCTCACCACAGGCATTTCACGGAAGAAATGTGTGTCTTGGCGTGCTGTTTAAACAATAAACCTGATTGGACGACCAAAGCCACTTTATTATTATTAGTAGTAGTAGTAGTATTATTATATGGGTATTGACTTGGCTATGGTGTTTGTGAAGTACTTGTTTCTGTCAACTGAAATGCTTTGTTGGGTCCATATCCAGACCATGGTCTGCCAGTTGATGGCCCATGATGTATCGGTTTAATCACTGCTCAGACAGTTATATCACACTGTTATAGCTCTCTTTTTGCTGTATTTCATCAATCTATGACCTGTCAGCTGTTGGAAGAGAAGGCGGTCCTCACAGACCAGCTTCAGGCAGAGGCGGAGTTATTTGCTGAGGCTGAGGAGATGAGAGCACGACTGGCCAGCCGTAAGCAGGAGCTGGAGGAGGTTCTGGGGGAACTTGAAGGCCGACTGGAGGAAGAGGAAGAGAGGGGTGCACAGCTAGCCAATGAGAAAAAACGGATGCAGCAACATGTACAGGTGTGTGAACTGCTGTTTCTGTTGTTTTCTATCTGTTTGAAGGCTGTGCTGTTCATGATGATCATAACCTAATCGTCTCTTTCTCCATCTCAGGACTTAGAAGAACAGTTGGAGGAGGAAGAAGGGGCGAGGCAGCGGCTTCTGCTGGAGAAAGTTACTCTAGAAACCAAAGTGAAAACTCTGGAGAATGAGACCATGACTGCAGGAGAGCAGCGAGACAGACTGAGCAAGGTATTAAAGAAAAAAAATCATATTAGTTCTTCTTTGAGTTAATAGGGCTGAATAAAGAAAACTGTGCATTATGCATTCGTTTCCAACACTGTTAATAGAACCCTAGTATTCTCTCCAATGTAAAGATTTCAGTGCTTACAGCTCAAGCTGTGCTCTTGTTGTGTATAGGCTGGACATAATTTCTGAACTAACTAAACAGTACATTTAAGATTTAGAATCTCTATCCAGGCTGGCTCGGATTAAAGGTGAGGTCAGTGATTTTTAGTGAGGCCAATTTTTGTATTTGGCAACATTATTGTCATATTTTTCTAAGGTGTCAGTAAATAATTGCTCAGAGAAAAATAGTCTGCTCTTTATGGTGCTCCATGCTGCAAACGGGAAAAAAGCAAATCTTGTGGACAACAAACAAGATAAATAATACTTTAATGTATCATTTTCTATTTTATTAGTGTATTAATTTTAATAAATAACACTTTATTTACCCCATGGGGAAATTAGAGAAACAGTGGGTAACTCCACACAGTCAGCTGAGCTGAGGCTTGAACCGATGACACTGTTGTTGTTGAAGGAGCCATGCTGCCCACTACACCACCAAGCTTCAAACAATACTGTAGATTGGGCAGCCATAGCCTAAAGGTTAGAGAAGCAGGCTTGAGCCCAATGGGTCGCCAGTTTGATTCCCTGGACCGGCACGAAAATCCATGGCTGAAGTGCCCTTGAGCAAGGCATCTAACCTCCAGCTGCTCCCCAGGTGCTGGGTATGGGTGTGCTCATTGTACGTCACTCCAGATAAGTGTCTGCTAAATGCCTGTAATGTAATGTAATGTATGTAAATAGCCAATCAGTCAGGACAAGGCGTCATGCCTCATCTAAACCCTTTAAGACTAAAACACCTTTCTGACAGTCCTTGCACTAAAACGCCCTTGGATTCTTCTTAAATTAGGCTTGCTATATTTATAGGCTTGTTGTGATACGTTATAGGCTTGGATAATGATGGTTTCCCTTCTGTTCTCTCCTCTTCTTCTACCTTGTCTGTCTCTCCATCTCTTATTAGGAGAAAAAGCAGTTGGAGGAAAGGCTGAATGAGGTCGCTGACCAGCTGACTGAGGAGGAAGAGAAAGTCAAGAGTCTCAACAAGCTCAAGAACAAACAGGAAGCTGTTATCGCTGACCTGGAAGGTAACAGCTATTGTTTATTAACATCCCTATAATATACTCCACAAATGCAACCCCTGTCACCAAGAATACAGCATCCTTATCAGCGATTTTACTTTTTTATTTTTGCCTACTCACACGCCTTCTTCCTCAGAGCGCCTGAAGCGGGAAGAGCAGGGCCGTCTTGAGCAGGAGAAATGGAAGAGACGCATGGAGGGTGAGGCAGCCGAGGCCCAGGAGCAGCTCTCTGAAATGGGTCTGCTTGTTACAGAGCTCAGAGGCAGCCTGGCTAACAGAGACAAAGAGATAACCACACTACAGACACGGTACACACACAACTTACACAGAGGCTGCTGGCCTCATCATCGTCAAATCATTTTCTTTTTTTTTTAAACTTTAATTTTTATTGGATTTTTTCATTCAAATACAATAATACACAAAAAACAAACAACAAAGAAGGAGAAAAAACCCTCCATTAACAGCTTATAGGTCCTCCCATTCAGTCACAATGCAACAATTCTGTCTTGTTCAGTTGTCATGACTATAATTTCTAGTGGTATCATCCTTACCCCTTCTGTAATAATTCCATTTCTCCCATTTCCTTTCAAACTGTTCCTCCCTCATTCTCAAGGTATGTGTGAACCTCTCCATATCATAAATCTCCTCCACAATGCTCAGCCACTGATCTCTAGTTGGGGGGGTCTACCTTATACCAGGCCCTTGTAATTGCCTTCCTGCTAGCCACCAATAATACTTTCACCAGGTATTTATCTTCTCCTTGTACCCCCTCTTGTGGGATGTTCCCCAGATATAATACCAAACAAGTCTTAGGTATCTCATATCCCAGAATCTCCCTCAGCACACTCCAGACTCCCTCTCAGTATCCCTCCATCTTTTGACATTTCCAAAATACATGTGTATGGTCTGCCTCCACTTGACCACACAACCTCCAACATGATTTCTGATCTGGTGTGTATCTCCTCTTAATCTTTGGTGTTATGAGAAACCTTATAATGTTCTTCCACCCAAATTCTCGCCATATCCTGGAGCTAGTGGCTGAGTGTTGAACCTTGCACACTTTATACCAGTCATCTTCTGTTATTTCTATTCCAAGTTCTTTTTCCCATTTTTCTTTAATATAGACAGTTGAATTACCCCCACTGGCACCTATAGCTTGGTATAGAGCTGAGATTACTCTACATTTTCTCCCTTCGTATGCATTTATCATTATTTTAATAATCATATTCTGTTCTTTGGGTTCTTTTAACTTTATTTCCTTTAAATAATAATCCCTCACCTGAAAATATCCAGTCAAATCATTTTCTTTGTGTGTTTATGGATGTGTTAGGTTGGAGGAGGAGGGTGCTCGACGTGCAGAGGCACAGCGGGCTCTGAGGGAGGCCATGTCTCAAGTATCGGAGCTGAAGGAAGAGGTAGAGAATGAACGAGGGATGAGAGAGAGGGCTGAGAAGCAGAGGAGAGATCTTGGTGAGGAGTTAGAGGCTCTGAGGACAGAACTGGAGGACACATTGGACACCACTGCTGCCCAGCAAGAGCTCAGGTGTGTGTGTGTGTGTGTGTGTGTGTGTGTGTGTATACACATATGCATGTACGTGTGTGTGCACTAATGTGAGAGTTGTGTGTGTGCGCGTTTTGGACAGACATAGTAACAGAATCCAGTTATTTCACTTTGTTGCATTTTGTATAGCAAAAATAATTTCCAAAAATAATTAAAGGTTGGATTTTTCTCATTTTCTTCAGTGTGAGATGAAGCGACTTCACCAAAAGGTGGATTTTTCTAGCCCTTTTAACTAATCTTTACAAGGGGTGCCAATAATTGTGGTGGGCACTCATCTCATCTCATTATCTCTAGCCGCTTTATCCTTCTACAGGGTCGCAGGCAAGCTGGAGCCTATCCCAGCTGACTACGGGCGAAAGGCGGGGTACACCCTGGACAAGTCGCCAGGTCATCACAGGGCTGACACATAGACACAGACAACCATTCACACTCACATTCACACCTACGGTCAATTTAGAGTCACCAGTTAACCTAACCTGCATGTCTTTGGACTGTGGGGGAAACCGGAGCACCCGGAGGAAACCCACGCGGACACGGGGAGAACATGCAAACTCCACACAGGAAGGCCCTCGCCGGCCCCGGGGCTCGAACCCAGGACCTTCTTGCTGTGAGGCGACAGCGCTAACCACTACACCACCGTGGTGGAGGGCACTGTAAAAATAAATATAATTATGAATAAAAAATTGGAACATCTCAATTATGCAAACATGTTCACAGATTCTTCATTCATTGTGTTTATTTAAATTTAAGACCAATTCATGAATTCGCCATTTTATTTACATTTTTTTAATTAATTAATTAATTAATTAATTAATTAATTAATTATACATTAATGATAGTTTTTGCCACTGTACCTTATCCAGCCATTGGAAGCAGCTAATTACACTTGCAAGAAAAGACTATAAATTATTTTCATGACCTTAAAAAAAACACAAAAATAAAGCATAAGATAAATCCAAGAAATTTAAGAAATATAAAAAATAAGGCAACCTGTAACCTTGCACAAAGTGGTATAATTACAGTGGGGCAAAAAAGTATTTAGTCAGTCACCAATTGTGCAAGTTCTCCCACTTAAAAAGATGAGAGAGGCCTGTAATTTTCATCATAGGTACACTTCAACTATGAGAGACAAAATGAGAAAAAAAAATCCAGAAAATCACACTGTCTGATTTTTAAAGAATTTATTTGCAAATTATGGTGGGAAATAAGTATTTGGTCAATAACAAAAGCTCATCTCAATACTTTGTTATATACCCTTTGTTGGCAATGACAGAGGTCAAACGTTTTCTGTAAGTCTTCACAAGGTTTTCACACACTGTTGCTGGTATTTTGGCCCATTCCTCCATGCAGATCTCCTCTAGAGCAGTGATGTTTTGGGGCTGTCGCTGGGCAACACAGACTTTCAACTCCCTCCAAAGATTTTCTATGGGGTTGAGATCTGGAGACTGGCTAGGCCACTCCAGGACCTTGAAATGCTTCTTACGAAGCCACTCCTTCGTTGCCTGGGCGGTGTGTTTGAGATCATTGTCATGCTGAAAGACCCAGCCACGTTTCATCTTCAATGCCCTTGCTGATGGAAGGAGGTTTTCACTCAAAATCTCACGATACATGGCCCCATTCATTCTTTCCTTTACACGGATCAGTCGTCCTGGTCTCTTTGCAGAAAAACAGCCCCAAAGCATGATGTTTCCACCCCCATGCTTCACAGTAGGTATGGTGTTCTTTGGATGCAACTCAGCATTCTTTCTCCTCCAAACACGACAAGTTGAGTTTTTACCAAAAAGTTCTATTTTGGTTTCATCTGACCATATGACATTCTCCCAATCCTCTTCTGGATCATCCAAATGCTCTCTAGCAAACTTCAGATGGTCCTGGACATGTACTGGCTTAAGCAGGGGGACACGTCTGGCACTGCAGGATTTGAGTCCCTGGTGGCGTAGTGTGTTACTGATGGTAGCCTTTGTTACTTTGGTCCCAGCTCTCTGCAGGTCATTCACTAGGTCCCCCCGTGTGGTTCTGGGATTTTTGCTCACCGTTCTTGTGATCATTTTGACCCCACGGGGTGAGATCTTGCGTGGAGCCCCAGATCGAGGGAGATCATCAGTGGTCTTGTATGTCTTCCATTTTCTAATAATTACTCCCACAGTTGATTTCTTCACACCAAGCTGCTTACCTATTGCAGATTCAGTCTTCCCAGCCTGGTGCAGGTCTACAATTTTGTTTCTGGTGTCCTTTGACAGCTCTTTGGTCTTGGCCATAGTGGAGTTTGGAGTGTGACTGTTTGAGGTTGTGGACAGGTGTCTTTTATACTGATAACGAGTTCAAACAGGTGCCATTAATACAGGTAACGAGTGGAGGACAGAGGAGCCTCTTAAAGAAAAAGTTACAGGTCTGTGAGAGCCAGAAATCTTGCTTGTTTGTAGGTGACCAAATACTTATTTTTCTGAGGAATTTACCAATTAATTTATTAAAAATCCTACAATGTGATTTCCTGGATTCTTTCCCCCCATTCTGTCTCTCATAGTTGAAGTGTACCTATGATGAAAATTACAGGCCTCTCTCATCTTTTTAAGTAGGAGAACTTGCACAATTGGTGGCTGACTAAATACTTTTTTGCCCCACTGTATGTAAAAAATGTTGGGTTAAAAAAAGGCATCTGTAGATACCATGCAATAAGATAAGCTCATCTAATTTTCTTTAAAAATGAACTTGCACTGGTAGATTTTAAATGTAAAATATAGAAAATAGAGCCACATAAAGTGTACCTATTTCCTTGTTTTGTGTGTGTAGGTCTCGGCGTGAGGCAGAGTTGGGGGAACTCCAGAGACTGGTTGAAGAGGACACACGGCGTCATGAAGCCCAGCTCTCAGAGATGCGAGTCAAACACAGTGCGGCCATCGACTCCCTGCAGGAGCAGCTGGACAACGCCAAGCGTGTAAGTGTGTGCTTCTGAGTTCATAAACCTATACGTGCTGTCAGAGTGTTACGGTAGTTTCCTTTTATGCACATATGACTGTGTGTGCGTTGTGCTGTAACTGTGCTGTGTGTCATCAGTCGCGTCAGTCTCTGGAGAAGGCGAAGGCTGTATTAGAGGAGGAGCGTGGGAATCTGACAGCAGAGCTAAAGACACTGCAGGGGGGCAAGATGGAAAGCGAGAGAGCAAGGAAGAGAGCTGAGGGGCAGCTGCAAGAGCTCACAGCTCGCCTGGCCCAGGCTGAGAGAGAGAGGGAGGAGAGGGAGGACAGGCTCCACAAACTTCAGGTATAGAGAACGAGACAAGTTGGACAAGTGATGGAATCAGGAGCCTTGTATTAAGATATGTTTCTTTTGTGCATTGATAAAGGAGAACTGAAGGCAAATTTTTTATTATCAAAATTCTATTTATCTCATTTTATTAAATATAGGAATGCATTTTTGATAGCTATTTTGTCACTGCTATAGCAAGTTATGAGTGTTTGAAATATGCTATGTAATATATCAGTCCATATGTCAAAGCAATGGCCGTGAACGAGATTCGTTGAGACCTGTGCGAGACATCGTAGGACGGAAGTAAAACGTACAGCGGAAATCAAAGTGACCGACATCTGCCAACATTGTCAAAAGATGTGCGCGCCCTCCTTCAAATGCTGATGTAATGAAGCCGGAAGTTTTGTTTGTTTTGATAGCGATCAGGAAAGTTTGAAAAAAGTAGGCAGTAGTTGTCATTTAAACTCGTTTTTATGCAATATTTCATTTGGAAAACAGCTTTCAAAATGGCGGCACTGACACCTGGCTGACACTTCACGTTTCAAAGTCTCGCACAAGTCTTGTGAAGATCATGTGGATAAGTGACGCCTGCCATGGACCAAACAGACTAAATTCAACATGGCTAAAAAACGAATAGGCTGATAAGTATAATATTTAATTGCAATTATTTGCCAATACGAGTCACAATGTAAGGTTACTAAAACTGAAAACGTAATTGAATAACACGTTAATTAAGAAATAAAGCAAGTTTAAAAATGACTTCAGTTCTCGTTTAGTCTCAATAACAGATGGTTTAGATTCCATAAGAACATCTGGTTAGTGGACTATATTACAGTAATTTTACTAAGCATACTGTAGAGCATATTGTATTGGCTTAAATGTGAAGTTTGGGGATATTTTGTCAGTAACAATGTATATCTGTTCACCTCTCGAACAACTT
This sequence comes from Neoarius graeffei, assembly GCF_027579695.1. NCBI lineage: Eukaryota > Metazoa > Chordata > Actinopteri > Siluriformes > Ariidae > Neoarius > Neoarius graeffei. The sequence continues at coordinate 51,857,500 of NC_083573.1, forward strand.
TATTTTAGTTGGAGATAGATTCTCTTTCCAGCTCTCTGTCTGCATCTGACTCCAAATCCCACCGTTTGAGCAAAGAAGTCAGCAGTCTGGAGAGTCAGCTACATGATGCTCAGGTAAGTTATGTGTTCACATGTTCATGCTGGTTCTGTCTGAACTCTCCCTCTAAATATGGACAATGAGATGTTTGAGAGGACACTTCTAAAGAGTTCTGTGTGTTCCTGATATTAGCCAGTCTGTGAACTCTTTTTGTTTAAATGCTCTCCCTATCACAGAAACTGTTTTGTGATGACAATAGGCCTCTGCTAAATAAGGGAGTGTGTGTGTGTGTGTGTGTGTGTGGTGCTGTAGGAGCTGCTGCAGGATGAGACGCGTCAGAAGCTGGCACTTGGATCCCGTATGCGAGCTCTGGAGGACGAGAAAGCAGCTCTGACAGAGAGGGTGGAGGAGGAGGAAGTAAAAACCAGAGAGCTCACACGCCAGATCCAAAATTACACTCAACAGGTGCATATTTACACATGCATTGTCATACACATTCTCCTTACGTTCTTCATTGGTGATTGTTTGGTTTGTTGGATGTTTTCTAGTTGTTTCTAGAACCATCTAGAAAGTGTTTATACTGTATGTGTATACCTGCATTTTTTTTTTATCCTTTCCTTCTTGTGCTCAGCTTTCTGAGCTGAAAAGGCAGTCAGAAGACGTGAATGCAGCAGTGGAAGCAGGAGAGGAGAGCAGGAGAAAACTACAGAGGGAGTTGGAGAGCGCTGTGCAAAGAGAGCGAGCCAAAGAAGAGGAGAAGGAGCGAGTGGAGCGCCAGAAGGAGCGCCTGAGAGAGGAAATAGAAGACATGACCATTGCCTTGCAGAAAGAGAGACAGAACTGCACTGCTCTGGAGAAGAGGCAGAAGAAATTTGATCAGGTTAGAGTTGAATGGATTGATAGATGGATGGATAGATAGGCGATAGACAACCTTCCATTAATGATAGTCCTAACCATCATTCCCTGCTTTGCTGCACCTTTGACCTGTGACTTCTTTAGTGTCTAGCGGAGGAGAAGGCAGTGAGTGCACGACTGGCTGAAGAGCGAGACCGAGCAGAAGCTGAAAGCCGAGAGAAAGAGACTCGCTTCCTGGCTCTGTCTCGAGCTTTACAGGAAGCGTCAGAGCAGCGAGACGAGCTCGAGAGAACTAATAAGCAGCTTCGCCTCGACATGGAGCAGCTCGTCAATGCCCAGGATGATGTGGGAAAGAACGTATGGCTTACGCTCACAAATATAACATTCACAACTAGCATTATTAACAAAGGCTCAGTTTAGTTAAGTTCTTTATACCTCTATACCTCATTTTATAAATGAAAAAAGCTGTTGCTTCTTATTATCTGTCTCTCAGGTGCACGAACTGGAGCGTTCTCGGAATGCTCTAGAGGTGGAGGCACAGTCACTGAGAGAGCAGACACAGGAGCTAGAGGAGGAGCTGTCCGAGGCAGAGAACTCACGTCTTCGGCTAGAGGTCACACTGCAGGCACTACGAGCCCAGTTTGAGCGCGAGATCAGCTCGAAAGAAGAGAAAGGAGAGGAGAAGAGACGGGCCCTTAACAAGCAGGTATTCTCCTGTGAAAGAGACACTGTTGTGATGCAGTACTAGCCAGAGACCAACATAATCACAGACTTAAACATCCAGTTATGGCACAATCATGTATACATGGAGGGAAATGAGAATGACAATGGCTCAGAGGAGTTCATCATCTGTTCTCAGTTGGAAGGTCTGCTAAAGGTTTGATATGAATTTGGTCAGGAGCAGGCAGATATATGCATTCGAGTGGCATTACCCAAAAAGGGTTATTTTTATCTTCCTCAAGATGAGACACTGACTGAACACTTTCTAGGCACGTGTGTTTTAATGCAGCTCCACCCTGCACACATGAAAGATTGGTTTTGTTATCCCCCGCTGGCCGAAAGGCCCAAAGGGGGATTATGTCGTGGTGATTTCCGTCCGTCCATCCTGGGAAAGGTGCTCACTTTCTGAAACCAACTCCTCTCACAATTTTTGAAGGAATTTCACAAAACTTGGCAGGATTCTTTGTTATATGTCGGTAATACGCATATTGTAATTGCGTTCAATTCAGTCGCATTTTAACAGAGTTACAGCCCTTGATTGACAAAATTTCTAATTTGACAATTTCATGAGTGTGTTTTCCTTCTGAAATCAACTCCTCTCACAGTTTTTGGAGGAATTTCACCAAACTTGGCAAAAGGCATTGTTATATGTCTGTAGCATATTGTTATTTTGCTCAATGCGGTCGCGTTTTACCAGAGTTGTGACCGTTGATTAATTAACATAACATAATAATTAACATTGATTAATTAACATAAATGTATGCCACTTTTCACAATTTCGTGAAGGTGTCCTTGCCTGGGCGGCACGGTGGTGTAGTGGTTAGCGCTGTCGCTTCACAGCAAGAAGGTCCGGGTTCGAGCCCCGTGGCCGGCAAGGGGCTTTCTATGCAGAGTTTGCATGTTCTCCCCGTGTCCACATGGGTTTCCTCCGGGTGCTCCGGTTTCCCCCACAGTCCAAAGACATGCAGGTTAGGTTAACTGGTGACTCTAAATTGACCGTAGGTGTGAATGTGAGTGTGAATGGTTGTCTGTGTCTATGTGTCAGCCCTGTGATGACCTGGCGACTTGTCCAGGGTGTACCCCGCCTTTCGCCCGTAGTCAGCTGGGATAGGCTCCAGCTTGCCTGCGACCCTGTAGAACAGGATAAAGCAGCTAGAGATAATGAGAATGAGGTGTCCTTGCCTTCTGAAATCAACTCCTCTCACAATTTTTGGACGAATTTCTCGAAGCTTGGCAAAAGGCCTTGTTATATGACAGTAATACGCATATTACGATTTAATTTTGTTTGTGAAAATTTTACCAGAGTTTTGACCCTTGATTAAATAACTTGTACTTTGACAATTTCATGAAGGTATACGTTCTTCTGAAATCAACTCGTCTCACAATCTGTGGAGGAATTTCACCAAACTTGGCAAAAGGCTTTGTTATATGACAGTTATACGCATATCGAAGTTTCGTTTAATTTGGGCAAATTTTACCAGAGTTATACCCTTAATTATTAACAATCTTGTACTTTGGCAATTTCATCAAGGTGCGCTTGCTTTCTGAAATCAACTTCCCTCACAATTTTTATCCCCCGCTAGCCGAAAGGCCTGAAGGGGGATTATGTCATGACGATGTCCATCTGTCCGTCCCGGGAAAGGTGCTCACCTTCTGAAATCAAGTCCTTTCACAATTTTTGGAGGAATTTCACAAACTTGACAGAATTCTTTGTTATATGTTGGTAATACGTGTATTGCAATTTTGTTCAATTCAGTCACATTTTACCAGAGTTATGGCATAGTTGCCAGCGGGAGATATTGTGCTGTCACAGTACTCTTGTTTCTGGTGCTGAAGCACTGGCATCTCAGAAATGGTGATGCCCTTCTGGGTAGACAGTTAAACCTATGAGTTCATGAGATTAACAAGCTGCTTTTGTATTTCTGAAATGACATACTGTGATGTGAAGGTGAACCTTGAACTGTCACACAGTTTGATCATGTTATACGTTCAGTACCTCCACCCAGAGATGTATGTGGTGGATCCAATTTGGAAGAAATGATTACTATTATTATCTGAAAAATTTCTGTCATTCGGTCCGTCTCTCTGTAGGTGCGTGAGTTAGAAACTCTGTTAGAAGAAGAGAAGAGTCAGAGAGCTCAGGCACTGTCCATCAAGAAGCAGATGGAGGCAGAGCTCCAAGAGGCTGAGGCTCAGGTGGAGGCAGCCACTCGGGGCAGAGAGGAGGCTCTCAGGCAGATAAAACGACTCCAGGTAATACAGAACTTTGTTAATTCTGTCTATGTGTTGCATTTTTAGATTGATATTTGCAGTTAAGCACTTATAAATGTACCTGGAAGAGAACATGGTCCCAGATCACATTAAAAAGGAAAATTTGCCAAAATGTTCTGATCGAGACTACTATAGTTCTGTAAGCAGGCTGTTTGTGGTCATGACATGTTCTGTTTGTGTGCTTAGACTCAGATGAAGGAAGTGTTACGGGAGTTGGATGAGACCAAGATCGCTCGAGATGAAATTATTGTCCAATCAAAAGACAGTGAGAAGCGCCTGCAGACTCTAGAGGCAGAGCTGCTGCAGCTGACAGAGGTGCATTATACATCTTCGTTGTTTGTGTGTTTAAATATGAACTTGAGCCACATGAATGAAGGTAAACGGCACTTTCTTTAATCATGAACATGTGGTGTGTTCTTTGTCTCTCAGGAGCTGTCTGTGTCTGAGAGGTTGAGGAGACAGGCTCAGCAGGAGAGAGACGAGCTGTCTGAAGAGATTCTCAACACCGCCAGTGGAAAGTAAGTACCAGGTCATGTAGGCGTAATAGGTGATGTTAGTTTCTGGATATATTAAATATTGCTTTTCCTTGCTTTTTCACAGGACAGCTCTGTGTGAGGAAAAGAGACGTCTGGAGATGAGGATCGGCCAGCTGGAGGAAGATTTGGAGGAGGAGCAGAGCAATGCTGAGCTCATGACTGAGAGGCACAGGAAAACCACGCTGCAGGTACACACTTTTAAAATCCGAATTTCGTCACTGATCGGGATGCCACATTTAAGCCTTTATAAATTCTAATGAACAGTAAGATTGACCATAAAAAATTAAGCATGCATAGCAATAACCTTTGCTGATATACACTCATTGGCCACTTTAATAGGAACTTGTTCTTGATTCTAAGTTTCCTGTTCTTGGCTGGCAGGAGTGGAACCCAGTGTGGTCTTCTGCTGTTGCATGCGGAGATACTTTTCTGCTCACCACGGTTGTAAAGAGTTGCTCTGAGTTACTATATCTTTCCTGGCAGCTCAAACCAATCTGGCAATTTTCCTCTGACCTCCCCAGCAAACACAAAAACGTTTATATAACGTTGTATAAACGTTTGGCTAACGTTTCGGAAACGTTACAAAATAACATTTATAAAACGAAAATTTGTGGACAATTTTTTCGTTTTATAAACGTTTGAAAAAACGTTATATAAACGTTTGAAAAACATTCTGGAAACCATCATACAACATTCTGGAAACGTTTCAGAAACGTTTTTTTAAAACATTGTATAAACGTTTCTTAAAACCATTTAAAAACAATAGTAAAACGTTTCTTTAATGTTTTAGAAACGTTATTAGAAACATGTTAATACCTGTTAAACTTATAATATAACAACACATTTTTGTTATTGCACTTAAGTTTATTTCATTCCTCTTTGCAAGTTCAACAAAACCGATTTGAGAGCAGAGTTTTTTTACATAGACAATATTCACATTTACATATAAAGCCCTCATGAACAGCAAAAAATGATAAAGATACTAGTATTAAAAATTTATCTAAATTTATTAAAGAAGCCTTGCTACTAAGAACCAAAACATTAAAGTTAACGTAATCATAGCAAATGTGCAAAATCAGTTAAAAGTTGAAATAAAAAAGCAAATTAAATCAAATAAGTTGTTTGGCCTTCAAGCGAAGCCTTCGATGAAGGAGATTTTCTAAGATAACTTCTAAGTGGACCCGGCCTTCTCGATCTTGTCCCAACAGCAACACGCTCAAAATGGCGCTACTTCCAGTCCCTGCGCCTGCGCAAAGACGTAGGTTGCGCAGGCGCAGGGAACCAGCGAACAAAATGCCAGGGCCAAAAGGGCGTGTATTTTAGCAAATATAAAACGACGAATGGTCGTCTATCCAAATTATTCAAACCATACTTGATAATTACGAGACTAGAGCCACACATTTAATGATTTATCTACCTATCTAGATCTACATCTAAAAAATATTTAGCTAGATCGAAGGGTTTTTTTTCAACGTTTATTAAACGTTTATACAACCACTTATTTTCCATAAAATTATTCCCATGTTTTTTGATACTTTTTAAAAACGTCATCATGTAGTGTTTATAATCACACAATTAATTGTAGAAATTTTAATATTATCTGTTTTAGCCAGAAGTCTCCGAATATGTATAACGTTTTATAAACGTTTCATAAACGTTGTGAATGAAACGTTTTAAAGAGAACGTTTATAAAACGTCAATAAAACATTACTCATTTACTGATTATTTTGCTAATTGTAATACAATCATTATGACATCTTAATATCTAAAAATACCAAGAGATGATAAAAAAATGTGCCACGGGTCAGCAAATATGACTTTATTAAATTTTCACCAACGTTTCATAAACGTTTAATAAAACCTAACCTTAATGCAACCCAAATGAAACGTTTTATAAACGTTTTGTGTTTGCTGGGTCTCTTATCAACAAGGCATTTCCACCCACAGAACTGTCATTTACTCAGTGTTTTTTGTTTCTCACACCATTCTGTGTAAACTCTAGAGACTGTTGTGTGTGAAAACCCCAGGAGATCAGCAGTTTCTGAAATACTCAAACCAGTCCATCTGACACCAACACCCATGCCACAGTGAAAGTCACACTTTGAGATCACAGTTTTTCCCATTCTGATGTTTGAAGTTAACATGAACAGAAGCTCTTGATTTGTGTCTGCATGATTTTATGCATTGCGCTGCTGTCAAAGGCTCGGCTGATTAGATAATTGCATCAAACAGCAGGTGTATGGGTATACCTAATAAAGTGACCGGTGAGTGTGTATGTCAATTTATCAAACTTAAATAAACCACTTATAACATACATCAGCAAGTAATGCACCCTGGACACATCTTCAGTGATGTTACCTGGGGTCTTCGAGTGTTTCAGGTCTTTCAAACATCATACACTTTCACCCAGGCAACCCAGCCAGGGGTGATCAAGCCCCAGCTTGTGTCCAGGTAGCGCTACCCTGCCCACGGATCTCCTCTTTTGATCCACAGCCACCTTGAGGCAACTTCAGCTGCCTCAGTGGCTTCCTTTATGGCCCTTTGCCTCCTTGCCCCTGTGATGCCCGGCATGTTATAAACCCTACAGAGGGACTGGCCTGCAAACCCTCTACATCCAACCTCAATGGGTTCACATCTTGTCCCCCACCCATTACGACAGCACTCCTCCACTAGTTGAGCATACTTAGCTCTCTTCCTCTCATTAGCTTCCTCAATGCGCTCCTCCCACGGGACAGTGAGCTCCAAGAGGACCACCTGTTTGATGGTTTCTGAGGTGAGGACTAGATCTGGTCTTAGCGTTGTTGTGGCTACCTTTTCCGGGAACTTAAGTTGCCTTCCCAAGTCAGCTCTCAACTCCCAGTCTTGAGCTGTTGCCAGCAAACCAGAATACTTGGTCCTGGCCACAGCTAGTGGTTTCTCCCCGGCTCTCACAAAAGCGATGGTCTGCTTTGCAGGGCGGAGGCGCTTGCACTGGTTGATTCCGTTGCAGATGGTATTCGCAATCGCCCTTAGCACTTGGTCATGGCGCCAGCGGTAGCATCCCTTGCCCAAAGCTCTTGGGCAGCTGCTAAGGATGTGCTCCAGTGTCCCCCTTTTCTGGCACAGGGTGCAGGCTGGTGACTCTACCTTCCCCCAACTGAACAGGTTTGATGGGCTTGGTAACACATCATAGACAGCCTGGATTAGGAACCGAATGCGCTGGGGCTCTGCTCTCCACAGCTCATTCCAGGAGACTTTACGATCTAGTGCATGCTCCCATCGAGTCCAGGCTCCCTGCTGCCGCATCCCCACCACCTTGCTGGCTCGTTCCTCTTCGATGAATGCCCGCACCTCTTCCTGAACCAGTGTTCTCCTGTCCTCTCCCTTTACCTGGTCGAAGTGAGGTGTTACATTGCTGCCGAGGCCTTCTCTACCTCGAGCCACTGTCCCGACCAGTGTCCTGTATCGTAGCCGTGATTCAGCCACCTCCACAGCATCCGCAGCTCTCCACTTCCGCCCCGTCCTAACTTCAATGCCTGCCTGAGAGACCTTTGGGTCCTTTGACTCTCGGTACTGCAACACCTCCCTTGTACAGCTCACTTTAAACTCTTCCAACAGGCTGCTAGTTGGGAGTTTCAGCATGTTGTTATGGCCATACAGGGCCATAACAACACAAACACATACAAAACAGCATAAATCTAAAAATAATCCACTTATATAAACCAGAACTTTTACCATAACATTACAACATAGATCCAACCCCATCCTACTCCCAACAACCCCCCCCCAGGGTTACCTCTGACTATTACAAAGTACTGATACTGGAAATTCCTTCCAAAAATGCTGACAGAACACATTGCCGTATCAATGATAACACTTTTTTTTTTTATTTGTTCATGTGGATCATCCACTATACAGTACAAGTCCCTGTCTACATTTTTCCAAGAGAAACAATAACATTAGAATAGTCGCCAGAACTACTGTTAGAGCAGTGCTATTACCTGTCAGACTTGAGAATTAAACTGTGTTATAAACAACTTTAATTTATATTTGGAATCCTGATTGACAGAACTGCCAGAGATCAAATCCTGATAATGCCAACATGTAATCTCCAGAATGTTCTCAAGCACATCTAAAAATTTCATAGTAAAATCTGTAGTAAGTAGACATTAAAAGTCAAACATTACAGGTTTCAGATGTCATTGTTTCCTCATCTGTTTTTCTCTGTATCAGGTGGAGACTCTGACAGTGCAACTGGCGGGAGAGAGGACGCTGGTGCAGAAGAGTGAGGGGGCACGAGAGAGTCTTGAGAGGCAGAATAAGGAGTTGAAGACCAGACTGACGGAGCTGGAAGGAGCTGTGCGGGGCAAACACCGTCTCAGTGTTGCTGCTCTGGAGTCGAAAATTGAAAACATGGAGGAACAGCTGGAACAGGAAAGACAGTGCGTATCATATGGCTCATGTAAAGGATGAGTGAGTTTCCATGGAACTTCACTTGATAAAGCTAATAAAGGTTATCTGAAACCCTTGAAAATGTGCTCATGATGCAGTTGTCTCTGGTAGTATTGTGTGGAGAAATAATTAGTTCATTATTAGCTGATTTATAGTAGTTTTATTCATGCCATCTTAAGCCACAGTTCTCATACTTATCTTCTTTGAAATGCTAAAGATGCTGCAAGAGAGCTTAGACAATTTACACTCATGAAAACTAAATAAGACTAAATACAGGAGGTGATCCTGTATAGAACACACAGGTGCTGAAGTTGAGTGCATTTTGTCTGTCAGGGAGCGCGCGATGGCAAACAAGCTGGTGCGGAAAACGGAGAAGAAGCTAAAGGAAGTGGTTATGCAGGTAGAGGATGAGAGGAGACATGCAGACCAGTACAGAGAGCAGGTATGCTCCCATAATTCATTCACTGAGTTTTTACATAGTTTACAAGCTAATACAAGTATCATATTTATCCCTTAAATCCCTTAAAACCCCCAGGACCCATCAATTGGACCAAACTCAATTCTGTTACTCTCCAAACTGCATACATTTCCTATTAGTTAATTAGTAATGAATTACAGTAGTTGGTAATATTTCACTTATTAGCGGAGCTCCTGCCCACGCAAGTGTATAGAGTGTGGATACATAAAGAAACCCATCAAGTTGTTTTCTAATGGTTTCGGTCCTGTGCTATAAAAGAAAATTCGACAACCCAGAAACAGATGGGAGCTCTGCTTTTAGGCAGTGCCTAAAGCTATATATTATATTGAACACCTGAAATAATATAGAGATTTAGGCACTGCCTAAAAGCGGAGCTCCCATCTGTTTCTGGGTTGTAGAATTTTCTTATATCATAGCCAGCCTCTTTTGTTTTATTTCTTCACTGGCTATAACACTGGTCACTAGGTGGTGCGTATGACTGGTAATTACTAACACTGGTCACGAGGCGGTGTGTATGACTGGTAATTACTAACACTGGTCACGAGGCGGTGTGTATGACTGGTAATTACTAACACTGGTCACGAGGCGGTGTGTATGACTGGTAATTACTAACACTGGTCACGAGGCGGTGTGTATGACTGGTAATTACTAACACTGGTCACGAGGCAGTGTGTATGACTGGTAATTACTAACACTGGCCATGAGGCAGTGTGTATGAATGGTAATTACTAACATTGGCCACCAGGCAGTGTGTGTGTGACTGGTAATTACTAACACTAGCCACTAGGCAGTGTGTATGACTGGTAATTACTAACATTGGCCACTAGGTGTTGTCTATGCCTGGTAATTACTAACACTGGCCACTAGGCGGTGTTTAGGACTGGCAAATACTAACACTGGCCACTAGGTGGTGTGTCTCGTCTCATCTTATTATCTCTAGCCGCTTTATCCTGTTCTACAGGGTCGCAGGCAAGCTGGAGCCTATCCCAGCTGACTACGGGCGAAAGGCGGGGTACACCCTGGACAAGTCGCCAGGTCATCACAGGGCTGACACATAGACACAGACAACCATTCACACTCACATTCACAACCACGGTCAATTTAGAGTCACCAGTTAACCTAACCTGCATGTCTTTGGACTGTGGGGGAAACCGGAGCACCCGGAGGAAACCCACGCGGAACATGGGGAGAACATGCAAACTCCGCACAGAAAGGCCCTCGCTGGCCACGGGGCTCAAACCCGGACCTTCTTGCTGTGAGGCGACAGCGCTAACCACTACACCACCGTGCCGCCCTGGTGGTATTTAGGACTGGTAATTACTAACACTGGCCACTAGGCGGTGTGTATGACTGGCAGTTACTAACACTGCCACTAGGCAGTGTTTAGGACTGGTAATTACTAATACCGGCCACTAGGCGGTGTTTAGGACTGGCAATTACTAACACTGGCCACTAGGCGGTGTTTAGGACTGGCAATTACTAACACTGGCCACTAGGTGGTGTGTAGGACTGACAATTACTAACACTGGCCACTAGGCGGTGTTTAGGACTGGCAATTACTATGGTTCCTCCATGGTATGTATGACTGGTAATTACAACCACCGGCCACTAGGTGCTGTGTATGACTGGCAATTACTAACACTGGCCACTAGGTGGTGTTTAGGACTGGTAATTACTAATACTGGCCACTAGGCGGTGTTTAGGACTGGCAATTACTGTGGTTCCTCCGTGGTATGTATGACTGGTAATTACAAACACCGGCCACTAGGCGGTGTGTATGACTGTGTATGACAGGTAATTACTAACACTGGCCACTAGGTGGTGTTTAGGACTGGTAATTACTAACACTGGCCACTAGGCAGTGTCACATCACATCACATTATCTCTAGCCGCTTTATCCTTCACTAGGCAGTGTGTCTGACCTTATAGTCATTCCCAGGCATACACACCGCTTAGTGGCCAGTGTTAGTAATTACCAGTCATACACACCGCCTAGTGGCCAGTGTTAGTAATTACCAGTCATACACACCGCCTAGTGGCCAATGTTAGTAATTACCATTCATACACCGCCTAGTGGCCAGTGTTAGTAAATGCCAGTCATACACACCGCCTAGTGGCCAGTGTTAGTAGTGGCCAGTCATACACACCGCCTAGTGGCCAGTGTTAGTAATTACCAGTCATACACACCGCCTAGTGGCCAGTGTTAGTAATTACCAGTCATACACACCGCCTAGTGGCCAATGTTAGTAATTACCATTCATACACCGCCTAGTGGCCAGTGTTAGTAATTACCAGTCATACACACCGCCTAGTGGCCAGTGTTAGTAATTACCAGTCATACACACCGCCTAGTGGCCAATGTTAGTAATTACCATTCATACACCGCCTAGTGGCCAGTGTTAGTAATTGCCAGTCATACACACCGCCTAGTGGCCAGTGTTAGTAATTACCAGTCATACACACCGCCTAGTGGCCAGTGTTAGTAATTACCAGTCATACACACCGCCTAGTGGCCAGTGCTAGTAATTACCAATCATATACACCGCCTAGTGGCCAGTGTTAGTAATTTTTTTTTTAAAGATTTTTTTTTGGGCTTTTTTCACCTTTATTGCATAGGACAGTGTAGAGACAGGAAATGAGCTGGAGAGACAGGGAGGGATCAGGAAATGACCTCGGGTCGGAATCGAACCCGGGTCCCCGGATTTATGGTATGGCGCCTTAGCCGACTGAGCCACGACACCCCTGCCAGTGTTAAGGCCTCTGCATGCTCTTGCGACAAGGCTTTCGCAGATAGCTTTTCGCAGACAGTTGTAATTTATTGTTGAATGGGGGAATAGGCGTGCGTGATGTTATTCACTGGCACAACGCAAGGGGGCGCGAAATCGCTAGGAGTAGTTAGTGGGTGTGGTTAGTGGAGTGTTTATCCTCCGGTTACTTATAATGACTAGAACTGGAGTCATATAGATGTACGTACTTCCTCACTTCCTCGATCAACCGCTCTTCGTGCTGCTCCATCTTCGCTCGTGTTTTTAAAAATGACGGTCGTGAAAAAAAAAAAAACCAGGAAAGTAGGGAAGCGGAAGTGCGTGTACAGCGGGTAGAGTGGACCAATCAGAGCCCTCTTGTCTGCGACGCTGTCTGCGAGGCTTCTGCCGTGGTCACAATTTTTGGGAGGTGCGCGCAGAGCGTCTGCGAAGGTGAGGGGGCTACGCAGACACTGTCTGCGACACCGTCTGCGAGGACTGGGTTGTCAGCATAAATTGGCCTTTAGTAATCGCCAGGCCTACACACATACATGGGTGGTGTAGTGGTTAGCGCTGTTGCCTCACAGCAAGAAGGTCTGGGTTCGAGCCCCGTGGCCGGCGAGGGCCTTTCTGTGTGGAGTTTGCATGTTCTCCCCGTGTCCGCGTGGGTTTCCTCTGGGTGCTCCAGTTTCCCCCACAGTCCAAAGACATGCAGGTTAGGTTAACTGGTGACTCTAAATTGACCGTAGGTGTGAATGTGAGTGTGAATGGTTGTCTGTGTCTGTGTCAGCCCTGTGATGACCTGGCGACTTGTCCAGGGTGTACCCCGCCTTTCGCCCGTAGTCAGCTGGGATAGGCTCCAGCTTGCCTGCAACCCTGTAGAAGGATAAAGCGGCTAGAGATAATGAGATGAGATGAGACACACATACATATTACTAACACTGGCCACTAGGCGGTGTGTCCATCCATCCGTTATCCATAGCTGCTTATCCTGTCCTAGAGGGTCACAGGCAAGCTGGAGCCTATCCCAGCTGACTATGTTGTGAGAGGCAGGGTACACCCTGGACAAGTCACCAGGTCATCACAGGGCTGACACATAGAGACACACAACCATTCACATTCACAATTTAGAGCCACCAATTAACCTAACCTGCATGTCTTTGGACTGTGGGGGAAACCAGAGCACCTGGAGAAAACCTATGCGGAGAACATGCAAACTCCACACAGAAAGGCCCTCGTCAGCTACTGGGCTCGAACCCAGGACCTTCTTGCTGTGAGGCAACAGTGCTAGCCACTACACCACCGTGCTAGGCGGTGTGTATGACCGGTAATTACTAACACTGTTATGGTGGCAGGCACGCACAGGAAACCATCAGAACTCTATGGGTTTCTTTATGTATCCACACTCTATGCCTATGGGGCTCCGTTCTGCTATTATGTTTTGTTTAAATATGGATTTTACAGTTTAGGCACTGCAAAAATCTGCGATGTGCTATACCCAAAACCAAAACATTTTTGGTCGTTTCTTAACTTAAATACAAAAAATTCTAGGCCTGTATTTCAGTTTGTGTTGGTCTTGTGCGCAGCTGGACAAGTCAATGGGACGTCTGCGGCAGCTGAAGAGGCAGCTGGAGGAGGTGGAGGAGGAGAATTCGCGCACAAACGCACAGCGCAGAAAACTGCAGCGAGAGCTCGAGGAAATGGGAGACAGCATGCAGAGCATGACACGAGAACTCAACGCCCTACGATCCCAGCTCAGGTAACACCGGCACAGTAGCCCTGTGCTGCAGAGAGTGATGGGAATGTGAAAGTGTTGCTTTGTGATGCTGCTCTATTCTGTGTCAATGCTGTATTAAAACGTAATGCTTTTTTTTTTTTTACTTATGTGTTAGTTATTTTTTGTGTTTCACTTCAGTCTGTGTTTATATTTGCATATGCATGTATATACCCTTTTGTTCATGTCTAACATATTTGCATTTGTGTGTGTCCTTTTGTGTATATGTGTATTTGACTCCTACACCCACTCAGCAGCACAGAACAACCCAAAGGCACCAAGTAGGTTTTTATTGTGTGTGTCTGTATGGACATGTGCCTGTTTAGAGTCTGTGTGCTTTTTATCACTACCTTTCCTTGAAAATGATCCTTTGCTCACAACATTGATTGCATTTTGTTCACACTAAAAATCCAGTCATTTCAGCTGGAATCTGATTTTTCAAATATTGCAGGAAATCTGGAATTTCAGTTACCTGGACTTAGATTTTTAATTAGTTGATCATCTACCTTTTTAATTTTTTAATTTTTATTTATTTTTAATTTTTTTACACATGCACAAGTGTGAAAACTTTAAGGGGGGAAGTTTGTCTCTGTTGAGTTTTGGATGGCTATTTTTACTTTAGTTATTATTTTTATTATAGTGTATTAAATTACCTAGAGTGAGGTCTTGGCTTTGTTCATTAGTGGCATTGATTGAAATCTGTTTACTGAGTGGCTCATGTAGACTCAGTCTCCCTTTATTGGACAACTGAAGTGCTTGTAAACACTGATTTCCTGCAGTAATCACATGTAATTTTCTTTCTAGATTGTAGAGATTATGGATTATCTAAAATCGTTAACCAGTATCCATTCTCATTTTGCATATCCGTTCTCTCCTTGATATCTCTCTCTCTCTCTCTCTCTCTCTCTCTCTCTCTCTCAGACGTGCTCCACTCCCTCTGTCTGTACGTGGAGGTCGGAGAGCTCTGGTAGATGACCTCTCTCAGGAGAACTCGGACTCTGAAGATCCTCCTGCCTCACCTACGCCATCTAGTGGCCTTCCAGGAACTCCTGTGCCCTCCGATAGTGGCCTGGGTCCACCTCCCCCATACAGCCTCACAGATGCAAGCGACCAGAGGGGAGAATGATGGGGAGTGATAGGTGAATGATAGAAGGAATAGACAAACAGACTAATCTATAAACTGACAGCGCACACTGTATTGACTATACCTCTGCAGCTAAGGTGGAAGTTACTATATCGAAGATGCACATGAGCGTTCACAGAGGAAATAATATTAGTCCTACTGAAATCAGTCATATGCTGACATTGAACAAGTGGAAATCCTGCTACTTTTCCTAACATTCTAAGGGAAAAAAATAGCATTAAAGTATATCAGAGAAGCCACATATCAGTGCAATGTATATCAGGCATAATGTGGCAACATAACCTCATGATTCAGAGGTCTCAGATGAGTTTATTGTGAGATAAGATAGCTGCACAAACCCTATGTGCTTTTTCAGTCAACCATAAGCCATGTATTTAAGGGCAATCTACATGTTTATGATGGCAATCTCAGAGAAGAAAAAAAAAAACAGACATTCTTCAAATGCAGAACCATGATAAGACAAACTCTCATTGGCTATGCTTGCATGAATGATTAATCTTCAGTATTATTTTCAGGCTTTCTCTCTCTCACTTGAGCTGAAATTGATTTTCGGGATTTGGAATTGAAATTTTTAATAAAACAGTATTTGTCTTTGATATCATTTGGTATCAACTTCAAATTGTTATAATAGACAAATTAGTCTTTTTTTTAATCAAATGTGATTTGGTAAGGATGATTTTATTCATGTGAGTCAGACATTTTCATATCAACAAGATAGTGAAAGAGAGAAAATGATTTACTGTGAAATATTTACAAGTATGAACCAGGCATGCGAGCTTTGACATTTTTGGTATAAACACAGGAACAGTAAGATGATAATGCAAATTTATAATCCAAAAACAGAATCATGTAGGACAAAAATTAAAACATTTGAACGCAGTAAATAAGATGACATTTATGAATTCACTTTGATAAAATTCATGAATATTAGAAGTAGAAGTAATAATTCAGTGGTAGTTCTCATTGGCTCAAATGGTCCTGGAAATGTGAAAGACTTTTCCAAATGTTGTATAAAAAACACAAGATTAATTTTAAAAACTGTTTTCCAAAAGTACAATATGAAATCATGCTAGATCATCATGGGTAATATTCAACACTTCTGGGTAGCAAGGGTGGGGCTTTTTTTTTTTTTTAAGTATTTATTTATTTTTTATTTTTTGTCAAATTTCATATTACATCCTGGTCCTGAGTATCTTAAACACTGACCTTGCGTTTTGTTTTATTTTGTTTTTGAGATGGTCAGTTCTGAAGCGAGTTCCTGTGTTATGTAGACTGTGAGCAGTTAAATGAGGTTTTTTTAAGTACTTCTTACATCATATCACTCCCAGTTTTAGTCTGCTTAACTGTAATATTTGTCAGTCTATCTATTCTCATTATTATATTTATTTATGTTCTGAATGTTATGTTGCTTATACTTTGCAGTGTAATATTAAATGCAGACAGAGATCCTGAGGGAGAACACTGTGTACAATTACGTGCATTTTAAAAAACAAATATACTAAATTTAGAGTGGTAGCAAAGAAAAGATGTTGTCATTGCAGATTAAAAAAAAAAAAACTTGAACAAGTGGTCATCCTGTGCATTATGCCATTTTACAAAATGGGTTTGTCAGTATGAAATTTCTTTTCATAACAAGTTGTGTAAAACATTTATGGAAAAGAGCTTTATGTTTTACCAAATTGATGGCATAGGGGTGAAAAAAGGGATATTAACATAAGTAGTTAGATAGATAGGTAGAACGTATATGTAATTTAAAGTGAAGCTCAGTGGCAGTTTCAAAACCCAGGACCTAGTTATTTCCTAGAGTTTCATCCTCATTTTTTCCCCTGCACCAAGGATGAGGAATTGCACGTTAGATCACATTTTTATGAAGTCTCTTGTAGCTGTTTGATGAAAGTGAGGGTCTAAACGTTTTTAGTCCAAGATCTTAATGTGAGAAAAGATGGTACCTACGTGACAGAGCCTTATAAGTTGTTTTTCCTGATTATTTTTATGTGCTTTAATGTCACAGTACAGTTAGTAACTTTAACTATGAAGTGCATTAAACCACACAGAAGACTCTGCTGAAAGTCTTCTTTAAGAGGTCTGTTGAACAAAGACAAGACCTTTCCTTTAGTGTAATGTCTATTATATTCACCTCAAATACAAAGCTGCTCTTGTAATTTTATTTCCAAATTTCATTTTAGACACTTCTGACCAATTCTTTCCTTTTGCGAATGTCAGCTAATCAGAATAAAAATGTTATGACACTGTTACAGTTTTACAAGTGTTAGTTGTTTAATGTATTTAAATGAAATTCATATTTGTTCACAAAAATGGTTTTAGGTTTAGGACCAAACAATCCACTGGAATCTTGTACCTTTAATTTATTAGACATACTATGTTGTGAAAATTAAGATGTGTAAGGTTGGCCTGTTTGCCCGCCTGCTCTGTGTTGTTTGCTAAAGCTGTTTCTTTGTGCAATAACAGTAATTTAGATGCACTGGTGCTGTAAAGGCTGGTGAACTACAGGTACAACATGTTTACCGGCACTACATATTGTTCAGGACCCACACTGGCAATCATGTTTCGCTGACACTGTTCATGATATATTCTCATCAGTATTATGGGAGAATATTTTGACTGATAAATCTACCCTCATAATAAATGTTGGCATAATTTAGCCATGTCGTTTTGTCCCAGTTGATTTATAGTCACTTTATCATTTTAAACTCAAAGGATGTATAGACAGGCTTTCAGGTTTTGCTTATTATAATTAGAAAAATGAAATTACATTCTTGAAAAGTACTTTAAAGATGCTCTTGGCCTTCATATGTAAGTGGACCTTAATATTTATTCTACATGTAACATTGAGCCTACATGTAGCATTCTCCTGGATTTGATATGGAAAACTGTAATGTTAAAAAACAAACATTTTGACCCTTCAGAAACTCCTCAATTAAAATGTAACTTTTTAAATTTAAACTTTATTTGTTTTCGATTATTATTATTATTATCGTTGTTGTTGTCAAGAAAAAATAACACTCTAGGCTACAACTTACAAAAGAGCATCTAATAGTGGATAAAGGAACAGCAAAATATCGTTTGGACTTCTCTATGGTGGAGATGGTACAGTCTCAGACATCTTGTTTTGTGCCTCTGTGGAACTTTTGAACTATTATTTATTTGTTTTTTGTTTTGTTTTGTTTGGCTATATGAATAAAATCTCAACTGGGGTGAATTTTAATGTACTGTGTGTTATTGGTTTTGACATATGTGGATCATTCTACCATTTTAAATATGGTAGAACATATTCATCTCATCTCATTATCTCTAGCCGCTTTATCCTGTTCTACAGGGTCGCAGGCAAGCTGGAGCCTATCCCAGCTGACTACGGGTGAAAGGCGGGGTACACCCTGGACAAGTCGCCAGGTCATCACAGGGCTGACACATAGACACAGACAACCATTCACACTCACATTCACACCTACGGTCAATTTAGAGTCACCAGTTAACCTAACCTGCATGTCTTTGAACTGTGGGGGAAACCGGAGCACCCGGAGGAAACCCACACGGACACGGGGAGAACATACAAACTCCGCACAGAAAGGCCCTCGCCGGCCACGGGGCTCGAACCCGGACCTTCTTGCTGTGAGGCGACAGCGCTAACCACTACGCCACCATGCCGCCCACAGCAATAGTTATGATACAAAATAAAAAGAATGTATTTATGATTCACTATATGACCAGAAGTTTGTTGACACCTGGCTGCTACAACTGGCCATTACCAATGCAATTTCCCTGAACTAAAAGGTCAAGCCCAAATCTGTTCCCACATGTGCATAAAGCAAGGTCCATAAAGGAATGGTTGGCAAAGGGTGAAGTGTCGAGTGGCCTGGCTCTGACCTCTACCCCACTGAACACCTTTGAGATGAACCGGAACTGCACACCAAGCCTCCTCATCTGACATCAATGCCCAACCTCATTAATGCTCCTGTGTCTGAATGGGCAAATCCTCACAGCTACACTCCAAAATCAAGTAGAAAGCCTTCCCAGAAGAGAGGAGGTGATTATACCAGCAAAGTGGGAATAAATCTGCTATGGAATTGTTCAAAAAGCACATATGGATGTGATTCAGGCGTCCACAAAGTTTTGGCCATATACAGTGGTGCTTGAAAGTTTGTGAACCCTTTAGAATTTTCTATATTTCTGCATAAATATGACCTAAAACATCATCAGATTTTCACACAAGTCCTAAAAGTAGATAAAGAGAACCCGGTTAAACAAACGAGACAAAAATATTATACTTGGTCATTTATTTATTGAGGAAAATGATCCAATATTACATATCTGTGAGTGGCAAAAGTATGTGAACCTCTAGGATTAGCAGTCAATTTGAAGGTGAAATTAGAGTCAGGTGTTTTCAATCAATGGGATTTTCACACAAGTCCTAAAAGTAGATAAAGAGAACCCAGTTAAACAAATGAGACAAAAATATTATCCTTAGTCATTTATTTATTCAGTATCTGGTATGACCCCCTTGTGCAGCAATAACTGCAACTAAACGTTTCCGGTAACTGTTGATCAGTCCTGCACACCGGCTTGGAGGAATTTTAGCCCATTCCTCCATACAGAACAGCTTCAACTCTGGGATGTTGCTGGGTTTCCTCACATGAACTGCTCACTTCAGGTCCTTCCACAACATTTCAATTGGATTAAGGTCAGGACTTTGACTTGGCCATTCCAAAACATTAACTTTATTCTTCTTTAACCATTCTTTGGTAGAATGACTTGTGTGCTTAGGGTCATTGTCTTGCTGCATGACCCACCTTCTCTTGAGATTCAGTTCATGGACAGATGTCCTGACATTTTCCTTTAGAATTTGCTGCTATAATTCAGAATTCATTGTTCCATCAATGATGGCAAGCCGTCCTGGCCCAGATGCAGCAAAACAGGCCCAAACCATGATACTACCACCACCATGTTTCACAGATGGGATAAGGTTCTTATGCTGGAATCCAGTGTTTTCCTTTCTCCAAACATAATGCTTCTCATTTAAACCAAAAAGTTATATTTTGGTCTTATCCATCCACAAAACATTTTTTCCAATAGCCTTCTGGCTTGTCCATGTGATCTTTAGCAAACTGCAGACAAACAGCAATGTTGGTTTTGGAGAGCAGTGGCTTTCTCCTTGCAACCCTGCCATGCACACCATTGTTGTTCAGTGTTCTCCTGATGGTGGACTCATGAACATTAACATTAGTCAATGTGAGAGAGGCCTTCAGTTGCTTAGAAGTTACCCTGGGGTCCTTTGTGACCTCGCCTACTATTACATGCCTTGCTCTTGGAGTGATCTTTGTTGGTCAATCACTCCTGGGGAGGGTAATAATGGTCTTGAATTTCCTCCATTTCTACACAATCTGTCTGACTGTGGATTGGTGGAGTCCAAACCCTTTAGAGTTGGTTTTGTAACCTTTTCCAGCCTGATGAGCATCAACCACTTTTTCTGAGGTCCTCAGAAACCTCCTTTGGTTGTGCCATGATACACTTCCACAAACATGTGTTGTGAAGATCAGACTTTGATAGATCCCTGTTCTTTAAATAAAACAGGGTGCCCACTCACACCTGATTGTCATCCCATTGATTGAAAACACCTGACTCTAATTTCACCTTCAAATTAACTGCTAATCCTCAAGGTTCACATACTTTTGCCACTCACAGATATGTAATATTGGATCATTTTCCTCAATAAATAAATGACCAAGTATAACATTTTTCTCTCATTTGTTTAACTGGGTTCTCTTTATCTACTTTTAGGACTTGTGTGAAAATCTGATGATGTTTTAGGCCATATTTATGCAGAAATATAGAAAATTCTCAAGGGTTCACAAACTTTCAAGCACCACTGTAATGAATGTATGACTGCTGAGAGAAATTAACATACGGTACAGACAGATAACAAATTAAAGGAAAAACCAATGACTCTGTTAATGCTGTGGGGAGCATTTTGTTGGCATGGTTTGGATCCACTTTTCTGCTTCAATGGATGTCACTGCAAATCAGTACAGTTTTGACAGCTATGATTGATCAACACTTCTATCCTAATGGAAGTGGTCTCTTCCAGGATGACACTATCCCTGTCCACACGGTATGAGGGCTCACTCCATGGTTTGATGAGTATGAAAATGATGTAAATCATATGCTATGGCCTTTACAGTCACCAGATCTTATAATCCAGTTGAAGACCTATGGAAGATTTTGGACTGACATGTTAGACAGTGATCTCCTCCACCATCATCAAAACACCAGTTGAGGAAATATCTTTTGGAAGAATGGTGTTCATCCCTCCAGTACAGCTCCAGAGAGTTTCAAGTTCAAGTTTCAGATTTATTATCCTTTAAAAAAGGAAATTTGGTGTGCAGCAGGTATTCAGAGAACATGAGTTAAGAAAACATGGACCACACAGACACATTCATAAATATATTTACACACAAACACATTAGATATACCCACCAGCCCACACACCCCATCCAACCCATAATTGTCACTGTTAGTTATTGCCACTAAACAATGACAATAACAGTAACTACAGAAAAAATAGGAGGAAAAAAAAATTAGGTGTCCCTTAATGAATTAAGGGTCCTAATAGCCACTAAAATAAAAGAATCTCTGGCATGCCTTATCCTTACAGCAGGAATTCTAAAACGGCGGCCTGAAGGGAGCAAACTAAATTCCCCAAGAAGCAGGTGGTCGGGGTATTTTAGAATTTGTTGTGCCTTACTCATGACCCGTTTTACATACACATCTTGCAGCTGAGTAAGATGAACCCCAACCACCTTTGCTGCCACATTAACTAGCTTTGATAACCTGCCCTTACTGGCCAGTGGCAGACCACCATACCACACAACAATACAAAAGGACAAAACAGATTCAATAAAACTTTGATAAAATAAAGTCATCAAGGTCCTACACTCATTAAAAGACTTCATCTTCCTTAAAAAGAAAAGCCGCTGTTGGGCCTTTTTACACATAGCATCAGTGTTACTCTCAAATGGCAATTTGTTGTCAAGAATGGTTCCCAAGTATCTGTATTCTGTGACAACATCAACATTTTCGTTTTGAATAACAGTATGTGTAAAAGATTTCTGAGACCTGCGGAAATCAATTATCATATCTTTGGTCTTGGCTACATTAATAGATAAATAAGACTCTTTACACCAAGCAATAAAATCATCAACAACAGAACCATGTCCCTTCTCATCATTGTTTAAAAGGCTAACTATGACTGTGTCATCAGCAAACTTCAAAAAATGTCTATTCACATAATTACTCCTGCAATCATTTGTATATACACTCTCAAAAGAGATGTGTTAAAAACAACACATATTTAACACATCAGCGTGTTTATATAAGGACAACACAGTTTGTGTTAATAAATGTGTTGAACTATTTAACACACTAGTGTGTTAAAACAACACAGTTTGTGTTTTATTTATTTATTTAAATAAATAAATAAAACACAAACTGTGTTGTTTTAACACACTAGTGTGTTAAATAGTTCAACACATTTATTAACACAAACTGTGTTGTCCTTATATAAACACGCTGATGTGTTAAATATGTGTTGTTTTTAACACATCTCTTTTGAGAGTGTAGCAGGAAGAGAAGGGGGGAGAGCACACAGCCCTGAGGTGAGCCAGTACGTGAAACTTGCATGGAGGAGAGGGCACCATTAACTTTTACACACTGTGTCCGCTCTGCCAAAAAAATCAACTATCCAACCTATGAGGTTAGACTCAAGGTTAAAGTGGGTTTGGAGTTTTTCAGCCAGCAAATAAGGCTGAATGGTGTTGAATGCTGATGAAAAGTCAATAAAAAGAAGCCTGACATGGGTCTTAGGCACCTCCAGATGGTGGTAGAGGAAGTTTAACAATGTTAGGATAGCATCCTCCACACCTCTGTCAGCCCTATAAGCAAACTGGAGAGGATCTAGCTGTTGCTCCACCCATTTCATTAATTCCCACTTAACCAGTTTCTCAAATGACTTCATCACCAGTGAGGTGAGAGCCACTGGTCTAAAGTCATTGAGAACTTTGGGGTGACTACACTTAGCTAAAGGGATAACAGTGGCATGTTTCCAAATTTTTGGAATAGCTTGCATCTGAAGGGATAGGGTGAAAATAAATTGAAAAATTTTGCTCAACTGTCCTGCACAAGACCTAAGCACGCGGCCACTAATGTTATCTGGGCCAGGGCTTTTTCTTATTTTGGTATGCTTGAACAGCTTTTCGACTGCAGCAACATCAATACTAAAAGCAGACGTGTCTCTGACCCTTTCCCGCATGTCTATGATTTTATCATTAAAATCATCATTCGAAAATTTCAAATAAAAATTATTTAATTCATCTGCGGGCGGCACGGTGGTGTAGTGGTTAGCGCTGTCGCCTCACAGCAAGAAGGTCCTGGGTTCGAGCCCCGGGGCCGGCGAGGGCCTTTCTGTGTGGAGTTTGCATGTTCTCCCCGTGTCCGCGTGGGTTTCCTCCGGGTGCTCCGGTTTCCCCCACAGTCCAAAGACATGCAGGTTAGGTTAACTGGTGACTCTAAATTGAGCGTAGGTGTGAATGTGAGTGTGAATGGTTGTCTGTGTCTATGTGTCAGCCCTGTGATGACCTGGCGACTTGTCCAGGGTGTACCCCGCCTTTCGCCCGTAGTCAGCTGGGATAGGCTCCAGCTTGCCTGCGACCCTGTAGAAGGATAAAGCGGCTAGAGATAATGAGATGAGATGAGAATTCATCTGCCAGCTGCACATCAGAAGCAAAACCTTTTAAAAACACAGTATTACTATTGCAGCTGTTGTTTAGGCCTGTCATAAGTTTCATGCCATTCCATACAGATCTGAGGTCAGACTCATTAAACTTTGACTCAATCTTAGTTTTATATTTACGTTTAGCTTTGGCTATTTCGGCCCGCACAACCTTCCTTATTTCAGAATATGCGATTTTATCACCACTTTTAAAAACAGACCTTTTTTTCCCTTAACAGCTTTTTTAATTCTTTGGAAATCCAAGGTTTGTTATTGGGGTAGGAAACAATGGTTTTAGTTGGTATTACGCTTTCCACACAAAAAGAGATATAACTGCATACAGTGTCTGTCAGTTCATCAATACTATTGGATGAATCCTGAAAGATAGACCAGTCAGTACAGTCAAAACAGCCCTGCAGGGCCAAAGTGCTATCTTCACTCCACACCTGAACCTCACGTGCCCTCACTTTGTCTCTACGCAGCATAGCCCCGTATGTGGGTATAAGATGCACCACATTATGGTCGGAGCAGCCAAGGGCAGGACCTGCAACAGACTTATAAGCTCCCTTGATGGAGCCGTAGCAGAGATCCAACATCTTATTACCCCTAGTGGGGCAGGTAACATATTGGGTGAAACTACTCAATGTCTTCTTGCAATTGACATGATTAAAATCACCCAAGAAGAGGCACGGGGCATCAGGAGAGATGGATTGGAGTTTTTGATGAACAGAAAAGATGACATCAATTGCTGTGTTACTGTTCGCTTTGGGATGGATGTATACCACTGTTAAAAATATTTGGGGGAATTCCCGAGGTAGATAGTAAGGCCTGACAGACACAGACAACAGCTCAATATCCGGTAAACATATCCGTTCACGCACAGTGACATTATTGCACCAATCAGGGTTGATGTACAGACAGACACCACCACCGTGCAACTTCCCCGTCCTCCCCGGGTCACGGTCCAATCGAACTGGAGCACCAAATCCATCAATGCAAACAGAAGAATCCGAGTCTGTATCAGTCAGCCATGACTCTGTAAAAACCAGTACACAAGCGTCCCTAAACTCATGCATTGAGGAAACACACGCTTGCAGCTTGTCGGTCTTATTTTTCAAAGATTGGACATTTGCCAGAACAATTGAAGGTAGTGGAAGGCGCTTCTTCTTAATTAATTTGCGTAGTCGCCGCCGCATGCCGCCCCTTTTCCCATGCTTCCTGATTCTTTTAGTTAACGCACTTTTAAAACTTTGATTTGGCACATTAACATCAGCGAACAGTTCAAAGGGATCCCATTCACCTCGACTGTGTTGCCGGATTACATCCCGATCCAACAGATAATTGTTTGATCTCAATCCCAGGAGAAAGTCCCCTGTGTATTGAATCCTGTCGGGCTTGATAAACAAACCCTGTACGATGTTAGTAAGCTTGTCAGGAGTAATAGAGGAAATATATCCATTATAAAGTTTGTAGTGCGCGCGTAAACACTCAGAAATAAAATTACATACTCATTTGGGAACAAAAACGAGATGCAAACAGCACAAACAAATGCGAACACTTGCTGCCAGTCGCCACAAGAGCAGCGCCCTTGTTGTTGATGTGTTGAATCAAGGTGCATTGATGCTGTTCTACTGACTCATGGTGCTTCAACATATTACTGAGACACTTCATGTCAGTTTTTCCTTTAATTTGTTATCTGTCTGTATCTGCATATTTTATGCAATATATATTTAACAGTTGTTCCATGAAATCGAGTCATACATGAGCTGATACACACTGAGTTGGTTATAAGCCATGTATGACGAGATTGAGTGGAATAACTGTTTTATTCTCTCCACATTCACTGGATTTTGGGAAACAGAGCATTTATATTTTTATTTTTTGCAAATTCGATAAATAAACACTTTGTACAAAACATCCAACAAAATAATTTCTGCTTAGAATGTAAACAAACCAGCGAAATGACAGGAGCAATTTGTGAAAAATGCTATAATAATAATTCTTGAAAAATAAAAAAGATACGTTCTTACCATCAAATTCTTTTATTCCATATTTTGTTGCTTTTTTTGTATTTTGGGGCGTTTTATTTTTGAGTAGAGTTTTTATTTCGTCTTTGGTTGGTTCAGTAATATGCTCCGCCATTTTCTTCTTCTTCTTGAGGGTTTTTTGGTGGTTGGCAAACCAACTTAATGGTGCATTACCACCACTGATTGGGCTGGAGTGTGGAACAGGAGATATTGGGGGGGGGATTATATTCTTTTAGCTATTTCTGTTTCTTTTAAATACTTGATAATAAGGTGATATATCTGACTTGATGCACTCCGCCATTTTGTTTTTCTCTCCTCAGGGTGTATGAGCTGATATCCTAGTGGTAGAGTAGCCAATCAGAGCACGCGATTGCTCATATCCAGTGAATGTGGACAGAAAAAATAGAGGATATTACACGGTCGCACGAAGATATGAAGTTGATCTTCGAGTGGTGAATGTATATATATTTCTCAGCATGAGGAGATAAACGTCATATCTTTGTGCAACCATGTAATGTTATTTATATTATATGGATACAACCACAAAAAATATGCAAGTTAATCAAAAGAATTTTAATTTTGAACCAGTTCGCCATTTTGACAACATGCATCTAGTCAGCGGGAAGACACTGAGAGTGACATCATTGGAGTGAAATATCAGAAAATATGTCACTCAGATCCACAATGTATTTCGTATGAAAAATGCAAGTTTTTCAACATGAGAATATAAATTTCATATCTTCAAGACAACATGTAATTTTCTTTTTATTATATCGACACATTCACAAACAAAAAGTACCCAAATTTATCAAAACAATTCGTTGATTTCTTCATGAGTGAGGATATTGAGAAATATGTCATGGTTTTGGATCTTCATATCCCAAATGTAGCTCATATGAAAAATGAGTGGTGTATCTCCCAGTAAAACGCTTGTGTCCTTATATATATATATATATATATATATATATATATATATATATATATATATATATATATATAAATAAAACACACCCTTTGAGACAAGTAATTAAAACATCTCTGAGTTTGTCCAGTTTTTAGAGTGCTTTTCATAAAGGATATTTTTAGTTTTTAATTGAGCTTGTTGTATGATTACTCATCCAGAGTGCTAAATATTAATGAAGTTTGATTTCTCATAGGTCCGACAACAGTAGGTATGTACATGTGATCTAACCATATTGGTAAAGTCCACCTCTGTTACTATGTTGCTGAATAGCCAGTCATCATTCAGTGGTGGAGTTGAAACCGAATGAGGGTGTGGATTTTGATAAGGGGCAGGAAAAGACTGAGCCACACCATCAAAACTCAGAACACACTGATTACCTCCATAATTTGAAAAGGAACATGAGTCTCCGATGCAGTTGCTATTGACTTGCAGTGGAATGTCAAAGGCATAGCAGTGTCCTGTTGAAGAGGTGAGTGAGTTTACAGGATTGGAATGGAGCAAGGTTGGATTTAGTGTAGGTCCTGATCCAATCATTTTCTTTTCTTCATCTGTCCATGTATAATGAGGATCTTTTACCTCACTTGGTGCATGAGGGTAGTAACTGAGATGTTTCTCCCAGTTTTCAGTCTGGGTCTGGTCTAACGGGTCATGTTTAAGTTCTTGCAAAATATGACTTGAAATGTTACCCTGCTCGGAGACAGTCCGTGTACCTCTGGTTGAGTACTGACCTTCCTTGTTTGCTGCTGTAATTATTTCAGGCTGATTTATGTAGCACTCCACTGTTGCTCTAGTTTGTCTTGCTTGATTGTGGTGGCCACTGGAGCTACCATGTGCTAGACCGTTACTTCTTAATTCGTCCTCTACATTCATGTTCTTTACAGAATTTTCGAGCAGTGTGGTAATCTGCTGCAGTCCTCCACAAATATCTCCATCACCACAGGCTGCTTGCTTATCCATGGCAAAGTCTGTATGTGAAGTGTTAAGGAATGGAAGGCTATCTTGAAAACAGCTCAGGTCCTGTTCATTGTGGATGTCCCAAACTACAGCCATGTCCATTTGATCAAACTGTTGCAAATACTCTTCCGAGTCTAGCACTTCAAGATTCTCCATTATATCCATCTGTAGACTCTCTTCAATGTACGGAATATGGGAGGTGTGGTCATTGTCTGGTTGTGTTTGTAGCTCAAAATTACATGAATTCAAAGACAAAGGAGACACTGGTGAAGTGGGTGATAGATCAAACAATGTCAGCCCTAATTGTTGTTGTTCTTCATCAGGTGAATTCGGGATCTGAACATGTGAATTCTCTGTTAGTCTTTCAATACTTTCAAGTGAGCTAAATACACTGTCTTCCAGAAGGATGTTGGTAATTGGTGTCAAGTCACTCAAATCAGCCAAGGCACACTGAATTGGTTCCTTGTCACTGGTAAAGTCTTGTGGTGAGTTCTCGCTGCTATGTTCTACCTGCTCCCCATCTTCCCCTATGTGCTTGACTTTTCCATTGTTCAGCTTATTCTGAGATTTGCTCTTCAATGAGCTTTTATTAACATTCGTCACAAGACTGTCTAAAGTTCTGGTGTCATTGTCTTCATCCAGGTGCTTTGTTTCTGCTTCACCATAGACAGCAGTGGCTGCAAAGAAACAGGGATTACAAGACTTCATCATAAACCAGATCCAAGATACAGCAAGAAAAATCCTGACCATCAGAATTGCTACCAGATCTACTGTCATTATATAATTTTTTAAAACCTTTTTTCAAGTTTTCTTCAGATCCATGTTTGTGAGTCGACTTTACTTCTGATTGTCGTTGTGATTCTGTGTCCACTGAAAAAAGAGCTGATGCCAGCTGATGATTGGCTGCTTCTATTTCTACAAATTTCCTAAGAAAATTTAAATGAGCAAATGTTGTTAAAGAAAACGAGAATTTGCTCAAAATTTTTTAAAAATTGAATTCTCTTTTCCTGATATACAGTACCTCTGGATCATGTTGTGCAGAAACCTGCGGTGGTTGACCTGCCGTTTGGATGGCTTGTTCTTCTGTGGCTTTTGTAAAGTCCGCATCATGTAGCCAGCTGCTGATGTCATAAAGGTAACAAGGTCACGACCCCATGGCACTCCTTGTTCTAGCCCTGGTTCACAGGATATGGTGCTGGATGGATGCATTTCTTAGAGAAGAGGAGAACAAGATTAAATAGATTTTTCCTGTTTTTACACATTTAATTTTTTTAATGCATGAGATTAGAGGATATTATCTCAAACAGCTACATCTTAGTTCACTGAAAATATGGACTCATAAAATGCAGCTACAAAAGTCTTATCAATTTGCAAATGTCAGTTGCAAATGTCAGCCATGGTCTAAAGGTTAGAGAAGCAGCCTTGGTAAAGGGTCGCTGGTTCAATTTACTGGACCAGCAGGAAAAATCCATTTCTGAAGTGCCCTTGAGCAAGACACCTCACCATCAACTGCTCCCTCGGCACTGGGTGTGTGTGTGTTTGTGTGTGTACTCGTATGTTGCTCTGGATAAGAGTGTCTGTTAAATGCCTGTAATGTAATTTAAAGTTACAACTTAAAAATATTTAAAAATTGTCATTCAGTTGCAAATGTTCAACACCAGATTTGTCTTGAATATAGTTTCTTTGCATTCTAATCACATTTTCCTTTAAACTTTATATTACAGTGATTTGAAATATATCGTATTTAGATTTTTCATATCTAAAATGTAGATATGTTGCAAACAACACAAACAGTCTTTGTGCAGATCTAAGCATCAAATAATCATCACCATCATCAAGAACATAGCAGTAGCAGAACAAGAGCATTATGCCTACAGACAGTTAATCCACCCATCAGTCCATCAGATACATTCTCTATATTTAAATTCTCTAAACTTACTGAAGAACATCCCAATAAACAGAAGCCACACAAAGCTCCTCGGTCTTATTTGCCATTTAAATAAATAATATATAATTAAGCTCAAATAACCCTAATCTCTTTACTCACCTGTCCCAAGCATTTGTCAGCTCTGTCTGGTAACAGTGAAAAATAGATGGAATCAGAAACGATGCTGTTACTTCCATGGCCATATATAAACACGCCCTTACATAATGAGGGAGGGAGGGAGGGAGGGAGGGAGAAAGAATGAGTGTGAGGTGCAGTGGCATTGAGAATGCCGAAGAAAAGACTTAAAAGGAGGCTTTTCATCATCCTTTCAAATTAAGGATGGCAAGACATTGCTGAAAAGAGAGTAGGAAGTGACTATAGACAGGTGAAGAAAGAAAAGCGGGGCAATTATCTAAGAGTCAACTGCTTTGGTCGTGTGGACTCTGTACGCATTGTGAAAAGGACCAAAGGCCGCTTGTTAAGTGTTAGCAAACAGAAGCCCACCGGTTAAGAGCCGAACAAGGCTTTTAATTGATCAATTTAATTTCCAGGCCTCATTAACACATTCTCCTTGCTGAGAGCTCTTCCTGTTGCTACAGCCAAAATTGCCCTCGCATTTCAACACGGATGCACAGCAGGATTGTTAATTTTATGTATGAAAAAATTCAACATAAGAGACTACTGAGGAATGATCTATGAATAAGTATGGGTAATTTATTGTGCTTTTGCTTTCTTTCTTACCACTACCATGGCATTTTTTAGTGAGGTTTGGAATGACGCTTTGAACAAAACATTCAGTGCTTCTGTTTTTCACTTTTTTATTCATTAAAATGTTGTTCAGGTGGATCACAATTTCTTGCTTGTTTGGTTTTAATTGGTTTAATCTGATTCAACCACTTTTTAATGTTATGTTCAAGTTTATTTTAATTCAACCAAGATATAAAGAACATACAAAAGCTCTGAATCACATAAATATGTTTAATGTTTACATGCCATGATGTATAGAGTAAGTAATTAAAATGTGTTATTATTATTCCATCCATCCATCCATTATCTGTAACTGCTTATCCTGTGCAGGGTCGCAGGCAAGCTGGAGCCTATCCCAGGTGACTATGGGCAAGAGGCAGGGTACACCCTGGACAAGTCACCAGGTCATCACAGGGCTGACACTTATAGAGACAAATAATCATTCACACCTACGGTCAATTTAGAGCCACCAGTTAACCTAACCTGCATGTCTTTGGACTGTGGGGGAAACCGGAGCACACCCACGCAGACACAGGGAGAACATGCAAACTCCACACAGAAAGGCCCCCATTGGCCACTGGGTTTGAACCCAGAACCTTCTTGCTGTGAGGTAACAATGCTAACCACTGTGCCACCTATTTTTTTTCTTTTCCCCTTCTTCTGTTTTGTTATTTTATCTCAGGGACCGAGTCCAACCCATGGATCTGAGGTCTCTTGAGGGACTGGAAAGCACTCTCCTCAGAATATGAGCTGATCCTAGTAAGACAGTCTTCTGGATTTTTTGAATGTCATTTCTTCCAGGAATTTTGGTCATGTATTTATCCATACCATTTTTCACAAGCCCTAGGGCTCCTATTACAACTGGCTAGGTCTCAGTTGCCATCCCCCACATCCAATATTTCTCTGTCTCCAGGTCTTTATATTCTGACAGCTTTTTGGTGACTTTTGTAGAGGTGTTTCAATCTGATGGTACTGCCATATCAATTATTAAACATTTCTTCTCTTTCTTGTCTTTGATGATAATATCAGGTCTGTTTGCTTTGATTTCACGATCAGTGTGGATAGGCATATCCCAGAGGATGGTGACATCTTCCTTATCTGTGACAGTTTTGGGCTGATGTTCATACCACTTATCAGGTGTTTATTATTATTATTATTATTATTATTATTATTATTATTTTAAAAGTGCCAAGTTACCTTAGCAAATGTATTATGACCTCAAGGGACAGTAATAGGATACTAATGTGAGATCCAACTTTATCTCATAAAATGCAGTCAGATGTAGCAGTCAAACAAATGAGGTTATGAACCAACAAGCTGGAACAGAGCTGGACAGAGAGATCAGGGTCATAAGTCAAGGGAATGAGCAATAGATTGGAGGAGAGAAAATAAACAGATGTAGATCATCTATCCATTATTTATATCTCTTATTGATCAGGGTTGCAGGGGAAGCTGGAGGATTTACTGGAACAAAGGTGCTGTTGTGCTTTACATCAATTCAGCATAATGTAACTACTCAGCTGTCCATGTTGTAAATAAACAGCTTCCCTCTGCATTTAGGTCCATGGTGATGTGCAGTGTATTGGCAGGAGAATACTCATGGCTCATCCTGACCTACGTATATTCCACTATGTGTGGAGTGAGCAGAATCTATCTATCTAGCTAGCTAGCTAGCTAGCTATTATTTATTTATTTAAACTGGAAAGTTTCCCATATCTACATAAGCTTGACACATAATGACCAGGTGAGGCGCTGCAAGAGAAACCAAAAGGAGCAAAAGCTCAGTTTCATAACTTTTATCAATTTTAACTCCAGCACACTGAATTTTAAATATGGGAATACCTCTGAAATTAAAATACAGAATGTCAGCATTATTAGAGGGTATGTACATTTATATTTATATATAGGGAAGCCATGGCCTAAAGGTTAGTGAAGCAGTTAGCAAACAACATAAGAACAAACTTTCACAGACACGTATAAACACTCTAGATAAGAAAATAGACATAGACTAAACACTCACAGATATATATATATATATGGCGGCACGGTGGTGTAGTGGTTAGCGCTGTCGCCTCACAGCAAGAAGGTCCGGGTTCGAGCCCCGTGGCCGGCGAGGGCCTTTCTATGTGGAGTTTGCATGTTCTCCCCGTGTCCGCGTGGGTTTCCTCTGGGTGCTCCGGTTTCCCCCACAGTCAAAAGACATGCAGGTTAGGTTAACTGGTGACTCTAAATTGACCGTAGGTGTGAATGTGAGTGTGAATGGTTATCTGTGTCTATGTGTCAGCCCTGTGATGACCTGGTGACTTGTCCAGGGTGTACCCTACCTTTCACCCATAGTCAGCTGGGATAGGCTCCAGCTTGCCTGCGACCCTGTAGAAGGATAAAGCGGCTAGAGATAATGAGATGAGAGACGATATACAACCCCGATTCCAAAAAAGTTGGGACAAAGTACAAATTGTAAATAAAAACGGAATGCAATGATGTGGAAGTTTCAAAATTCCGTATTTTATTCAGAATAGAACATAGATGACATATCAAATGTTTAAACTGAGAAAATGTATCATTTAAAGAGAAAAATTAGATGACTTTAAATTTCATGACAACAACACATCTCAAAAAAGTTGGGACAAGACCATGTTTACCACTGTGAGACATCCCCTTTTCTCTTTACAACAGTCTGTAAACGTCTGGGGACTGAGGAGACAAGTTGCTCAAGTTTAGGGATAGGAATGTTAACCCATTCTTGTCTAATGTAGGATTCTACACTGAGTGCAGAATTATTAGGCAAGTGAGTATTTTGACCACAACATCCTTTTAATGCATGTTGTCCCACTCCAAGCTGTTTAGGCTTGAAAGCCTACTACCAATTAAGTATATCAGGTGCTGTGCATCTGTGTAATGAGAGGGGGTGTGGTCTAATGACATCAACACACTATATCAGGTGTGCATAATTATTAGGCACCCTCTTTTCCTCTGGCAAAATGGGTCAGAAGAGAGATCTGACAGACTTTGAAAAGTATAAAATTGTGAGATGTCTTGCAGACGGATGCAGCACTCTTGAAATTGTGAAGATGTTGAAACGTGATCACCGAACAATCAAGCGTTTCATTGCAAATAGTCAACAGGGTCGAAAGAAGCATGTGGGGAAAAAAAAGGCGCAAAATAACTGCACATGATCTGCGGAAAATCAAGCGTGAAGCTAACAAGCAGCCATTAGCATCCAGTTCTGCCATATTCCAGAGTTGCAACATTCCTGGAGTGTCAAAGAGTACAAGGTGTGCAATACTGAGGGACATGGCCAAGGTAAGGAAGGCTGAAAAACGACCACCACTGAGTAAGGCACACAAGATAAAACGTCAAGACTGGGCCAAGAAATATCTTAAGACTGATTTTTCTAAGGTGCTGTGGTCTGATGAGATGAGAGTGACTCTTGATGGACCAGATGGATGGGCCTGTGGCTGGATCAGTAATGGGCACAGAGCTCCACTCCAACTCAGACGCCAGCAAGGTGGAGGTGGAGTACTGCTATGGGCTGGTATCATCAAAGACGAGCTTGTTGGACCTTTTCGAGTTGAGGATGGACTCAAACTCAACTCCCAGACCTACTGCCAGTTCCTGGAAGAAACCTTCTTCAAGCAGTGGTATAGGAAAAAGTCAGCATCTTTCAAGAAGAACATGATTTTCATGCAGGATAATGCTCCATCTCATGCGTCCAAATACTCCACTGCGTGGCTAGCCAGTAAAGGTCTGAAAGGTGAAAAAAATAATGACATGGCCCCCTTGTTCACCTGACCTAAACCCCATAGAGAACCTGTGGTCCATTATAAAACGTGAGGTCTACAAAGAGGGAAAACAGTACACCTCTCTGAACAGCGTCTGGGAGGCCGTGGTTGCTGCTGCACACAATGTTGGTCGTGAACAGATAAAGAAATTGACAGAATCTATGGATGGAAGGCTTTTGAGTGTCCTCATGAAGAAGGGTGGCTATATTGGTCACTGATTTGTTTTTGTTTTGTGTTTGAATGTCAGATATGTTTATTTGCAAATCTGGAGTTGTCATATCAGTGTACCTGGTGAAAATAAATAAGTGAAATGGCTACATATTTGGTTTTTATTAAGTTGCCTAATAATTCTGCACAGTGAAAGTTACCTGAACACATACATATTCTCCTAAAATGGCCAAAACTAAAAACACCCCACTCTAACTTCCATACATATTCAGCTTTGATATTTATGAGTCTTTCTGTTTGATTGAGAACATAGTTGTTGTTCAGTAATAAAACTAATCCTCAAAAATACAACTTGCCTAATAATTCTGCACTCCGTGTAGTTGCTCAACTGTCTTAGGTCTTTTTTGTCGTATCTTTCGTTTTATGATGCGCCAAATGTTTTCTATGGGTGAAAGATCTGGACTGCAGGCTGGCCAGTTCAGCACCCGGACCCTTCTTCTACGCAGCCATGATGCTGTAATTGATGCAGTATGTGGTTTGGCATTGTCATGTTGGAAAATGCAAGGTCTTCCCTGAAAGAGACGTCATCTGGATGGGAGCATATGTTGCTCTAGAACCTGGATATACCTTTCAGCATTGATGGTGTCTTTCCAGATGTGTAAGCTGCCCATGCCACATGCACTAATGCAACCCCATACCATCAGAGATGCAGGCTTCTGAACTGAGCGCTGATAACAACTTGGGTCGTCCTTCTCCTCTTTAGTCTGAATGACACGGCGTCCCTGATTTCCATAAAGAACTTCACATTTTGATTCGTCTGACCACAGAACAGTTTTCCACTTTGCCACAGTCCATTTTAAATGAGCCTTGGCCCAGAGAAGACGTCTGCGCTTCTGGATCATGTTTAGATACGACTTCTTCTTTGAACTATAGAGTTTTAGCTGGCAACAGCGGATGGCACAGTGAATTGTGTTCACAGATAATGTTCTCTAAAAATATTCCTGAGCCCATTTTGTGATTTCCAATACAGAAGCATGCCTGTATGTGATGCAGTGCCGTCTAAGGGCCTGAAGATCACGGGCACCCAGTATGGTTTTCCGGCTTTGACCCTTATGCACAGAGATTCTTCCAGATTCTCTGAATCTTTTGATGATATTATGCACTGTAGATGATGATATGTTCAAACTCTTTGGAATTTTACACTGTCAAACTCCTTTATGATATTGCTCCACTATTTATCGGCGCAGAATTAGGGGGATTGGTGATCCTCTTCCCATCTTTACTTCTGAGAGCCGCTGCCACTCCAAGATGCTCTTTTTATACCCAGTCATGTTAATGACCTATTGCCAATTGACCTAATGAGTTGCAATTTGGTCCTCCAGCTGTTCCTTTTTTGTACCTTTAACTTTTCCAGCCTCTTATTGCCCCTGTCCCAACTTTTTTGAGATGTGTTGCTGTCATGAAATTTCAAATGAGCCAATATTTGGCATGAAGTTTCAAAATGTCTCACTTTCGACATTTGATATGTTGTCTATGTTCTATTGTGAATACAATATCAGTTTTTGAGATTTGTAAATTATTGCATTCCATTTTTATTTACAATTTGTACTTTGTCCCAACTTTTTTGGAATCGGGGTTGTGTATATATATATATATATATATATATATATATATATATATTGGAGCAAAGGGACATAAAATAAACAGTCAAGGGCACTTGAGGTATAGCAGGTAAACATGAAATAAACAGTATAAACAATAAACTAATGGCTGTTAAGGTGAGGTAATGCGGAATAGTGCAAATGAGCGAGGTAAAGTGAAATGTGCAGTCCCTGAGTTCAGTGTGTGAATGAATGTTGAGACTGTGTGTGTGTGTGTGTGTGTGTGTGTGTGTGTGTGTGTGTGTGTGTGTGTTGGGGGGGGACTGTGAGGGTGACATGATGTCAGATGCTGAAGGGGGGGCAGGGGGGTGTGCGGGCAGAATCTGTGGCAGGGGGCGGGGGGGAGGAGGGGCAGAACAGGGAGGGAGTTGAGCCTCCTGACCGCTTGGTGAAAGAAACTGTCCTTGAGCCTGCTGGTTTTGGCCCAGAGACTCCGCAGTCTCCTCCCCAATGGCAGCAGGCTGAAGAGGCTGTGAGATGGGTGGGTGGGGTCACCTGCAATCCTGAAGGCTTTTCAGGTGAGGCGGGAGTTATAGATATCCATAAGAGAAGGGAGAGACACACCAATGATCCTCTCAGCTGCTCTCACGATGCACTGCAGAGTCTTGCAGCAGGACACAGTGCAGGCGCCGTACCACACGGTGATGCAGCTGGTCAGGATGTTCTCGATGGTGCCTCTGTAGAATGTGTGCATGATGGGGGCCGGGGCTCTTGCTCTCCTCAGTTTGCGGAGGAAGTACAGACGCTGTTGGGCTTTTTTGGCCAGTGATGCAGTGTTGTTGCTCCAGGACAGGTCTTCAGAGATGTGCACACCCAGAAACTTGGTGCTGCTCACCTTCTCCACTGCAGCACCATCGATAGTTAGTGGAGCATGCTGGGTGCGCGCTCTCCTGAAGTCCACAACAATCTCCTTTGTCTTCTCCACGTTCAGGCGGAGATTGTTGTCCTTGCACCACATGGCCAGGCGGCTCACCTCACTCCTGTAGATTGTCTCATCGCCATTGTTGATGAGACCCACCACAGTCGTGTCGTCTGCAAACTTAATGAAGAGGTTGGAGCTGGATGTTGGTGTGCAGTTGTGGGTCAGCAGAGTGAAGAGGAGGAGGCTCAGCACACATCCTTGGGGGGCCCCCATGTTCAATGTGATGGTGCTGGAGGAGTTGCTGCTGACCCATACAGCCTGTGGTCTCCCCATCAGGAAGTCGAGCAGCCAGTTGCACAGGGAGGTGTTGAGTCCCAGCTGGTCCAGTTTATGAATGAGCTGTTGAGGAATGATTGTGTTGAATGCTGAGCTGAAGTCTATGAACAGCATTCTGACGTATGAGTCTTTTGTCTCCAGGTGGGTGAGGGCTAAGTGGAGGGCAGTGGAGATGGTGAACAGTTAGACTGATATGCAAACTGAAAAGGGTCCAGGGCAGGGGGGAGGGCAGACTTGATATGCCGCATGACTAGCCACTCGAAGCACTTCATGAGGATGGGAGTGAGTGCGACCGGGCGGTAGTCATTGAAGCAGGAGGGAGACGGCTTCTTCGGGACCGGGATGATGGTGGTGGCTTTGAGGCACATGGTGACAACAGCCTGTCTCAACGAGATGTTAAAGATGTCTGTAAAGACATCTGTGAGCTCCTCGGCACAGTCTCTCAGGACACAACCAGGAGTGTTATCAGGACCCGGGGCTTTCCGTGCATTTGTCGTCCTGAGAGCTCTCCTCACAATGTCTGGGGACAGCGTCAACACCTGGTCGCCGGGAGGTGGTGGGGTCTTCTGTGCCGTGGTGCTGTTGTCTGCCTCAAAGCGAGTGAAGAAGTCTTTCAACTGATTCAGCAGAGAGGTGGAGTTGTCACAGGTCTGCGGCGAGGGCTTGTAGTCTGTGATGGTCTGAATCCCCCGTCACAGGTTCCTGGTGTCTCTGCTGTTGTTGAAGTAGTCAGCAATGTTCCTGGAATACTGTCTCTTGGCCACCCTGATGCCTCGTGACAGGTTGGCCCTAGCTGTCCTCAGGCCCACCTCGTCCCCAGCTCTAAAGGTGGCATTCCGAGCCCTCAGGAGCCTGTGGACTTCCCCTGTCAGCCATGACTTCTGATTGGCCCGAATGGAGCTGGTTCTGGTGACTGTAACGTCATCCATGCACTTCCTCATGTAGGCAGTGATGGTCTCTGTGTACTCCTGGAGATCTGTGGTGTTGTTGTAGGTGGCCGCCTGTCTGAACATGCTCCAGTCAGTGGTGGAAAAACAGTCCTGGAGCGCCTCTGAGGACCCCTCTGGCCACACACGTACCTGCTTTGTAGCTGGTTTGGTGACTTTAACCAGTGACCTGTATGCTGGCATTAGCATAACAGTGGAGTGATCTGAGGCCCCAAGGTGGGGGAGGGGGAGGGCTTTGTAGGCGCCTTTCTGCATGGTGTAAACATTGTCCAGAGTATTGTTTCCACGTGTGGGAAAGTTGATATGTCCATAGAGTTTTGGAAACACACTCTTGGGGTTTGCATGATTGAAATCCCCAGCCAGGATGAGGAAAGCATCTGGGTGGGCTGTCTGCTGCTCACTGATGTGCTGATAGAGTTCATTCAGTGCTTCACTCCTGTTGTTATTGGAGCCGGGAGGGATGTATATTGCTACCAGCAATATGGCTGTAAATTCCCTCGGCAGATAGAATGGCCGGCACTTAATAATTATAAACTCCACCAGTGGTGAGCAGTGTTTGCAGACCACAACAGCATCGCGGCACCAGGCATCACTGATGTAAACACAGAGTCCTCCGCCGCGAGTCTTCCCCCCCTCGACTAGTTCTCTGTCTGACCGGTAGCATGTTAGCCGGGCTAGCTGAATGGCACAGTCCGGGATGCTGTCATTAAGCCATGTTTCCACAAACACAAGGACACAACACTCACTCACAGACTTAGAAGATGAGCAGAGTAGGCAGACATAATCCAGCTTGTCCAGCGAGCATACATTGGCCAGAGTGATGGTAGGGATAGCCGGCTGATGAGAAATAGCCGCTAGCCTAGCCCGGATACCTCTCAAACCATCATCAGACAAAGATCCTACACAAACCAAGGAGGCAGATGTCTT
Organism: Neoarius graeffei; assembly: GCF_027579695.1. NCBI lineage: Eukaryota > Metazoa > Chordata > Actinopteri > Siluriformes > Ariidae > Neoarius > Neoarius graeffei. Next base: position 51,896,573 of record NC_083573.1, read on the forward strand.
ACTGGGGGCAGCAGTCTCCAGAGTTTTTTCCTGCTCCCACTGAGTAGCTTCCCTGGAATGATAGGGTTTGAGCATGTTAACATGGCACAATCATGTTTTTTTCCTTCACTCAGGGGTGTAGATGACATAATCTGTGTCAGACACTTTACTTTTTACCACATATGGACCTAAGAAACAGGCAGAAAGAGCAGAGCCAGGCATTGGCAATAGGACTAAAACTTGACCACCTGGCTGAAACTGTCGCTCAACTGCTTTCTTGTCAAAGCACTTCTTCATACTCTCCTGCAAGGAGGAGAGGGCTTCTTTTGCCAAGGAAAATGCATGATGCAAATGTTCTTTACACTGTGACACAAACTCTCACACACTCCATTTTGAGGAAGAACTAGACATGAACTGTTCTTTCAATACCTTAAGCGGGCCACGCACATTGTGACCAAATACCAATTCAGCTGGGCTGAACCCAAGGGACTCCTGTTTTGCATCCCGTATAGCAAAGAGAACAAAGGGGACCCCCTCATCCCAGTTTTTCCCTGTATAAAGGCAGTACTTCCTCAGCATCGACTTCAGTGTTTGATGCCAATGTTCAAGTACGCCCTGTGACTCTGGGTGATTTTGCGCTGGACACTGAGTGAGAAATGCCCAAAGATTGCAAGGTCTGTTTAAAAGTCTTTGAAAGGAAATTGGTACCTTGGTCTGTCTGCACTTTTTTCGGTAAACCAAAGGTGGTGAAGAACTTCGTCAATGCATTTGTGACAGATGATGCTGTGATTTTTCGTAAGGGAATTGCTTCTGGAAAACGAGTGGAGACACATATTGCAGTTAATAAAAACTGGTTACCAGACTTTGTTCTGGGCAGTGGGCCAACACAATTGACAATAACATGTTCAAAGGGTTCACCAACAGCAGGAATCGGGTGCAGAGGGGCTAGAGGCACCACTTGATTAGGCTTACCCACAATTTGGCAGGTACAGCAAGTCTTACAAAAGGGCACTACATCAGCTTTCATTCCTGGCCAAAAGAAATGTCTCAGGATCCGATCATTATGTTTTAGTCACACCTAGATGACCAGACCACCCATGCTCATGTGCTAGTTCGAGTACATGCTGCCAATAACCAACAGGAATGACTATCTGGTATACTGTGCCCCAATCCCCACCTAAAACATCTCCTGCTTCACCTGGTCGTCAAACCCACTTGCGCATCAACACGCCATTATCCATAAAAAATTACTGCTTTTCCTTGTACTCGCTAGTGTCCTTAACGACTGCTGTGAAACACTTGGCTAAGGATGGATCATCTTTCTGAGCACTGACGAGTGCCTCACGGGTCAGTGGCAGTGATACCCCAGGAGCAGTGATAGGTTCTGTCAAACCTCTTGGCTTTAATGCTGTGGGGTTCAACTCACCTACTGGTAGCAGCTTTTCCTCTGTCAAGACAGAAGCAAACAGATCAACAAATCAAACAGCTGGGACCTACTTATTAGCTTGAGCTCTCATCAGAACACTAACTGTAAAAACATCTGGATGATGTAGAGTCAGGTCATCCTGTCCTACCCCAGAAATGGGAACATCAGTAACCACAGGAGCAGGAAAGGCTTTACCCCCAGCGATGTCATTTCCCATGATAAAATCAATGCCGTCAATAGGAAAACAAGTGAGGACCCCTACTGGAAAGAAACCAGTAACCAAGCTAGATTTCATTTGAATGGGGTGGAGGGGTGCAGCCATGAAATCCATCCCAATACCTCTCACTATGGTACTCATGCCACAGGCAGATATAGCACTCAAGGGCAGGACACTGGAGAGGATGAAAGACTGTGAGCCACTGGTGTCTCGCAACACTGTGATTGGGCGCTGGTCCTCAGACTTTCCTGTGAGAGACACAAATCCAGTAAACGTGAAAGGTTTAAAACACTCTTCAGGCACTTTCTGAGCGGTGGACTGATCAGTGAGAGACACTGTTTTAATTACCCCCACACCCTTTGGCTGCCTTGAAGCTGACGCCTGCTGTCTTTGTTTTAATGCCATACAGTCAGCAACTATGTGACCAGGCTTGTGACAGAAAAACATTGTTTCTCTGCCTTAGCAGCTGACAAAGACACACTGGCCTGTGTGTCGCCAGATTTATAGGTAAAACCACGGTGGGAAGAAGAATCAGATTTATTAAAAACATTTTTGTGCATGAGAGCAAACTCATCCGCCAGAGTGGCAGCCTGCTGCAGTGTAGTTACTTTCTGTTTATTTAAGTAAACCACAGTATGCTCTGGCACAGTTTTTAAACTCCTCTAGCAACATCCGCTCACGCAATGAGGCCAGGTCTTCAGCCTTAAATGCTGCACACCACCTGTTGAAGAGGATTCCTTTCTCTCTAGCAAAATCAAGATAAGTCTGGCTTGAGCTTTTCCTAAGACTTCGGAAACGTTATCTATACGCCTCTGATACTAGCTCATAAGCTCGCAAAATAGCACTTTTTACTCTTTCATAGACAAGACTGTCTTCAATAGAGAGAGAAGAACAAGCCTCCTGAGCCTTACCAACCAGCTTGCATTGCAAAAGTATTGCCCACACATCTTTCAGCCAATGCAGAGCAGCAGCAATGCGCTTAAACGCACTAAAATAAGATTCAACCTCCAATTCTCGAAAAACTGGGACCAAAGAAATATTTTTACTTATGTCAAATGTACTTGCAGATTCGGATGACAGCTGCTCGCCAGAGTTAGAAATCATTGCCGAGGTAGCCCTAAAACCTGTTTCACCCCTCTGCAACTCTAGCTGACACATTCTAATAACTGTGTCTGCCTCCAATTTCTTTATTTCTAGCTCCCTCTGGATTTGAAACTCTGGCTCCTCTCTATGAACCAGCAACTTTTCCTGCGTCTCCAGTTGAAGATGAGCTAGATGCACTTTTAATCGCACATCTAGCCTAGAGCCAGAAGACGAGCCCACAGAGAGAGGATCAAACTGTGGCAAAGTGAACTTTCCTTCCACCTCACTCTTCTCTAAACCAGGAATGTGGGTAACAAGCTGCGACTCAGTCACTTGTCGCAACCGAAGATCAATGGAGATTTCACCCGAGGGCTCCGTCATACCAATGCGGCCCTTGCCTGCAGACACTGCTGCCATAGCCCCAGCCACCAAACTGTCCTGTGAGGTGAAGATACCTTTTTCCTTCAACCCATTTAACACAGCAGCTCTTAGTTCTCTTTTAACAAGGGAAGTCGAAAAAGGAATGCCATAATGCTCAGCGATTATACACAAGTCAATTTTCTGACATTCATCAAGCTGACTCAGAGTGGGATTAACCACAAACTCCTCCAAATTAAATGTTGCCATACTCACCAAAAACAAGTAAATTAACCGTACATGTAGACCAAACCTAACAAAACTAACAACATAGCTTCTAACAACACCTTATTGATATAGAGGCTTTCACTGTCACCTAGGCAAACAGAGTAATATTGATATCGGAGTTCATAGACATAATAGACAACTACTAGACTCAGCCTTACAGAAGCAAAACTCCCACCAGATTCTACTTAACCCACAATATACCTACCTATCCTCTGGAGCGTGCTGGGCTTGAGGCAACTTGAAAAGCTTAACGTCAGTGGCCAAAGCCCTGAAATGCCTACCCTCACTGGAGAACTTTATCCCCACCCAGGATTTACCCCCAAAATAAGAAAGGCAAAATAATAAATGAGTGCCCAATGGAGAGGCTGGTACAGCCCAGCTGGACACTCACCTACCTAATCCGAGGGAGCTGCTTACTGTAAATGTCTAACACAGGCTAGTCAATGTGATAGAATAATAAAGTAACAAAAAACACTAATTTAAAAACTCCGCTTACCAATCACTTTCAGTATCCTGGACGAGCCCCCAAATATGTTACGTCCCTGAGGATAAAGTCCAGGGAATGGGGGAGGTAACAAAGTACATCAACCGAGAGAAGAAGGAAAAACAAAATAGAGGGGAAACGGAAATACGTGAGTGAGTGAGTTTATTTATAAAAAAAAAAAAAGGGTCACAACAAAACGGAAAGCAAAACCCAAAACCACTCCCTATGAAGTCAAGGTTGTGCACCTAGGCACACTGCGACACCACTATTAACACACACACACAGCGTAATCGCTGTTATCAGAAATCAGATTTCAGTTATCCACACAGCATAACTGCTGTAATCCGACAACACCAAAACACACACACACACACACACACACACACACACACACACACACACACACACACACAGGGTGATCTCTGTAATACAGGGTTAAATTGTGCACGCACGCACACACACAGCATCCACACTGCTGTCTGGACAATGGCCCCATCCATAGGTTTCCCCAGGTCTTTTAAAACAGCCGCTTCCGGTGAACAATTAAGCGCCGGCGCAGCTAACCACTCACAGCAACAGTGGAGGGTGGTACCTGGAGAGAGACAGAAAAAAAACACAGCCAACACCGCAGCCGTAACAATGGCACAAACAAAGGAGATTTCTGAGGACCTCAGAAAAAGCGTTGTTGATGCTCATCAGGCTGGAAAAGGTGACAAAACGACCTTTAATGAGTTTGAACTCCACCAATCCACAGTCAGATAGATTGTGTAGAAATGGAGGAAATTCAAGACCATTGTTACCCTCC